>NC_056745.1:1099302728-1099672728 GCF_019279795.1 Protopterus annectens | reverse complement strand
ATTAGAAATCCATATACATACTGTGGGAGCAAGTATACTACCTGTTGTGCTACTAATAATGCTTTTAAATACTTTAGCATAATAGTGATATAATTTGCTGAACAACAGTTGCACATTGCAAACAGACATACGCAGCATTAAACTTATTTTCCCCTGAAACTCTCAGCTCCTTGTAAAATGCTTTCAACATTCAACTATATCTCTCAACTTTGCAGTACAAGAAATCTGGAAAAAGCAAACATTTATTGGGGGGGGGGGAACAAAGGCCAAAAACCAGGGACACATTTTAAACCTTGCTTGTATAATCTTAGAAAGTTGCTAAGATAAAATGTTTTGTATTACCATGCATTTCCTGAAAGACAGGAAGACTGAAACTTAAATGGCTGTCATTATTTAGTGGCTTCAGTCCTCACTGATTTGCCACAAAAATACAAATTTTAAGAGGAACAGACCAAAAGTTTAAGTCAAAAATTCCAGACATTCTGTGAAAATCTGGATAGTTGAGAGCTATGGACTCAGCTCCTTGAATAACAAGTGGTGGGAGGGCAAGAGAATTTAGGCTGTTGTTTTTTGTACCTAAGGTACAGGGTTTGAGCCTGCAGTAACACTAACCACCAGGTATCCCTAAGTGGGGCATTCTACACACACAGACACACACACAGACGTACACACACACACACACTCTGAAGAAAGCAGCTAAATTCTGTAACAGTAATGGACATACACAGTGAAGCAGCCAATTTCCATAACAGTAACAGCAGATGCAACTTACCAAGTAAAGCATTACAACTTCTGTATATCAAACACTTACCTGGTATAAATAGGCAGCAGTGAACATTAAATTTCGCAGGAGGAAAGGAAGAACAGGACGTCTGTGCAACAATGTGATACAGCAGGTGTGTGAAACTGGAATGTTATCTGTTAAACATTCTTAAATACGAACACCCTTAAACACAGTATTTTGCAATCCCGCTGCAAGTGAAAGTGAAGTTAACAAAGTGCCACTGGGGCATACCCCTGGCTATGCCACTGCCCAGTTATAAGGTATTTGGAGGGTACTATTGGCAACTGCATTTGCAGTCAAGTCTGAAGCTCTTAAGCAGTGTGTGTGCAGTATAGTGGCATACTGCATTTTTCTGTCAAGGCTGAAGCACTCACTGCTCGGTGTTTGGCATTTAGACCTTTAGACTGTAGCAAACCATTTATTACAAGTGAAACAAATGGTTTGCTATAACCTAAAGGTCTAAAAATTACCTTTTTGTAAGATGGGGGGTGCCAGATAAGGGAAAGGCACAGGATACCAACATTGCTGGTTACTGCTCTAATGGTGGTTAAGCAACTTTGCAACAATTTAGGTTTTTAAGAAAAGAATTTACATTAGTACCAAACATGATGTTTTTAGGGTTATTTTCTTAGAAATGAAATTACTTTTTAAATTGAATGAGGAGGATCAGAGAGGCTGCCAGTACAAAAGGGGCTGGAATCAGTGCAGGATGAAGACATTGAATTTACCTAACTGAAAACAGTGGTCAGTTGCAATGGATGTTTGTCTGAAACCAGGGAATCATTATACTTCCTTCAGTATTGATCTTGTGTGGCTAATAAAATGTTGCACTTGCTTCAAAATTCACAGGGTCTAAGAAAATGGGTCGCCTTGCTTCTGTGGACGTCTCGTCTGCTTTCATTTCCTTCTGACACTTCCATATTTTAATACAGGAGCTCACCATTTCTGGATTGCCAGGCGATTTTACTAAAAATCTGTAGTTCTTCCCTTTCCCATAAAATCTTATGTTAGCTACCCCAGTTATTCCCTTACTTCTACAGGACCAGGTATTGGAAACAGATTAGTTCATCCTGCCCAGAGAATGCGTTAATATCTAGCAGTACAGGACACAGGCAGGGTGACAGTAAGTTATAAAAGATTAGAAGCAATCCAGAAAATGGTGTTAACAAGATATTTGTATATTCTATGCTTTAAATTTTCTATCTGTGTGGAGTAGGAGAATGTGACAGTGGTCATTTAGAGGCAGTAAAGGCAGTGGGAGAAAATAGACAGCAGATGGCCTATTGGGGTGGCCAAGGGTAGACTTAACACTAGAGTGATACAGCAGGGGTGTTTATTGACTGTGTTAAGCCTTTATAGGCCAGAGTTTCAGAAATGAATGGGGACTACTGGTTAGGGAAGTTCAGGCTGTAATCATGAAGTAAAAGCTAGAAATGTTTTGTCTTGCACATGTGGGGAAGGGAGCTTTTAGTAATAGTGAAAACTAAAGATTTACAGTAAGGAGCCAGAATACAGGCAGAGATAACATACTGAAGGTATTTGTTGTATCAAAATCTTAAGTAAGGGAAGAGAGGAGGAAAACACACAGAAGTAATTTATCCACTGCAATATGATTTCATGGAGACTTAATGCTCCATTTGAATAATGATAGCGTAGAACACAGGTTAAGGTTATGAAAGGGCACTAACTTTTCAGAGGGTCTTAATGGGCACCAGCATGTTTTTACAGTGCCATAGTGGAAGACCTCCCATTTCTGGTACAGGTCACCCGAGTTCACTTTGGCATCCTAGGTGCCAGGGAGCTGACCATGAGGAGGTATAAGTAAAGTGGTCAGCTGATAGTAGGCCTACATTTTCCATGAGGATAGTACAAGGAGCTCACTTGCCAGTTAACCCTAATTGGGATGCAGCTATCTGGATGGACTCCAGTAATTAAACAGCAAGACAAATAAGTGCAAAAATATGAAGGCACAGTCTTACAATCACTCATACAGTGATGGATAACAGTAAGGGCAATTCAAGTGGCTTCCCATGTACCACGGCTCCATGTAGACCAGCCAATTGAATAATTTAATTTAAAAAATGTTTGGAGTATTCAGCACTCCTAACTCATTTTAATTAGTTTATGTGTTGAACATTTTGCTATGCTTAAAATAAAAATATATGTGTAACACGGGCCCTGTAATGCCAGCTTATTTGCTTCTACGTAAAGACATTTTCTTGCACAAGAATAAACAAACAGCACATTGTGATTCTGACTACAGTGCTTTCTCATGATTCATTAAGAAGGCACCAATCAGAGATTCTGGGAATATTAGATGTAGAGGGTCACAGTATTTTGAGATCATTTTGTTTTTAGCAGGCAACAAGACATAACAGTGAAAACTGCCATTTAGAGGGACTGCAGTCTGGCTATGGATAAAATCAGCTTTTTGTTTGTGATTCAGAAAATCTGTGGTCTTCTGGCATATCATCAAGGATTGCAGTCCCTAAATGATGACAGGCATTTGACTTTTCAGATGTCACAAAGCAAAAAATGTATGACAATACAGTAATTGATCATAATTTTATAAGAGCAACATCTACAGTACTGAAGTCCACGTAATTAGAGAAAGACAGTGGCATCCAATATCTGAAACAGCCACCTTTACCAATGCATGTTAAGACACACAACAAGCACTTCAGAATTATTGCTTCAAGATAATTCATATCCAAAGTATAGTCTTGATCTGTGTTTTTTGTCACATCATTTTATGTGCTTCCCCCCAATTATTGAGTTAAGAAGTTGATACAGAATATTTATAGCAGTTAGATGATTTTATTTTAAATTTATTAACCAGGGTACAGCAAGTGACTCATTTCTGTCTCAACATAGGGTAGGAGAGATGTTCATTTCAGCAAAAAAAAAAAGTCAAGACTGTAGAAAGACAATATGGCAATTGTATTTTACACTGATATATGAAAACTCAACAGCAGCAGTTTCAGTGAATGTTAAATACTTAAAAACTATTTATTGAAAATTTTCATCAAAACTCAGATATAATTTATTTTTACAGAAAGACAGGTCCTCTTACACCACTCACATGGGAGCACATCCCAGACCCCTGAACTTACACTTTGAGGTCACACAACAGTGAAAAAAGAGGAAAACTCCACCTCCAATGAAAGAAGTTTCAGTGAACAGCTCTTGTTCTATTTACCTTTACTAAATTATTATTATTGACTCAACAAGAACATATTTTGCCAAAAAAGTAGCTATTACTGTGTTTGGTGAGGGCTTCTTGTGGATAAAAGTATACTACCCTCTGGTCAGTAGTACAATTAACCATCTGGCTTGGCTGTACTTCTAATTTATTTGCATGAAGTTGGAAAACTTGCATCTATTGTCTATATGAAATAAAATTAAATTTACAATTTTCATCTGTCCTGATTAGACAGAATGTCCCCAATTTTGCATATAAATATATTTTTGTTTTGTTTTCTTCCTCAAAGAATTTGTGGTTTCTAGCAAATCTTTGAGGGTTGTAGTCACTAAATAATGACAGAGATTTGAGTTTCAGACTTCACGTCCTTAAAAATGTGTACTAATGTAAAATAAAGAAAAAAAATCTAGCTATAATCTAAGTGTATAACAGAACAATGCCTGGACTCTGAGCTTTTGTCCCTCATTATTTTTGTGTCCCCGATTCTTATGCTAGGAAGTTGAGAAGGGATATCTTTTTTAAACAATCGGATGAGGTGAACACTGTAAAGTTGCTATAACTGCTTTGTGGTGTGGAGGTAGTCTGTAGATGAAAGTAACTGCTCTTGTTCACTCAAACAATTTGACTTTGCAGAACTGGCTTGCATTTGTAGAGAATAAGTTTTACTTTGCTACTATTAGACATTTGAGATGTACACAGTCAAAATGGGGCTACAATTGCTGGCTATGGGGGCTGTCTTAAGAAAGAGTGTCTGACTCAGACTGTCATAATCATGGTAAAACATCACTAGCCTGGCTTTGCAGGACTAGTGTGCTTTTGTGTAAAACAAGCTGGACTACTTCACAGTGGCCATTTTTCATCACAATGAGACACTGAGGTATATACAGACAAGTGGCTGTAACTGGTGTGTACAGACAATGGTTGAGTATAATAGCAGTAGTTTAAATTATCTTAAATCAGAAGGGTGTATCCAAAAGAACATGAGCATTTTGTGTGTGATCCAAAACTGGGGCCCATGGTTTGAAAAAACACTCTGGGCACAAGCTATTCAATCTGCTACTGTTAGCAAGTACTGCTACCTTACTGGCTCGAGCTCTTGAACAAACTACTCTATTTTAACTCCACATCCATGACCTCATCTGCAACACAGATAAAGTTCTTCTGGAAATGATAGATGAATTCATCCCATGCAATAACACCTGCTAGATGTTCCCAGGGCATCAACATTACACATGCATGTAACTTAGCACTATTCATTCGCTGTCCCAGCTGTAAACGCTGACTGAAATAAAGCTGTTATTGTTATTATGACAAGAAAAAAACACTTGGGTTTGGTGGATGGGGCTTTCCTGTACCTGTCAGAAGTCGCTCCTTGCATATATTATATATACAGTCTTTGAGCTGCCTGACATTTGCTTATGTGTAGTCAAATACTGAACAATCATGTTTAAGTGACTATTCCATTATACAGGTGGGTCTGGAAACTTTCCAGTTACGATATAATATTTAACCTCACATATACAAAGCAATGAAGGTCAAAGGCAATTAAATGCTTTTGTTTTGTCACTCTTCATAAAAGAAATGTCAGCAGTTCTAAAAATAGAATGCCCTGAAAACTGCAGCAGTTAATATTTGACTTCATATCAGAAAGTTAACATTATTTTCTAACTTACAAATAAAGAGCATTTAGTGAAATAAGTCTTGCTAAGTTGACATATACAGCTAACTACACACTTGAAACTCTTCTTTATAGTCAATATGCTAGTCACCTTCTGAGCTCACCTTATATAAATGAAGCAACAAGTTACAGACTTTCAAAATACACGTCAAGTAAGCAAACAAATCAATAACTAAATACATAACCATGACTACAGGTTACTATAGCAATAACCCACGCCTGTGTGTGGGTAATGCTGGATTTACCCACGGTTGGCATGGTCTGGTCACGAGGGCAAAGCCCGAGTGGCCAAGCAAAGCCAACTGTGGGTAAATCCAGCATTACCCACACCCAGAAATGGGTTATTGCTATTATACAATCACATTATTTAAGAAAAAAAATAATTACTTTTCTTAAATAATGGCATTGTATAATGCCTCCTTGCTGCCCTTCCACAGCTGTCTGGTATTCTGCGGCAGTTCTGATGTACTGCGCATGTGTATGCCTACACAGTACATCAGAACTGTGGGCAAAAGCAACGGAGAAAGCAAGATCTCCATTGCTTTTTATAAACTGTTTTCGCTATGTTAAATGGGTTTAACATAGCGAGACAGCTTTAAAAAAAGCAACAGCGAATCTCCGTTGCTTTTTGTTAAGCTGTTTCGGTATGTTAAACCCATTTAACATAGCAAGACAGTTTTGAAAAAAGCAACGGAGAAAGCAAGATCTCCGTTGCTTTTTACAAACTGTTTCACTATGTTAAACTCCTTTAACATAGCAAGACAGCTTTTAAAAAGCAACGGAAAATCTCAGTTGCTTTTTTTTTAAACTGTCTCGCTATGTTAAACTCCTTTAACATAGCGAAACAGTGAGAAAAAAAGAGTTATAGTAATGGAAAAACTCCAGGCGACCAGACCTTTTCCCATTACTATAACTCTGATTTACAACGTGCACGCTGACCAATCAGCGTGCACGTTTTTGAATATTAATGGAGGGGGGGTTATATAATGCACATTACTACACTTCATTTCACTAGTAACTACATAGATTGGCAGTTTAGAGCTGACTGCATATGAGCTGTTAACGGAGATTCTCTGTTGCTTTTTTTAAAGCTGTCTCGCTATGTTAAACCCATTTAACATAGCGAAAACAGTTTGTAAAAAGCAACAGAGATCTTGCTTTCTCCATTGCTTTTGCCCACAGTTCTGATGTACTATGTAGGCATACGCATGTGCAGTACATCAGAACTGCCGCAGAATACCAGACAGCTGTGGAAGGGCAGCAAGGAGGCATTATACAATGCCATTATTTAAGAAAAGTAATTTTTTTTTCTTAAATAATGTCATTGTATAATAGCAAAAACCCACTTCTGGGTGTGGGTAATGCTGGATTTACCCATGGTTGGCTTTGTTTGGCCACACGGGCTTCGCCCTTGTGACCAAAACACGCCAACCGTGGGTAAATCCAGCATTACCCACACCCAGAAGTGGGTTATTGCTATAGTAATCTGCCTATCATAAAATGTATGTCTTTGTTGCTGAAATTAACCAGGTTCATTCTGTAAAATGTCTTACGAAAAACTAAATTAAGTAAACTAAATTAAGAAATGCATTATTATCATGTGGAGATTTAAAAACACACATTTTAAGCTCAGGGTTTACCAAGGGGCCACTGTCTCCCTTAATTTTTCCATCTCTCCTTCACTACTGAGAGTTGTGCCTGCTGGGACCCCTTGCAGTTGGGTCCTCCCTACAGTGGGAAAATTAATCTTTTTGATGAGTGATAATCATAGTTTGGTGGTAGAAAAGAAGGGCAAGAGAGGCTGTGGAAATTGATGTACCATCATGTTCCATGAGACAAGGCTTTCCAACTGAACTACTTTGTTTTTCTCTCTCTAAGGACACTCAAGATACAACTTGTTTTCAAGAACACTACATGACTTCTACTGTGATACCACTAGTCAGTGCTAGATTTTGATACAGTAATGCCAAATAACTTCTACCACCCACAATGAATGAGTACAGGTTTTTGGCTACAACCACCAGAAAGGAAGGGCAACACACACCAGGCCACTTCCTATATTTTCCCAGATTATTTTCTAGCTCCACACGCTTGTATTCAAACCCATTTCTCGAAAGGTGGAAGTAGGCATCCCACTGATCTATCAGCAAGCAAACTCTAAATTATAGCATTTAAATCCTGATTAGAAAGTACAGTCTGGATCCTCAAAGTATGGTACTCTGTAGGCCAAGTTCCCAATCCCAGGGAATGTCCTAAAGCTCTGCTGTGTGCAAGCACTTGTATGATTCTCCAGGAAGGTAAGAAGTGCAGCAAAGTTAAATGTGGATAGTCTTAAGTATTTCAAAACTCAAAAGGCCCTTAGTGTAAAGTTCATGGAGTCAGTGGGTATGGGGAAATGGCACTGTAGGTATATGATTTCCCCATGCGTGCTTTCCGGAAGCAGCTTTGTTGGACTTGCAGCTTTCCTACTGGTGCTACATGGGTGAGCAGCAAGGCAGGTAGCAATGCTTAGAATGGTCTAGAGTTGAGCATGCTTTTTTAAGAGGGTATTTCTAACTATCCCAAAGTACAGCACCAAGAGGGCTGATTATATTCAAGTAGCTAATTTGACAATGCACAGCTCCCTATGTGTACGGTGTTTGGGAGGGAGTGAAGTCCATCACAGGAAAAAAAAAAGGCTCAGTTTGTAAATATTTCCCCTAAATTTGTGGTCAGAATTTGCCAGTTAGGATGTTAATTTTCAAAACTTTAAGTGGTAGGGTTCTTCTTCTTAGGCTGTCAAGTAGTCAGCAGGATTTAGGAATTTGGTTTAATGATCATACTAGAAAAGTGTGAGGTACACAGCATAACAACAGGACTTCAAAGGGCAATCTTTTTCAGCAGTGCCCTTATAACTGGCCATCTACTCACTTCATATGCAAGGATGATGTCTGCCTCATCTTCTCATTGTTTCTTAAGTGTTCCTTGGAATCTGCATCACAGAGCAGAGCATTTATCCAAATACAGCCTAAACTCCTTTGCAGGAAACACACTAATAAGTGTAATACAGGTTACAACAGCATACAAACTAAAATTCAAAAGTAGCAGGGGTTGGATTAGGTAAGAGGATAGAAAAAGACATCTCCCTAGTCTCTCTCCCCCAAATTACCTACTAAATAACTATTGTGTGCATGTGTTGGGGATGAACCTGTCTGGGACTTATGTCACTTACTGAGTCTGTAATGTTTCTATTGATTTACTCGCTTATGACTACAACTGTGAATGTGCCAGCATGCAGTGATGTAGTTTTTTTGTCTTTTTTCAATTATTAATAGCTGAGATAAGAGTTTAAACCAAAATAAAGAGTAATGGAACTTAAAATTGAGTTTCACAGTCTCAAACATTTTATTGACTTTATGTACCAAAAAAATGGACTCCTTAATAACCTAGGGGTTTTGATAGCTGTACACATTTTTTTTTCTCTTATTATGCTCAAAAAAACATTGTCACACTGGTGAGTGGAACCCCTGACTCCACCTACAATGCTATGCACAACTGTAGCATGTCTGGAGTAATTATAGGTTCATAGGTAGGTACTAGGCTATCGGCCCAAGGGCCTACATAAGCCTAGCCAACAAGGTTCTCTGGCTTACGCCACCCAAGAAAGTTATTTATTTTCCTGCGCCACTGCCAAGCAGAGACACAGAAGTGATCCCCGGGGTGTATTCCCATCCACTCATCAAGATTTCACTTTAAGAGTACTAATGAAGAACTTTGCTTGACATAGATGGGTAGCCTGTTCCAGAGTATGGGAAGTCTCTGGGACAGGAATCTATCCCTCCAGCATGTCCTGTTTATTGTGGTGACAAGGTTTTGGTCCCTAGAGTGTGTAGCTTTGAGGGATTGGGATTTCTTTAGGTGTAGCATGTCCAACAGCTCTGGGTTTGACATAGCTTTATATGTTAGGCAGAGATCACCTCGGAGTAGGGGATATGCTACGGAGTAAAGCTGGAGTTTTTTGAGGCAGTCAGTGTAGGGCATTTGTTTGAGGTCAGTAATCCTCTTTGTGAGGTACTTCTGTGGCCTTTCCAGCTGCTGCAGAAGTCCTGTGAGGTACATTCCAAAAGGGGCATTGTAGTCTATAATGGGTCTAATGAGTGTCGAGTAGAGGGGAACAATGACCTCTTTTTGCCTGGATGAGAACCCTTTTATGATGAGGTGTGTCACGTAGAAGGACATTCTGACTACTGTGACAATGTGACTATCAAAAGAGAGACTACTGTCCACCTGGGTCCCAAGGTCTCTTATCACACATTTGGTGTTAAGTAGATTGCTGCCTATTTGGTAGTTCATGGGTACAGAGTTTTTACCAAAGGGGATGACACTGCACTTTTTGGCATTGAGCTTGAGGCCACGGCTTTGACACCAGGCATTTGTCTCAGCGAGGCCCTTCTGTAGGATGTCCACATCATTTGGGGACTTGACTATGACTCCTAGTTTGCAGTCATCTGCAAACTTCATTAGCCAGAGGCCTTCTGTGGTAGCCTGTACTTCAGAGAAGTAGATACCAAACAGGAGAGGTCCCAGGATGGAACCCTGTGGTACTCACTTGTCACTGCTTTGAGGTCAGATTTGGAGTCTGCAACTTTTACAGTGTGGGTTCTGTCAGTGAGCCAAATGGCAACCCATCTTGTGACGTAGGGATTTATACCTAGTTTAGTGAGTTTAGCTATAACTCCAGAATGGGGGATGATGGCAAAAGCCTTGGCGAGGTCAAGATAGACTGTGTGAACCACCTTACCCTCATCTACGGCTTTGGTGACTGCCTCAAAGAAGTTGATCAGGTTCAGGAGGCATGATCAGCCTTTCACAAACCCAAACTGAGTGGAGTTTGGAGGTTACCGATGTCTTTGTTTATGAGTTCCATGATGATATGCTCCATGGCTCCAGGCTCGTCAGGCTAATAGGTCAATAGTTCTCGGGGTCAGTGGTGGCTCCCCCTTCGTAGAGTGGGATAACTGTTGCTGTGTGCCATTCAGTGGGCACAAAGCCTGATGCGAGGCTATTATTGAACATGGTGCTTAAGTGGAGAGCCCGTTCATTCTGAAGTTCATGTAAAACGCAGCCTGGGATGTTGTCCGGTCCCATGGATGCTGTGTTTTTGGCTTTAGAGACTGCAGCTTTTACCTGCATAGTTGTGATTACAGGGACTCTGCATTCTTCCTGTACAGATATGGGCCCTTTAAGGGGTGGGGGGTAAAGTTAGCACTGAACCTATCTGCCAGGATGTTGGCAATATCAGTTGGTTCTGTAATTTTCATGCTGTAACTCAAAGCAGATCTGGGTGTTGCCATCGAGATTCTTGACATAGCTATAGAATGCTTTGTGGCTGTCCTTAGAATTAGTGGAAATTTTGTTTTCGTAGCTAGCTTTGAAGGATCTTATAAGGGATCTCAGCTTCTTACTGAGGCTGACCAGGGAGCTCCTCCACTCATGGGATTTTACTCTCTTTTGCAATAGATTCTTCCTTCTGTTGTACAGTTTGTTTATGGCAGGGGACCACCAGATTGGCTTCCTTTTTTTTGGAGGATAGCATCTTGGTTCTGTTTGGGATAGCATGATCCATGAACTCGTGTAAGTGCTTATAGTTACATAATAATAATATTACATGTACTTAATCTGGGAATTCAGACAGGCTGCTACTCAAAAGTAACAGTCAATTGGAAATCAAGGGGAAAGATGCAAGTGTGCAGTCCTTTCATTCTGGAAACAACTCCTTGAGAGGTATATCATCAATTGTCACTTTTAAGTGTCCCACTTCTCAAGTAATTACACATCCATACCTCTCTCAATTTGTTAAAGAAGTCTGGATAAACAGCTGTATAATGGTCAAATTGGGCCCTAGGCAGAGTAATGGACCAGGGCCCACTACCACCCCCCCCCTCCGCAACCATTTCAGTGTCCCATTACTTGTTTCACTCTCCCCATTTGCTATAAACACTGTTCAAAGCTGTCATTGTGCATACCTTTATTCAAATTTTGCAGCACGAACACTGATTTTTTTTTTGTTAATAAAACAAAACAAAATAAAATAGTCTCACATTGAAAATACAGTATAAGTAGCAGCAAACTTTTCTTCCCTCAAAACTCACATTCATTGAAAATGCATTTGGCCAGTGGCATATTATGTGTACATTGACAACCATAGACATCCCCCAAACCCAGCAATATCTATACTGTTGACTACATCTTTTTCTGATGTCAAAAAATGACCAGCGTCACATATTTCAAATTTATTTCACACAACCTGCTCTTAGTTCTCTCACTCACTCACACACACACACACACACACACACACACATACACACACATACACACAGTGCTGCAAAGCCAGACTGACTGTTTAAAAATTACCAGAAAAAAACAAAAGGTATTTTCATCCACAGAGAACGTCCACTCCCACCAGGCATTACAAGTACTTTGACTGTGTGCAAGCATTGCTATGAAGAAATAAATTACATCTGCTTTATTGGTAGCTTTGGATAAAGTACATGAAATTTATACATCACTGGCATCATACCATAAGATCTAGCTGTGCGCAGCACAGTTTAAATGGAAGAGTATTTATAACAGCATAAGAAATATGATAACATATACTAAGTCAATATACATAATCTCTGCAGAAGTAAAAGCCGTCTGAATAATACCCCATTAAAGAGCACTGTTACTATTGCAAAGGCTGCTGCTGGCAAACACCTTACTGCCTGCTGCCCTTGAAGAAAAAAATGTCTGTGTTGCATTAAAAACCAGTGTGCTGGTCATACCTCTCAGTTGTTCAGATTTTCACAGAATGTCCAAATTTTTGACCAATCTTTTTGTTCTGTTTCTCATAAAAGTTGTAGTTTACTGAATTTTTGTAATAAATCCGGGAGGACTGTATTCACTACACAATGACAAGCACTTGAGCTTCAGCCTTCATATCCTTCAGAAAATGCAGAGTACTTAGTAACACAGAAGGTTGCTATAATAAAAGGTTTTAAGTTTATAAGAGCAATATTTAAAATTTGTCCCTATTTTGGGACTTTGCCCCCCCCCCCCTCATTATCTTTGATTTTGTCCAGACTGTTTGTGCCAGGAGGTTGAGCTTTGGTGCTGGTGATATTGCCCAAATATTTTCTGAACTAGATCAGCTATGCAATAGGAAATGTCTGGCAAACAACAACAGGTTCATGGCTACTAGGCATGCAGTCTTGTAGATCAATAAGGAGCCTAGCACAAATTCCCAGTTGCTCCAAAACAGGGGTGTAGCCAGAAAATTCCATTTTGTACACACAAACTCTTTTTACTGACACCCCCCCCCAACCCACCTGGTATTCAAATAAAAAATGGGCACATCTTTCAAAGTCTTGCCCCCCTACACCGGCAGTTACTAAATCCACACATCATTTTCAATGGTCCCCTCTAAAACTATTAAAGATATTGTTTTTAGACTGGCAATCATCTCTGAAAGCAAGTTATGTACTTCACTTCTCTCAACATAATTAGTGACCCCCTCCTATATTTTCACAACCAAGTCAAAACTGGATCTGTCACTACTAACAATCTTGGACGTCCCTCAATACAACTCCTCAAAATGTTACAAACTGCATACTAAAGTGTAACCCTATTTCCCTAAATGATCACTCTTCTACATACCAAAGTTATGACGGTCTTTCCTCTATTTTCCCCCTCTTTTCAAATGCCTTACTATGTAAATACTTGCCTATTTACCATGGGTAAATGATACATCTTTACTCCTGTTGTGTAATTAGCTCCATTCCTTCTTGTATAAATATCTTCTCTTGTATAAATGCATTCTGTATAAATGTTTAAATTACTGTTTTCGTTCATATGGAGACTTTTCTCCCCGGGCCTCCGCTGAAAATGGATGTGTGTCCAGTTGGACTATCCCACTAAACAAATGTAAAATAATAAAAAAAATAAATAAATAAAAAGCACCACTTCTGACAGTTGTAAATATCATATAACCTAGAAAAGATACAATGTTTCTGACTGTGCAAAATAAAAAAATGTCCTCTGTAGAGTACAGAGAGTATGCCTGGCTCCATCCTTGCTCCAAAGCACTGTCTGATTAAATGATTTGCTCAATGTCACACTGGAGCTAAATGAAGGTTTAAAGATTCAAACTATGCACTCCCCCCCAATGGGAGCAGCTCATTAAGGATCCAGAGCTTTCATCCTCTGTGCTAGCTGCCAGATTAACAGTTTTTAACTAAATTAAAACAGTTTTTAACAAAATGAAGAAATCCTTTACAATCCATCTTGCAGAGCAGACTGTACCACAATGTAGTGTCTTTCGGCTTTTCCCGGTTAGGGGTCGCCACAGCGGAACTCTGGTCCGCTAATGATTGGTAGTTGATTTTTACGTGCCAAGTTACCATCCTTGATGCACAACCTTCAACGAAGGTACGCCCTATTCACGCATGTCTCCACACAGAAAATGCTCTAGCTGAGAATCGAACCGGACAGCGTCTTACTGTGAGGCGACAACGCTACCGCAGCAGCACCACCGCGGGTAGCAGACTGTACCACAACAATATGCAACAATGGCTGCATTACAGATGCTGAAGAAAAGACTGTTTTGATTATTATTAAATAATGCAGACTAAATGACCTGACAAATGTAAAACCCTTTGCATTTGCTGGAAGCTCTAAAGAAGGTACTTCAAAAATATATTACCAAAATGCAACATGTTTAGGCTACATTATACAATCCAAACCTATTAATGAATGAATTCATGCCTTAGTACATTGAAAAAACTAAAACTATTACAGACAATAAAAGTGCTATAGGAGCAGTTTTTGTTCAACAACCCACAAAGTCAGACACAAATCAGAATTATTATTGCATATAGCATATATATTTTTTTTTTGGTGGGGCCTACATGTTTGTAGGACACCTACATCCTGCCTAGATATTCTCTGATAGACTACTCTAAATAAATAAAAAAAGGTGTCAAAATGTGTTTACATCAACATATATGGGGGCTTGTCAGTGGGATTAAGGCTTTTACTCCCTGTACCTAAAGTACAGGGCTAGACTCTAGCAAGCCCACCTATAACTAAGAAGGATATTAGACACAGACACACACACCTCTCTTTCTAGTGAGCAAAACGACTGACGTTAACATGCTGCATGGACTCCAGTGCCATTAGTTTTGCTTCATGTTCTTTTATTTAGAAATCTCACGCCTATACTTGCTCCTGTTTCCTTGACTGAAGGAGGCAGGAAGCAGCAGGATGTGGTCAAAATAGGAAACTGCTTAAAGTGATCAGTCGCATTTTTCATTTCATAGATTGAGAGTAAGCTGTCGTCCAAAAAAATAAGAAAACTTTTTTATTTTAATTTTGATTTTGTGGCTGGGGTCCCCCTGCCAGCATGGGGCCCTAGATAACCACCTATGTTGCGTAGTGCTGCATCCAGCCCTGAGGACAAAACCAAAAATGATGGGGGAATCAGCATCAGTTAAGTACTATTCTAAATCATTAACACAGTTAATAGAACAGATTTTGCATCATTGTGCATTTTTTTGAGCAATATGAATCATGCAACTCAAATGTCTGGCATTATTGGCTGACTGAGATGCTCGGTGACTATTACAGAATCAAACGTATTACAAAAGATACGAGGTAAAATCAAGGACATTGTACAAAATTCCAAATAGCTTAGAGGAATGTAAACAGAGTGACTTACCAGAATTACAGATGGATATAGCAACTCTATAAACAAAAGAATGGATATTTACCCTTTCTTTGCGATATTGCAGTCTCACAGAGTTGCCATACATAAGTAGCAGTGGGTGTTTGTGATGCAGTATCACCACTGTCAGGGATGCAGGATTACTTTTAGTTATTACATTTTAATGAGATATTATGCAAGCCAAGATGTTGTCACTGCCAGCCAACTTGCCAATATGTACAGGTACTGCTGACAGCTTAAACTCAAGTGAGTTCCCAGTGACAAATTAGCTGTTGAAAAAAGAACCAGATCCACAAAATCTGATCACAATGGGTGGAGTACTACCATAGAGAAAACGGAGGACAGATTCATAGTACAGTACTCTGTCAGTACAAGCCTGAAAATTATAAACAAAATACTTCAAACTTCCTATGTAGCTATCAAGACAACATCTATAGCTACATAGCATTCACCATTTTTGTCAATTAAGTGGGGGGGGGGGCCTCCTTTAGGGGGTTTAGTATTCCTGGATAACTTCATTTAAAGAAGTATTCGTTACATACATTAGTCCTTGAATGTGCATGTAGAAAACATGATAAAAAGTATACTGCATTAGAAAAAAAATCCAGTACTAAGACATTTAAACATTTTACTTTGTCTGTTACTGTATATGTTCAGTCTATTACACATTCCTTACTGCTATGCCACAGACTAATACATTGAATAAAGAATGTACATACCGAAACAATGTCAGTCAGAATGCACACTAATATATATAACCAACTAATATATATAACCAATGTGTCAGTATACATGTTGCTATATTTACATTGTGTAGATAATGCCTGCCTATTAGCTTTGTAAGGACAATGTAGCCATTACTCAAAAGGGTTCATTTGGATAAACTCCTCTACCCCGTTAATGATGTATCACTTCACAAAACATGTAAATGAAAGTATTAAATTATATATAGCAATATTTCTTTTGCACAAACCATTTACCCAAAGTCTCTTGTTACATTTGGAAAGAGTGTCCGTTTGTCTCAGTGCATGACCCAAGACACTGTACCTGCACACTGCTGACAAGTGCGTCACTATGAGAAACAGGCTCTGGGAGATGACCAATTGCCACTTCCTTGCACAGCACCAATGTTCCCTCTTATTTATATACCAGACTGATATCATGCTGTACCAAAGTGACATCATGCTGACCATCCAAACCAATGTCTAACCTGAGCAGCTCAAAATACTGCAGTGATAAGAAAACCAAGGGCCCAGCAAAAAAAAAAAAAAAAACTTTATACTGTGTGATTTCAGTTAGGTCTCAATTAACTAGTTAACTACACTACTAAAGTTGGATGCGCCTAAATATTCTTAGACCTAGTAAACAATAATTCCTTAAACTGTTATACAGCTCACTAATAACCAGAACATTCTAGACATGGTCCTCATTAACACTGCCTCCAAGTGTGCCAAGCCTTTAGTATTTCCATCCTTGTTAAGTTTAGCCACAAATTAGTAACCTCCTCCTTTAAAGTCACCAACCCCACAATGGTAAACAATTCTGAATTCCACTACTTTAAGCATGCAAACTTGTTTAAATTTTATGATGAACAAAGTTCACCACTCCCCATGAAGCTTCAGCTATTGTTTTTTTTTTTTTAAACTAAACTCTACTTCCACATAAACAGTTTATGGATCTAGCAGTTACAAGTAGAGCCAAATACAATAAGAAATTTAAAAATAAACCACACGGGGGTGCACCACTATAAACAAGCTCAATAACAAAAGAAAAAAAAAACATTTGAAGTGCCATACCAAATCTACTCACATTAAAGACCCAATCAAAAAGTTCAGCAAGAAACAAAAATGATCATAAGAAAGACCAAACCTAAATATTAACTCAAACTGGCATCAGAAGCCAAAAATAAATACAAAACACTTGTTTGTAAATTAGGAAACTAAGAAACAATACCTTGCAATATAAATGAAACTAATCCAAAACAGCATTACACAATCAGACCCTAAAGACCTTGCTAACATAATTATACATATTTAATGCTAACTTTACTCCAGAAACATTCACTGACCTTCAATAAATCTCCGAGTCCCACTCACTCCCTAAGATCAACAGGATTCTGGTGTACTCTCTAAAACTAAAAACACCAGATGTGCCCTCACTGAATCCCTCCTGTACGCATTTAACTTAAAAATAGCCACAGGGCATATCCCTAAGATTTGGAAAATAGTTGTAGTGGTGCTCCTGCCCAAAAGAGGTCATACCATGGACCCCTGGGAATTATATGCCTTGCAGTTTAACTAGCTTAATTTACAAGGCCATGGACTAAATCATATCAGATGTTAAACTACAATAGTAAAACTCTCATACAACTGGAGCCACAAAGGATAGATTTGTTGAGGGCAGATTGTGTCTACTCAGCTTAGTAAACTTCTTTGAGAAGGTTACAGGTGCAGTGAACAGTGGCCACTCAAATCCATATGGCCAAGGCCTTTGATTCTGTACCCATGTTGGCACTGTAAACAAGCTAAAAAACTAAATGAGTCTGGCTCTGTAGCTCAGGGGATTGAGCACTGGTCTTGTAAACCAGGGGTCATAAGTTCAAATCTCATCATGGGCTGTGGCTTCTTTTATTGCGCGTGACTGTAAGTTGGGTGCTTTCATTGACTCCCCAAATGAGGTTAACATACTGCAAGAGGGTCTCACAGCAACTAATGACTGGTGCCAAACTCATGGCCTCAAACTAAATGCAAAAAAATGTATCATCATAGTGTTCGACAAAAACACAACCCCTAATGATTACCACATCAACAGCAACCCTCTAAGCAGACAACCTGTGGTGAGAGACCTGGACACTCAGGTTGATAACCACCTCACATTTGACACATCATGTAGTGGCAGTGGTCAGAAAAGTTTTTTACTTGGCTCATCTCATAAGTAACAGGATTGCATCCAGATAAAAGGAGAATACCTCTCTATACTCCTCCCTCATTAGACCAATAATTCCGTATAACGCCTCGCTTGGGATGTACCTCTCCAAACATCTGCACTAACTGGAAAGGCCACTGAAATACCTCACAAAGAGAATCCATGGCCTCCAAAACCTGTCCTATGCAGACAGGCTCAAATCACTATCACTCTACTCGGTATCGTACAGATTGCTCAGGGGTGATCTGTGTCTCGCCTACAAGACATTCTCAGACCCTGCCCTACTAGAGATGCACCATATCCATAAGTCTAACTCCTCATGCACTACCCGCTCAAAACACCTGAATCTAATATACAACATCAACAAAACTTGCTGGAGAGACAGGTTTGTGTCCCAGAGGCTGCATCATCTCTGGAATAGACTTCCTATACACGTCAAACAGAGCATCTCGCTGACCCTATTCAAGCGCAACCTTGATGAGTGTATGGGAAAACACAAATTTGTCACAGGGGTTCCACCTGTGTCCCTCACTTAACAAGGGCGACAGGTGCTGACTGGGGTTTCTTTTGGGGGATAAACTCTTGGCTTGGCTTCTAAGGGCCCCGGGATCATTAGCCTAGTAACCGCCTATAATCCTATAAGACCCATATGTGTTAGTATGGACTGAATACTAAAGGACAAGACTTGCACAAATAAGGTAGCAGGCAGTATTTCAGAAAACAATAAAACAGTGGAGTACCACAGGACTCAGTACTGGAACCTCTCATTTTTGGCAAACTTTTTTTTATAGTTTCTGTGGTGATTGGGGAAAGATGGCCGAAGGCTGCCAGCCTAATCAAATAGAATTTAATACATAATTCTATCATTTGTACAAATAAATGCAAAATACAGGCTTGTGTTTTTAAATGAAAAAAGCATGTAAAATGTGAACTTCAAGATTGTTACAACATTGCCCCCTTGCTGTAAAGAAATCTAAGTCAAACCTTTCAAATTCGTCTTTTGAAATTGAAATGATTTTATGACATTCTTTGATCTTTAAAGTTGGTTAAGGTCAGGCTGGCTGAAGACATTCTGTCTATTGGGTTAACTAAGGACTAATTGCTAGAGTGTACATGTGAAATGCCTTTTAGTGTTGTATTATCCTGTGCAGGTGTTAGCTTGCTAAATAATGCAGTTTCTATTAGCCTGGAAACTCCAGGTTAAGTGTCAAAGAAATGGTGTAATGGAAACTAATTCAGAATGATGTAATCTGGGGAGGACCCAGACAAGTTTGTTAGTGATGTTTTATAAACTATGTCTCAGAGAGAGAGACTGGCAGAAAGAGCATTTTGATCTTAATATCCAACTTACCAGCACTCTGCTTATGCTCACATGTAAGTTTTTAGCACTGTGAGTTCTTGTAGGAATAGTTAAAGCTAGTAAAGATTAATTAGGTATTTTTCTTTAAATGAGACCTGTCCTACTGTATTATTTTAAGTTTCTGTGTGAACTCTTAGATATCTCTGTGCTGTAGTAGTTTTGTCTTGTGTTTTAATTACTTATTATTAAATATTTTTTAAAACCTTCTTCCTGTGGCTGATTTGTGTAGAGATAAGCTCTGGAGTACATTGCATATTTATAGAGGTTATTGTAATAGGCCACTCTTAAGTAAGCCTTGACTGTTAGTCATACTACCATTGGATAATAATATTGCACAGTAATAATTGTACACCCTTTTCAGGGCCTTTTAGTAGCTGATATTATTAACTGGGTGGTGGCAGTAATTACTACCATATAATCTTGGTAAAGGGGCACAGTTGGAGAATTTGTGTCAGCCTTTCCCAGGAGTGTTTGTGAAGTTGTATAAATACTTATCTCAATGTGTGTGTGTGTGTTGTGTCAGCTACTTAGCAGGGACACAAAGCACTGGTTGGACAGAGACGGTACTGGAGGTTTTAGCTTGCCCAGTTAGGCTGAGACCTGGACCCTATAGCTCTGCCAGTGGGGAGTCTTATTGGGGACCTGGTAAGCAATGGAGCAACCATGCCCAGACTGACTGTGATCTCTGTGTGCACTTAAGGGAAATGGTACTTTACTGTGTGTATTAGTTACCCTTTTCTATGAGACAACCTCCCTGGTGTTAGTGGTGAGAATTGAGGCTCCTTGATTGCTGGGCCAGGACATGGTCATCACAAGTGTTTGGCAGTGGTGGGATCTACTTCACATAATAATTAGCTTGTAGTTGTGTGGGTAGAGCGAATTCCTGTAGCTTATGTAAAGTGATCTCTAAAAGTGTTTTGTACTCTAAAACAGCCACGCAGTGTATACTCAGAGTTCAGATCACAATTGTTTTATTTCTTTTGTTAGCTTAGTGTTAGTCAGGGTGAGCAGGCAGCATGTCAGCAGAAGAGTATGGAAAGTTGACAAGGAGCCAGCTGGCGGAGATGTGCCAGGCTAGTGGACTGGTGCATGAAATCCTGACTAAAGCAGACCTGACTGCAGCCTTGGTTACAGCTCCATCAGAAAACAGCAGCCTGGAGGACAATCAAACTGACAGTGGAGATACAATATCCCAAGAGAGTGGACAGCTCAACCTTTCTGCAGTGGACTTAAAAATCCAACTGGAGCTAAAGAGACTTGAGCTGGAGGCCAGGCGTATGGAACTAGAAGCAGCCGAGAAAATGAGGTGTCTACAAGCTGAGGAAAATGAATGGAAGAGGAGGCATGAGAGGGAAATGCTGACTCTTCGCCAGAGTAATGGAGGTTATGGAGAAAGGAGTAACCAGACCCCAGAAGCACAGAAGGTCATTAAATTTCTTCCACAGTTTAAAGAGGGGGATAATTTTGATAGATTCATTCATATGTTTGAACGGGTATGTAAACAGTATGAAGTTGACCAAAGGCTCTGTGTACTGTTCCTGACCCCCTTACTCCATGGTAAAGCTGTAACTTCTTTAGCAAAAATGCATGACACTGACTGTTTTGATTATACTGCTGTAAAAATACATTTATTAGAATGTTTTAAGCTAACACCTGAAATGTATAGGAAAATGTTTTGTGAGCATAGACGCAAGGCAGATGAAAATGTATGTAAATATGTTGCTGAACTGAGCACTTCTTTTCATAGCTGAGTGAGTGGATGTCAGGTCACCACTTTTAAAGGGCTGGCAGACCTTTTGGTAAGGGGACAAGCCCTTAGCACTTTGCCTGAGGACATGAGGATCTGGTTAGCTGATGAACAGTGTGCTACTTCAGAGGAGTTGGGGAAGAAGGGAGTTCTATACCTAGCAAGCAGGGCAGCCCTGCACAGGAAAGGGACCCCCAGTACTGCTCATGGGACTAAAGGAAGCCATGGTGGGCAGCACAGACTGCCCCAACAGAATCTGCCAGTAGCAGGAGAAGCCACTAGTCCAGGTACACGTCCAGGAGCTAGGGTTAAATGTTTTAAATGCAACCAGTGGGGCCATGTGGCATACAGATGTCCACGGAGGCAAGGTGGGGAACCAAAGTTGAGGGAGCCAGTAAGTGGGAAAGACAAAATGCCAACAGTGTGTTGTCTTAAGACAACAGGGGTATGGAACTACCATTCTGCAGATGTCCTGAGAAGGAAGGATTTGGATGAGGCAGTACTACGTACTTATGCAGTTACATGCAGTGAGGCTAGGAGACAAGCATGTGGGTCTGGTAGCCTGGGGGGTACCCAGGCAGACTGCATACTTGCAGTCAGGACTGCTGAGGTGGTTACTTCAGAGGGTGAGCTACGCTGTAGCAGTGAGACTGAATGTGAGCCGCAGCTGCTTGTAGGTACTTATGTTCCCTTGGACAGGGTACCTGCAAAGGAAGAGGTGTGTAGTAGTACCCAGGCTGACAGTGAGGCACTGCTGTCAGAGGATGCCAAACTTCCTGTGGAAGGGGAGCTAGGAAGGGTTACAAGGAGAGACTCGAGACAGGCTCAGCTCTCAGACGCTACATTGCAAGACCTGCGGCAGGTAGCTAGGGAGGCACCTGATTCTCAAGGGAAGGGGGAATCTGTATAATGGAACAAAGGGTTACTGTACAGAGAGTGGAGCCCTGAGGGAGGGCTTGAAGGTGAGAGAGTACAGCAGTTAGTAGTGCCTAGAGCTTATCATCTGGCGCTTCTAGCCATAGCCCATGATATTCCCTTTGCAGGTCATATGGGCATAAAATGTACAAAGAAGCGTATTATGCAAAACTTCTATTGGCCTGGAATTTACAGAGATGTAAGAGGGTACTGCAGGACCTGTGAGCAGTGCCAATAGGAAGGCATGGCAGGAGACAAGGTGAGAGCTCCTTTGATGCCTTTGCCTGTGATTGAGGAGCCATTTCAGAGCATAGCTATGGATATTGTGGGTCCTCTGAATACCCCAATTTCCACAGGGAAAAAGTACATCCTAGTGATTGTAGATTATGCTACACAACACCCTGAGGCAGTGGCTTTGTCCTCCACTGAGGCGGAGAAGGTGGCAAATGCTTTGCTAGAGATTTTCAGCAGGGTAGGTTTCCCAAAGGAAATACTGTCTGACAGAGGTGCCAATTTTATGTCTGACCTGCTGGCTTGTCTGTGAAAGTCCTGTGGGGTGAAGCACATGAAGACCACCCCCTACCATCCCCCAGACTAATGGTCTTGTTTAGAGGTTAAACTCTACAATCAAGTCCATGCTACGGGCATTTGCAGATCAGTTTAAGAGGGAGTGGGACAAATATTTGCCCCATCTGTTTGCTTACAGAGAGGTTCCACAGGAATCCACAGGTTTTTCACCCTTTGAGTTGCTGTATAGGCATAGGGTGAGGGGACCTCTATATTTAATTCGAGATGAGTGGGAAGGTGAGTGTGAGTCTCACAAGGAGTCTGTTGTGGCATATGTCCTGAACCTCAGGACAAGGCTCAGGGAACTCATGGGCCTGGCCCAGGAGAACCTGGCAGAAGCCCAACAACAGAAAATGGTGTGATATGACAGGAATGCTCGAGCTACAGAGCATGCTGTAGGGCAGCAGGTGATGGTTCTTTTTCCTGTCAGCCACAACAAGTTGCAAGCAGCTTGGGAGGAGCCCTACAAGGTGGTAAGAAAGGTAAGTAATGTTAACTACATGGTGGAAGTGCTAGGCAGATGGCAGAGGCACAAATTGTACCCTGTTACCATGACGAAATCTTACCATGATAGGGAGGCACTTGTGCTGAGCATTTGCAGTGGATTGCAGGAGTCGTCTGAGGAAGATCTGGGGACTGATGATCTCAGCGAGGCTGGGGCTGACAACTCGGTGGATGGGGTAGCAATGTCCCAGCAGTTATCTCCTACCCAGGTTCGAGAAATCCAAGCAGTGTTGCAGGAGTTTGGGGGCATGTTCACCGGGAAACCAGGGATCACACGCCTGGTGCAGCACCAGGTGGATACAGAACCCCAAAGGCCTATCAGGCAGGCCGTTTATAGGGTGCCTGAGAGAGTCAAAAAGACTCTGAGGGAGGAGGTGCAGGAGAAGTTGGAACTAGGGGTGATTAAAGAGTCCAACAGTCCCTGGGCCTCCCCAGTTGTGTTGGTGCCAAAGATGGATGGCAGCAACATGTTCTGTGTGGATTACAGGAAATTAAATAGTCACACAGAGTCAGATGCTTAACCCATGTCTAGGTCAGATGAGGCCCTAGAGCAGCTGGGTGGGGCTACATATCTTACAACCACTGATCTTACCAAGGATTACTGGCAGGTGCCCTTGACTCCCAGTGCTAGAGAGAAGTCCGCCTTTGTGACTCCTTTTGGCTTGTATGAGTTCGCAAAGATGCCCTTTGGGATAAAGTTATGCCCCAGTGACTTTCCAGAGGCTGGTAGATCATATCTTAGCAGGAACAAGAGGGTTTGCCCTTGCTTACATGGATGATACTGCTATCTACAGCTATTCCTGGCAAGAGCATCTTCAGCATGTCAGGGAGGTGTTGGGCAGACTACAGAGGGCAGGGTTGACCATTAAGCCGAGCAAATGTCAGGTGGGTATGGTGGAGGTCTCCTACCTAGGACATAGTGTGGGGAGTGGTAAGATAAGGCCAGAACCTGCCAAAGTGGAAGCTATTCCGGCATGGCTTGCACCGGTTACCAAAAAGCAGGTGAGGGCATTCTTGGGGACGGCAGGGTGCTACAGAAAGTTTGTTCCTAGCTATAGTACCATAGCTGCTCCCCTCACAGACCTGACAAGGAACAACAGGCCAGATAAGATAGCCTGGACCCCAGCATATGAGCAGGCATTTCAGAAGCTTAAGGAAACTTTGGGAGGACCCCTGTGTTAGCCAGTCCAGACTACAGCAAAGACTTTGTTATGCAGGTGGATGCTTCAAACTATGGGGTGGGGGGCTGTACTTAGCCAGATTTCTTCAGAGGGAGAAGAGCACCTAATGGTTTATCTCAGTCGTAGGCTCCAACCCAGGGAGGAATGCTATGCAGCGGTAGAAAAGGAATGTCTAGCCATATAGTGTGGGCACAACAAAAACTTCAGCCTTATCTGTATGGAAGAAAAATCACTGTGATGACAGATCACAACCCTCTAACATGGTTAAACAGAGCCAGTCAGCAAAATGCCAAGTTGCTAAGATGGAGTTTGGGGTTGCAAGCATATGATATGTCAGTGCAGTACCGTAGTGGGAGTAGCAATGCCAATGCAGATGGGCTCTCAAGACAGGGAACGAGGTGAGGTACACCCAGATAGACCTGACATTCTCAAGCAATGTTTCTCAAGGGGCACTTGAAAACCTTGCTTGAGGTCCCCGGAGGGGGGAGATGTGATGATTGGGGAGAGATGGATGAAGGCTGCCAGCCTAGTCAAATAGAATTTAATACATAATTCTATCATTTGTATAAATAAATGCAAAATACAGGCTCGTGTTTTTAAATGAAAGAAAAACACTGTAAAATGTGAACTTCAAGATTGTTACAACATTGTCCCCTTGCTGTAAAGAAAAACTAAGTCAAGCCTTTCAAATTTGTCTTTTGAAATTGAAATGATTTTATGACATTCTTTGACCTTTAAAGTTGGTTCCGGTCAGGCTGGCTGAAGACATTCTGTCTATTGTGTTAACTAAGGACTAACTGCTAGAGGGTATATGTGAAATGCCTTTTAGTGTTATATTCTCCAGTGCAGGTATTAGCTTGCTAAATAATGCAGTTTCTATTAGCCTGGGAACTCCAGGTTAAGTGTCAAAAATGGTGTAATGGAAACTAACTCAGAATGATGTAATCTGGGGAGAACCCAGAGACATGTTTTTTAGTGATGTTTTATAAACGGTGTCTCACAGACAGTCTGGCAAAAAGAGCATTTTGATCTTGATATCCAACTTACCAGCACGCTGCTTATGCTCACATGTAAGTTTTTAGCACTGTGAGTTCTTGTAGGAATAGTTAAAGCTAGTAAAGATTAATTATGTATTTTTCTTTATAATCAGACCTGTCCTACTGTATTATTTTAAGTTTCTGTGTGATCTGTGAACTCTTATATATCTCTGTGGTGTAGTAGTTTTGTCTTGTGTTTTAGTTATTTATTATTAAATATTTTTAAAACCTTCTACCTGTGGCTTTGTGTACAGATAAGCTCTAGAGTACATTGCATATTTACAGAGGTTATTGCAATAGGCCACTCTAAAGTAAGCCTTGACTGTTAGTTATACTACCATTGGATAATAATATTGCACAGTAATAAATGGACACCCTTTTAAGGGCCTTTTGGTAGCTGATATTATTAACTGGGTGGTGGCAGTAATTACTACCATTTAGTCTGGGTAAAGGGGCACAGCTGGAGAATCTATGTTAGCCTTTCCCAGGAGTGTCTGTGAAGTTGTATAAATACTTATCTCAAAGTGTGTGTGTGTGTGTGTGTGTTGTGTCAGCTACTTGGCAGGGACACGAAGCACTGGTTGGACAGAGAGGGTACTTCAGGTTTTAGCTTGCCCAGTTAAGCTGAGACCTGGACCCTATAGCTGTGCCAGTGGGGAGTCTTATTGGGGACCTGGTGAGCAAGGGAGCAACCAGCCCAAGACTGACTGTGATCTTTGTGCACACTTAAGGGAAATTGTACTTTACTGCGTGTATTAGTTATCCTTTCCTCATCTATGAGATGACCTCCCTAGTGTTAGTGGTGAGGATTGAGACTCCTCGATTGCTGGGCCAGGGCATAATTGTCAAAGCTTCTGTACCACAAATATTTACTTATGGATAACCAAATTCAATGATGTCATTGTTCATTCGACCATTTGTACAAAAGTGTCTCAGCAAAAACTAGTCCTTAAAAGCTATCTCAAACTAAATGCAAAAAAGTTTAGCATTCCCACTGTTAGGAAACAATCAGCTACATCAGGGATCTCAGCATCTGGGACAACTCCTCCCTCACCTTTAATGACCATATTGTGACAGTACTTAGAAAACCCTATCCAGCACAACTAATTTCCAATGGTATCTCATCTAGGTCAAAGAATATTATTGCCCAGCTGTACTCTGCCTTAATAAGACCAATTATTGAGTACAATGTCCTTCCCACTGTGTTCCTAGCCAGACATACCATGCAGCTAGAAAGGCACTAAAGGTTCTTAAAAAAAAATAGCCTAAAAACCCTTAACTACAAAGGCATAGCAGTAGGCTTATCCCTATACTCTGTCTCTAATAGACTCCTGCGTGGAGATTTATGTCTCATTCCATACAAAACACCCCACACTAATGGATGTCTTATATCCACAAAGAACAAACAGCTGCACCCAAACTAAATATCTGAACCTCCATCAACATACAAGTAAAACACTTTGGAGGTACAGATTTATTACCCATTGGATGCCTCATCTCTGCATGTCAACACCATTCCCTCCTTCAAGACTATGACAAACAGCTGAGTGCCTGTAAACTAATCCACTCGCTTGACATGTTTTTCCTCTCCTGGAAGAGGGAGGGAAGTATTGGGCAAAGTGCACGTTCTTTACTTGCCTTGTAGTTTTTATGATCCGTATTCTCCTCTTAAAATGATGATTATGCTTTAGTGCTAGCAGAAATGTCTGCTCTTAGGTCATTCATTTTAAGGCTGTTCTCCAGACCCTTCTATGCCTGAAGCAGCATAGAAAGCTATATGACATTATACAAAGGAGATTACTGCACACCACTAAAGAGAAAAGTGCAGAACAAAAGTCTAGCAACTCCAAGGGCATTAGCAAATTCACCATTCCACTTGTCTCTTTGACAATGACATGCATGCATACTGCAACTCCCCCTTTTTGCATTAGAGTACACATGCTATGCTTCTTCAAGTCTTTCCTCATAGTCAGGATTAACCTTTCCACTCACTTCTAGTAATCTCTATGTAGTCACTCCAGACAAGTTTAATTTATTTTCCTTCTGTACAGCTTTCAGAACTGATTGTAGTACAACAGATATGACCTTACCAGTGCCCTGAGATATAAAAAGCTAACTGTAACATTGAAGCAGAGGAGTTTTTCTTTATGTGGAAATAAAAGGTGTGCCTTAAATGAAACTCCTTTGACTTCTACATTTTTTTCAGTTCAAGTAACCACAGATTATTTTACACTTCTTCCTAAAGTTATCCCTCTCAGCATGCATGCTTTTTTGTCAAAATTTTCCCAAATTAACAAATCTATGCAATTTTAGCATTAAACCACATCTGCTATTTAACCAACTTAGAAGTTACACCCCATGCCTGGAAACCACTCCACGCTACTGCACCTGTACTGATTTCATCAAGGAACAGGTTTGCAAGGTGTAGAAATAAGCAGAAATGGGATGGTCCCTGGCAAATGTTATGTCATCCAGTATTTACTACATCTTCGCCAGTTTCCCCACTTTAGCCACCAGCCATCATTCACTGACTCCAGTCAACTTCCTGTTTACTTCACCATTTTGAGTGCTTTTCCATATTTACCACTTTCTGGAGAACAGCCTTAGAACACATTGCTCACGCCCAGTACCACTACATCCACTTTAGTGCCCATAACTGACCGGTGACGACACCTTAGTCAAAAGCTCATCTCTGCAGCATGAGGTCATGTTACCATTCATTTCAAAGACCATATGTTCTTGGAAACTGTATCATCCTGCCCTGCATTATTTTGGTAAAATATTATGGCATAGAAGCGAGTCCAAAGAACTTGCAGTTGCTCAGACCTCTGAACCTACAAAACCAGCACCATGAGAAGGGTTCAATTACAGCTCAAACTTTCATGGAGTAAATAATTTATGATTCTACTGAAGAGCAGTGCAAACCGTCTGTTAATTACAATATATAGAATATTGTGAACACAGACTTAAAAAAAAAAAAAAACTCAAAGAAAGTTTAAATACAGAAACGGACTTCAACATTTTGTGCCACAGGTGTACAGAATTTTCTACAGAGCAGCAGTTCCAGCTATCTGTTCACTACAACACATACTATATACTGTGCACTGGTTATTGGGCAGCTTGGGATAGCCAGGTGGTCCCTACAAGGCTTTAAAGCCCATGTTTATATAACAGAAGCACTAAATGTGTACACTTCAGGGACTATCAGGTATAATGGAATGGATTTTGTACAGTTCTTTTTCTTTCTTCTCTGGATTTCATGTTGAATTTCTAAACATACATCTGACTGAAACACTTGTCTGAAGAAAACACTGACTGCCTTTGTGAAATAATTTCTACAGAAGCTGCAACACACTTGCGGGAATAGTTCCACATCATCATACTGAATCACTTGAGACACAGCCAGAAATAAGTATACACAGCAATGGAAATGCTGTCTTTGCTGAACTCAGAAAATGAGCCAAGCATGTTTATTACAACTGCAGTACTATAAAAAAATAAGCTATTTCGTGTCTATAATTCTTGATTCATTAGTTGGACTATCAAAGGCTCTGTCATGCTTCTGTAAGTGACATCTTACTGTAAAAACTGGCACTATTTGCTACATTGTGCATCAACAAAAGCTGAAATACTGACACTTTTGTCAGATGCATCTTTGTGCATCTCTGCACACTACATTGCACTCAGTGTATTTTCTGTGAACACAAAAAACAAGTAACTTGTGTATTAGATTAAGAAAAAAAAATGTCTACTGCTTACATCAGGTACTCTGCTTAAATTATCAGCAATTACCAAGTACAGCTTTTTTTTTCCTGTGCATAGATAAAATACACAGTAAGAAACAGTTGCCTGTTCCTTTAAATATTCCTGCACTGATTCACATGAAACCATCAGCATCAGTCAGATGATAATGTATGTGACAGCAGTGCGAAGTATGTTTACCATCCAAGCCCCGGTAATCTGGTTTACCTGACAAAATTGATTTGCATCATACTTTGCATGTTATGTAACAAATGAGGTGAGGTGTTGTTAATGCGGCATACATTTGCAACCTAAAAATCAGACTACATACCTCTGAAACCGAGTACAACATCACTTGAGGCTTCCTTTCCTTTCTGTTTTTAACACTGTGCTTCTTACGTTACAGTGAAATCACTTTAATGTCATGTCTCTAAATGAATTCCACAATGTATACAACAGTACCTTAAGTCTGCAGTCTGCAAAGTGCTTGCATAAGAAATCACCAGTGTGTATTTGTATTGTAGAGGGGGCTACGCATGTCATTATTAACCCAAGTTAGTGGTTACAACTTATCTTGAAAATATGTACCTGTGACTTGGGTGATTTCCTAAGTTAAAAAAAATGAGGCAAAAAGGCAAATCAAGCACAAATCTTATAATCACTGCCACACAACTAAATACAAGTTCCATTTAAAAAGACAAAAGACAATAAAGGCAAATCATTTGTAAGCCTTAGAATTAGCGAGACACAACCAAATGCAAGTTCCAGTTCACCTGTTATGCATGAAACACCAGGAGGAAATACTATTTATTCAATTAAAAAAATCCCTAGTTATCTTGAGTGTTTAAATTAAAACCAAATTTGTAACAGCATGGCATGTCTTTGTTCAATGATGTAGAATACCAAATGAAAACTGATAAAGGAAAAAGACAGGTTTACACAATACTTATGCAAGTAACCCCCGCCCTAACAAGCATTACGAAACTTAAAGCTGTGTCATCATAGCATTCTGTAATTTAGGTAAAGGAAAATGCATCAAACAAATGCTATTTCAACCAATTCACCCTCCTCACAACACAGTGGCATGGAAGACTTTGATGCACTAATGAATTACACCTGCCCAACTGAATCATGTGCTATCAGGTTATCAATAACATAAGTACAGTAGAGAGTCAATTATCCAAACTAATTGGGACCTAGGTTAGTTTGGCTAATCAAACATATAATTGAACCGGATAAAAAACTTCTATAATCTTGTTTTTTCTGCATGTAGGAATACATTTTTCAACCATTCACCGATTTCAGTGGACAATAAAGAATATTTTTCACACATGAGCTAGCGATAAGCTCAAAAAACATGCTCAAGCGAATACATATAATGTTTGCATAATCAGACTTTATGATTTTTTCCTACCAGAACTCTTTGGAAGGCTGGTTCAGATAATTGATGTTTCAGATAATCGAAGTTTAGATAAACGACTCTCTACTGTATAGCAAATCTTCAGTTTAGTATTAGGGTTTAGAATTACTGAACACATCTGTGCAGGCCACAAGAACAGGACAAAATGAAGGAGTGTCTTCCCAAGTGTTCAGAACTGCCATCAAGCTGAACAATACAGGGCTATTGATACAATGCCAAACTTTGGACACACCAAATTAGTAGACATCTTGAAACCTACTGCAGTAATGATTTAAAATAGCATGAGAAGTCATCAGCTTTATAAAGGAAATATCTTGATGCACCAAAGGGATAGACTATGCCCTGCGTCAAGGGGGAAGGGTGGTGACCTCTGGATGTCGGTCCAGCCCATCAGGCCTTTTGCGACTGAAGCCCCTGTAGTAAGGACTACTGCCAAAGTGATCTATATGAAAAACATCCTGCATTTTCCTCCCTTCCTTGTGCTGTATATTTGGAAAGGAAAAATTGGACTTTTAGTGTTTGAAAACATATGATTGAAATACTTCGGCTTTAGACAAATATTTATATGCAACCCATTCACAGAGGACCATGATGCCTGGTTCAAAACTAGTGCGAAATTACTGGTTAGAGTTAATTTTCTTTTATTAGCAATGTTTAATTGTGCAACACTACCCAGCTCTGTCTAAGGACCTGTCTAACAAACTGACAGACTTAAAAAGAGACATATATACAATGTTGACTGCAGCCACTGGACATAATGACGAAAGTAAAACCACAGATTTTAGGCATCTTTTGGCAGTTTACTTACTATCTGCCTCTAGCTAACATCCACGGATGAGATAAATCAAAAAGAAGAACCAGTTTAACACTACAAAACTTCCTTATAAAACGTATAAAACTTTATTCACAAAAAAAGAAATGCATAAAAAGATAAGTGCTTTCACACCATCCACTGATGCATTTACTGAGGTTAACAGTTTAACAAACCCACTCCCATTACTTCTACCTATCTGCACCTTTTGTTAATACTAACTGTGAAGATAGGTGAAGGCTGCCATCCTAGTCAGATAGAATTTTGTAGATAATTCTGTCATTTGTAAATATTAACGTAAGCCACAGGCTTGTTCTATTAAATGTGAAAAGACTGCACTGGATATTGAACTGCAAAAATGTAACAGTGCAATGAGCTGTAAAGAAAGCTAAGTCAAGCATTTTATGACTGTCTTTGATATCAAAATTCAGAGCTGATATGTCTAGAGGGAGGCATCCTGACTATTGTTTTAAGACCAGAGTTAATGGCTAGAATTTGCATGTATAAATGTCCTTTATTGCTCTGGTTTCTGATCAGCTGTAAAGAATGTAAATGGATTTTCTGTTAGCCTGGGAACACCAGAGAAGTGTGAAGAATGATGTAATGTGAAGCAGCTCTGTGTTATCAATTTAAAGAGCGAGAATCAGAGAGCTCAGTGCATTTTGTCTTGAGAACATCCATCACCACCAGCACTGCCTGGTTCTATATGTAAGTTATTTAGAACTGTGCTTTCTCTTAGATGTAGCTAGGAAATAGGAAGATTAGACTAGTTTGTTTTTCTGTGATGTCAGAACGTTTCTACGGTATTATTTTAAGTATTTCTCTGTGATCTCTGAACTCTTGATTAGCACTGTGTCGTAAGTAGTATTGTCTTGTGTTTTTATTATTTATTATTAAATATTTTTGATCCTTTCAACTGTGGCTGTTTTATGTAGAGTTAATTAAAGCTCTAGAGTACATTGCATGTATATAGTGAGACTGTACCAAGTCACTCTAATAAGCCTTGACTGTTCAGTCACACTTTCCATTTGGATAATAATATTGCACAGTAATGCACACCCTTTCAGAAGGGCCTTTGAGTAGCTGAGATTAGTGGGTGGTGGCAGCTGGTACTACCTTTTAGACTGGGCAGAAAAGGGGCACAGCTGGAGAACCTGTGCCAGCCTTTCCCAGGAGTGTGTGTGTGGTTGTATATAACTCTTACCTCAAAGTGTGTGTGTCAGCTACTTGGGCAGGGACATGAAGCACTGGTTGGACAGAGAGGGTGCTGGAGGTTTTAGCTTGCCCACTAGGCTGAGATCTGGACCCTATAGCTGTGCCAGTGGGGAGTCTTATTAGGGACCTGGAGAGAAAGACAGAAACCAGCCCCAGACTGACTGTTATCTCTGTGTGCTCTTAAGGGAAATTGTACTTTACTGTGTGTATATTTATTATCCTTTCCCTATATGGACGCCCCTTGACTGGTGTTAGTTGTGAGGATTGAGGCTCCTTGATTGCTGGGCCAGGGCACAGGCATCACATATTAATTGTTTGGCAGTGGTGGGATATCAACACCACATATTAATTGGTTGGCAAATTCTAATTGGCTTGTAGTGGTGTGGGTAGAGTGAATTCCTGTAGCTTGTGTACAGTGATCACTGAAGGTTATTTGTTCTCTAAATCAGCCACGAAGTGAATACTCAGAGTTCAGATCACAATTATTTTATTTTTTTAGCTTAGTTAGTCAGGGAGAGTAGGGTAGCATGACAGCAGAGGAGTATGGAAAGCTGACAAGGAGCCAGCTGGCTGAGATGTGCTAGGCTATGGGACCGGTGCATGGAAACCTGACTAAGGCAGACATGATTGCTGCTTTGGTCACAGCTGCATCAGAAAACAGCAACCAGGAGGATGATCAGAATGGCAGTGGAGATGTACAACCCTCAGAGAATGGACAGCTCAACTTTTCTGCAGAGGACTTAAAAATCCATCTGGAGCTAAAGAGACTTGAGTTGGAAGCCAGTCGTTAGGAAACAGAAGCAGCTGAAAGAGTGAGACATCTGCAGTCTGAGGAGAATGAGAAAAGTACAGTTCTGTACACTTACTATAAACGTAGATGTTCGAGTGTATTCACCATTGCAGTCATTACATTTGAGTTAATCTGCTTGCAGGTTGCCCTCAGTCGGCCTGATTAACAAAGTCTTGGGTCCTGCGTCGATTGCTGTCCCTTCTTCCCTGATGTTAGGGGTATAAAATATGCAGCTGATGCCATTACATCAGTTTTTCTTGCCCCAGATGTTAGGTGCTCCCCTAATGGGAAGCAATTAAACATAAAAACATAAAGGTATACCTCCAACAATGAAGCAAATACACCAAAAAGGCTTTTAAGCATAGTAAAGGAAAGTAGAGGTATAACCAAAAGAAGTTAGGGGGCAGGAGGGGGGGGGGTAACCAGGACTGCAACAGTGAATACACTCAAACATCTACATTTATGGTAAGTGTAGACAACTGTACTATGTTCTTCGTGTTTCACTGTTGCAGTCATTACATTTGGGTAGATTCCCAAAGCTATGGTTGGGAGGAGGACTTTAGATAGCATTAAGGCCAGCTATAAGGCCCTGCAAGACTGCAGTGACAAAGCCAGCTCTGGATTTAGAGAAAATTGGCAAATGATGATGCTTGGTGAAAGTATGTACAGAACTCCAGGTAGCAACTTCTAGGATGTCCCTGGCAGGAATGCCTCTGAGAAAGGCTGTAGAAGTAGATGCAGCCCTTGTGGAGTGAGGTCTGATCCCCTGGGGAATAGGTTTTCCATGGTGCTTATAGCAGAAATGAATGCAATGGCTTATCCATTTAGAAATGGTTTGTTTTGAAATAGCCTTCCCCTCAGTCCTTGTAACAAATGCTACCAGCAGCTGTTCAGATTTCCTTTGAGGTTTAGTACTGTCAAGTAGAATCTAAGTTGTCTGTGCACATCTAAGGAATGCAGTATCCATTCCCCTTTGTTCTGTGGATTGGGAAAGAAGGTAGGCAAATGAATGGACTGATTAAGAGCCACACTGGATACCACCTTTGGCATGAAGGATGGATTGGTTTTGATGGACACCCTGTCTGCATGAAAGATGATGAAAGGCTCCACTGCCATAAGGGCCTGTAATTCAGATACCCTTCTAGCTGAAGTGATTGCTAAAAGGAAAGCTGTTTTCCAAGAAAGATTTTTTAAGTCTGCAATAGCAGCTGGATCGAAAGGAGGTAGAGTGAGTTTCTCCAATATAAAGTTAAGGTCCCAGGCTGGGGTTGGTGCTCTCCTGGGTGGTCTCAAATTTTTGGCCCCTCTGAGGAACTGCTTGAGCAGTAAATGAGAGAAGAGGGGAGGTTCTGTGTTATAATGAGCTGAAATGGCTGAGGCATGGATTTTAATGGAGGAAACAGACAGGCCCTTGTGAAGCATCTCAGTTAAGTACTGTAAAATCTGAGGTAAACTGGGCTCTGCTGTGCTCATCCTTGAGATTGGTTCCAGGCACAGAATCTTTTCCATTCTTCAGCATAAGATTTTCTAGTACTAGGCCTCCTTGCCTCTAAGATGACATCCATCACAGGTTTGCTGAGGGATGGTAAAGGAGAGATTATGTAATTAGCCAGACTGCAAGGTTCAGTGTTGGAAGCTGTGGGTGCAGAATCTGGTTCTCCTGCTGAGACAATAGGGAAGGAGTCTGAGGCAGGTGCCATGGAGAGAACTGTGACACACTGTGCAAAAGGGGATACCAGTGTTAGCACGGCCAGTCTGGAGCAATCAAAATCATCCTTGGTTTGTCCTGTTTGATTTTTAGAAGTACTTTGGAGAGCAGAGACAGAGGGAGGAAGGCGTAGACTGACTGTTTTTTCCAGCTGAAGGACAGAGCATCCACTTTCCAGGCTTATTTGTGTGGAGTCCTTGTGCAAAATCTGTCCAATTGGCAGTTCTGGGGAGAGGCAAACAGGTCTATATCTGGGCTCCCCCATTTGCTTGTCAACATGTTGGAAATCCTTGGTTCCAGTTTCCACTTGTGTGGGTCCATGAGGTTTCTGCTTAGTCCGTCTGCCACTGTATTTAATTTTCCTGGCAGGAATTGAGCTTGTAGGTGCACTCGGTAGCTCAAGGCTGTGTTCCACAATGCCATGGCTAGTCTGCAGAGGGGGTAAGAATGTGTTCCCCCCAGCTTGTTTATGTACCACATAATAGTGGTGTTGTCCGTCTTTACCATTAGTTGTCCTGGAAGAATGTGGTCCTTGAAGGCTGTCAACATTTCTTTTTGATTGATATGCATGTGCATTTGACTTGGGTTCCACTTGCCCTGAATGCACTTCCCTACCAGGTGAGCCCCCCCCCCCCCCCATGCATAATCTGATGTGTCTGTTGTTAGGGTTTGGGCAGCAGGGGATGGTGTGAAAGGTAGTCCCTTGTTTTGGTGACAGGCCTCTGCCCACCAAATGAACTCTAGGCATAGGCAAGGTAAGATAGGAATCATTGCTTCTAGATCCTGAGAATGTTGACACCATAGGCTTTTTAGATACCATTGTAGTTTCCTCATATGCAGTCTTGCATATGGAATTAGAAGAATGCAGGAGGCCATGAACCCCAAGGCTTGCAGTATTTGTCCTGCAGATAGCAGGGTTTTTGTGGTCACTTGTTTGAAGTAGGTTGTCAAATGAATTTGTTTTGCTGGCGTGAGGTAAGCTATCTGGGAAGTTGTAGTCAAGCTTGTTTCCAGGAATATAATTTGTTGGCAGTGTACCAGGTATGATTTATTTTGTTTTATGGTGTACCCCAGACAAGTTAGAACCCTTTGTACAAAGGCCAGATGATTCAAAAGTATGTCCTGGCTTTCTGCCCGAATTAGAAAATCGTCCAGGTATGGGTATATTTGAATATTTCTTTGCCTGCAAAATGCAATAACTGGAGCTAGGCACTTCGTGAATACCCTGGGCGCAGTAGATAAGCCAAAGGGCAGTGCAGAGAACTGATAGTGTGTGTAGCCTGCTTTGAAGCGTAGGTATCTTCTGCAAAATTCCCTGATTGGGATGTGCAGGTATGCTTCTTTTAAATCTTGTGTTGCCAACCAGGCATCTTTGCCTAGAATAGAAAGTAACTGGTGAAGAGTCAGCATCTTGAATTTTGGAATCTACAAAAAGGTGTTTAGAGTAGACAGGTCCAGAATAGGATGCCATGAATTGTCTTTTCTGTGCACCAGGAAAAGTCTCGAATAGAAACCTTGTCCCTTTTCCTCTTCTGGTAGCAGTTGATTAGCCCCCATGCTTAAGAGAGAAAGTGCTTGTTTTTGGGCCTCTGCCCACTGATTTGGGGGTAGGTCCGGCCACCCTCTTGGTGTTGGCAATGTGTGGAACTGAAATCTGTATCCATGGGACACTGTATTTAAAACCTACTTGTCCTGGGTAATGAGTTCCCAATATTTTGCATGAAGAGCAATCTTTCCCCCAAAAGGTGCAGTCAGTTGATAAGTGCATGGAAATTTTAAAAGGAAGTCACTGAGACAGTTTACCATAGGGGGGAGTCTTATTACTCCCAGATTTGGAAATGGAGTTGCCCCCCCCCCCCCCCCACACACTGCTTAGTCCTGTGTGTTCCCTGGGACTGAAACCTGGGGTATTTGCTGTGTCTGGGTTTGGCTTGACAAGACCTGGAAGGGGCTGGAAAGGACCAATTCTTAGAGGGCCAGTGCCTACTAAATCTAGGAGGCTGAACTTGTAAGAAATCATTAACAGTTTGCATAGATTTAGCTTTATCTTCCATCTTTTTAAGAACTTCCTCAGCCTTGTTGCCAAATAGGCGGTCCTGAATTAAGAGAGCATCCAACAATTTAGCTTTAACATGATCAGGGAAAGATTGCTCCTTAAGCCAAGCATGCCTTCTGAGCACAGACCCAGTAACAGCAGCCCTGCAAGAGGCCTCTAATGAATCAAAACCACATTACAAAGTATGTTTTCCAACTTGTTCAGGAGAATGCATTAAATCCTGTAATTCTTTATTTTCCACACAGTCAGGAATCAACATCATCTTCTGTTTAAGCAGTCCAATAGCATGTTGCTGACACTAACATACGAAACTGGCAGTTGAAAGCCCTAATGGCCAAGGTTGCAGAAGTGTAAACCTTCTTACCCTATCTATCCAGCACCCTTGAGTCTCTATCAGAAGGGGTAGGATTTTTGGCAGTAGAAGCCTTAATGCCCTTGGGCCCCTGAGAAATAGTCCCTGGATCTGCAATAGGATTTTTAAAAAGGAACTTGTGGGACTCAGGAAACCTGTAGTATCTGTCAAGTTTTCTGGGAGCAGGAGGCAAGGAATCAGGGGCCAAACTAGATTCCGAAAAAAGCATCATGTAAGGTTTCCCCAAAAGAAAAATCCTCATGAGGGGAAGCAGAGGGAATGGAGTCCTCTGCATCAGAATCTTCATAAGTAGATAAGGGCAAATCCAGATCATCAGAATAATCAGAAAAAACAGAACCCTGGTCAGATGATTCATAATCAACTTCAGTCCTAGGCCTCTTGGGGGGGGGGGGTTGGCTACCCCTGATTAGAGTTATTAGATCTTCAGCAATTCTTATAATTTGTTTTTTAGGCATAGAGGCCTGAGCATGTGGCCTGGGCATAGTCTTTTTAGGCATGGTTCGAGATTTAGGCCTAAGTAAAGAAGGAGGCGTTGGTTTAATATGCAAGCCCATAGGCCTGAATACACCCTCAGAAGTCTGTGCCTGCACAGTTGTTCCGGACCCATCCAAGGTAGAGACATCCGCGGGTTCCATAGTTGAAACATCTCGCAGCATATCGGACTCTGAATGAGTCTCAGTAGAGGCCTGCGAATCAGAAGTAGTGGGTATCAGGGACTGCGAAAGCACCTGAGTACCGGCGAACTGGCGACTGGCTTAGGGAAGCGTCATCGGCAGTTTTGGACCTCGGCAGCCTGTCTCTGTCTTTATTTTTGCATTTTTTTCGGAATCCCTGTAGTCGGATGGCTAACTGATGACATTTCTGGATAATTAAACTGAGAACCTAAATATTTAGAGGCGAAAATATACTGACGACGGATAGTGCACTGATTAAATAAAGCACAAAACCGACAGCAAGGTACGTCGTGGTCAGGGCCTAGGCAAGGAATACAGTACAAATGAAAATCTTTATGAGGTATTTGCTTTCCACAAGTAATGCAATTATTAACTTTTACTGACATCAGTAAGAAGCAAGAAAAAGTTTCCCCAATGGGGTACTTAGCTTTAGTTGAATACTTCGGTTCTGAAACTCGAAAACGAAAATTTCAGGAGTCGGCCGACCGGCACTTGCGAACTGCTTCTGCTTAGGGCACTGCATGGCAAGAAAGACTGATGTAATGGTGTTGGCTGCATGTTTTATACCCCTGACGTCATGGAAGAAGGGACAGCAACCAACGCAGGACCCAAGACTTTGTTAATCAGGCCGACTGAGGGCTACCTGCAAGTAGATAACCCAAATGTAATGACTGCAACAATGAAACACGAAAAACATCTACTCAATGTTAAAATTCCAAATGCCGCTTTACCATGTTTTTAAGTTGTTAATCAAAATGCACATGTGTAACACAGTTAATTTTGCCTGTTACACTCAGACACATGAATGTAAACATAAATGCAAACTCAGTTCTGATGACAACTTTCCTGTAAGAGTCCCTTATTTAACTCTAGACTGCAAAACAGAAAAATAGTAGTGTCCATTGTGATACATTTTCCCTTCTCATCCCCTCCCGATAATAATCACCACTCACACTATAAAGATCTATTACCCCTGACAAAAATGAGTGAAAGAGATATTAAAGGGGAAAAGCAAAAAAAAATGCATATAAAATTAAAATAACCCATGTCAACTTCCCTTTTTTGCCTTTATAGTACCACTCTCCCAATTTATTTTTATTTTATTTGCATTTGTTAGCCGGGTTGGTCCAGCTGGGTAAGAATTATGCTTTTTCAGTGGAGACCCAAGGGGAAAAGCCCCAAACAGACATACAAATACATACAAATAGAGACAAATTAACAATATTACAGAGGAAAACAATATTATAGGTACAATGGATAAGAAAAACAAACAATGAAAGTTTGAGAATATGAGTAAGGCTTTGACCTGAAAACATGTGAAGTTCCTTTGGTTAATCATTCCCAGCTGAGTCTTTCAGTGCTGACTCCACGACATGGTGAATTTTCCAAAAGCTGCATTATCTTGCTGATGCTGCTTGTCCCTCACATACAAATACTTCAAGCCCAGGCATTAATGCCCTTCTAGCCTGCAACTACACCAAAACAGTTGTTCCCATATTAAGTGTCCAGGCTTTACAGCTAAACTAGTGCTTGCTTTAATATAATTTGATAGTCTATTCCATGCCACAGCTGCTCTCTCAGACAGCCATTTAGTATACCTCTCATTCCTATAGAATCTTTTACATAGGCTATCCAATAACTGTCTACTACTATTTGATAACCCCAAACATTCACTAGGTAGCTCTCTTTAAATGCCGTATATACCTGAAAAAAGATATCCTCTTAAATATCTATATGAGACACTGTACAAGTTCAGATATTTTAGTCTTTCATAATAACTTAAATTTACACATCCACGGATGCCCTTGGTGTCTTTCCCCTGTACTCTTTCCAGTTTACTCATGCTTATTTTCTTAAATGTTTTCCATATTGTTTTTCTATAGTCAAGTTTAGGTCTAAAGTAACTAACAAATGATGACTTCATAATTTCTGATTTCCTAGACTATCTTTTTACACAGTCTATACTTCTATAATTATCATTAATCTATTTGTTGATATGATTAGAAAACCTCAAAACTGGACCTGCCCATACACCCAGGTCCTTTAAATGAATCTACCATTTCAACCACTGTGTGCTGTATTACATATTCACCTTTTAATTGATGTCTCCCAAATCCCATATACTTAGTTTTTGATGTCTATCAACATTTTATTCTCCTGTGCTAAAATGGTCAATTTACTCAAGTTCTTTTGCAGACATGACCTATTTGTAACACATGTGGTTAACCATACCTCCCAACCTAAAAAACATCAAAAATCTGGACAAAGCCCAATGAAAAGTAGGTACAACTGGCCAAAAATATGGAAGCTGATTAACAAAATCTGAATACACACCAACATTCAAACGCAAATTGAAGAACAGATAAAATATTAAATACAAAGTATAATCAGAACAATTTGTAACAACATTTGGGCTTGTATTAGACTTTGAACTTGTATTAAGCTAAAACATTATTTTCTTTTATAAAAATAAAATTAACTGCCACCATCATTAATGCAGTGGGACAAGTGGTCTCTAAACAGTAAATCGGATGGCAGAAACACTTCGGCAATGTAGTAACAGCATGGTCCCTACATAAAACAAAAAATAATTTTAACCAAACAATACAAATGAACATAGCACTTAAAAACTGTATTAATTCACTAGCATACCACAACTAAGCCAAATACTTTCCTTCATTAATGACAAGGAGTACAGACCTAGATGTTATTCTTCTTCCAACATAGGCATTCTTGCATTTCTATTACCCAAGTTGAAGTGAATAGCCAGAAATACACATTTTATACTCAGATTATTCTGTTACCCCACCGCCTACCATTATATAAGAAGGACATAATTTTCAACTGGTGCCATGTGAATGTTTATCAGGTAAGCATCTTTTATATAGCTGTACAGGAAATAAAATACTTCTTAGTGGGTATGTTTGTGACTCATACAGTGATGTATATCAAATAAAAAGATAAAAGAGTGCCTTATTGCTAAGTAACAGGAGTGAACTTTTACATCATTAACAATTACACAACCCCACTTGCGATCATGAAGTACATTGAAACATAAGTGTGGGCCCAGAATAGCAGATGGAATACTAAAGTGAATGTACAAAGTTGTCTGTTGCTTAGTAACCACATCCCCCCTTTTTTCCGCCACCAGCATGATCCGGCGGAATTTTACAAAATGATAGGTAATGACTTTAAAAACTTGTAAATAACAACATCACTATTAATGTGGGTTTCACTACTATTCCCTTCCCAATTTCCAGCATAAACACAAATCAAAATCATCAAGAAAGTAACATACCAGAAATGACACACTTCTCCTGCACCCACAATAAAAATGGAACTTAAAATTTATTAATTTCACCAAAATGACTTATGAAAAAACAAAGCGAGCAATCTAAAAACTTAAGTTGCAAAGTATTAACTTGCATTTCTGAAAATAAACTCTCCTTAAAAGTAAAACATGCGCGATGAACTGCTATGCAGTAGTACTGTCTCAGAAGTACTGAAGTCAAACAACGAGTACGCCATTTATGCTAATATACTGCACATGCTTAACAGTGTAATGAAAACCTTCAGAATCAGCAGAAAATGTTATAGTTCTTATATAAAAGACCATATATATAATATAAGCCACTGCTCAACAACACAACAGAATTATGCAACGCACTTGGATATATCGGAATTTTAGTACCTGTGTCACTTTTACTCAGGCTGAAATTGAGACATGAAACTACTTTTGCTTCACTGTAAGGTTACTGAGCTGCAGAAGGATATAGAAAGAAACAACTGATTTTTTTATTTTTTTTTACTTTTTTCAAATCTCCCGAGTCTCAAAGTCCAACAGGTAGTCAGGCACTGTCATGAAGCTGATGTTATCACACACACCCCTGCACACTTTAAAATTGTAAATAGAAAAAAACAAATTGGGAATTGAAGGGGCCACTCGAGAATTCATGCCACCCTATTATTTTGCCCTCAAAACTGGTCAATTCTGAGGAATTCAGTACAGTTGAGAGTGTGATGATATGAGGTACTGCCAGCTACGCCAGAGAGAGTAGGGCAGTGCATGTGTAACATATACCATCAATCACAGCTAGCTGGAGGTTTGTAAAGAATTTTATATCATTTGTATATCAAACTGATTTGTTCAGATGCTTGTGTTAAAAATGTATGTGTAAAGTTGCTTGTGATACAAATGTATCAAGAGTGGGTCCTGCTGGACAGAAAAGAAATATACATTTATAACAGACTGTACTTTTGCAACTGAGGAAATGTATACATTTTAACAGGGGATGCTGGAATGGAAGGAGGTAAGCTTAGCTCATCTTATCCAAAGAAAAATAGCCAGCAATTAAATTACTTGGGCTAAGCCATAAAGATTTTATCTCACAGGCCTGAATGCAGCCAGAGATGCAATATCTGGGCAAGGCCTGGGATTTTAGTGTCCTTAGTGGTGAACTAATTGCTACCCTGGGGTGCCAAAGAATGGTTGGTTACTGTCTCCATGAAAGATGAAAAGGTTGGAATTGTTTTAGAGTCTCCAGATGCTGGAAGAACCATTAGAAAAATTATAGGTGTGTATTATAACACATCTGTGCTAGATCCTGGTCCAGCTACTAGTCATGGGGGTAGTGTGGGAACCACAGAATCAGATGACCAGATGTGATGTCATTCTACAGCCAGCACTGAAATTATTTTAGATATTAGAGATGTGATTGTTGTCAGTTCCAATAACAGAGTGCTGAGTGACACTAAGACACTCATCCATTTCATCTTGCCTTGCTCTAGCAAGTAAGGAAGAGTAATTCTTCAGTCAGTTAGGAAAATATAGCGAGAATAGTTAAACATTGTTTTTCTGTAACTGTTTGTGGGCAGAATTCACAAAGCCTCCGTGTAAGAGTTACAAGGCTTACACGGAGGCTGCAGTTAACGGTGTGACGTCAGCATGCCATGCATATGCATGAGGGCATGCTGAATCACACCTAAGGTTAACATGGTCCGTGTAAGACAGTACGGGGCATGTCCGTAGGACGAGCCCTGCAAACGGACACGCCCCCAGAAGAGTAAAAGTCCCAAAAGTAAACCCCCACGACAGAGTCTGTGTAAATTTGAATAAACACAACACAACACATGCACCCACAGACTATGAACATAAAATGTAAAAATGAACATGTTATATATTTTTTTTATAAGTTTTAAAGATGTTTGCCGTGAGTGCACTCATTTGCGCGGGCATGCCCGGCGCTTAGCCACAGTTAGTAGTCAGTGGAAAAGCATATAAGAACTAAATATGCAAAGTAAGCCAAAAAGCAATAGCGTAGTGGTAGAGACGTCGGCTGAAGAGGAGGCAGTCATGGTTCGAGCCCCCACAACATCAATTTTTTATTTTTAGTGAAATAAGCACGAAACAATTCCCTGACATATATGTACATATATAAAATTATATTTTATGTAAAATGTAATGAAATGGGCCATGTATTTTGAAGAAATGTGAGATAATTAAAAAAAAAAAAAATGTCAGATGTGCCTATAGCTGAGCTACACTCTAACAAGTTGAGTATATCTGCCCATAGGTGAGCAGTGTTTTAACAGGTGTAAAATGAGTGCCCATAGGTGAGTAGTGGTTTAACAGGTGTAGGAGTGGCCGGGGTTGAGCAGAATACCAACACGCTGAAACTGTGCCCGTAGCTGAGCTGAGCGTAATATGCATGCTGACAGCCAAACAGCGCGTAAGCCAGTGTGACCAGTTTGCGCGGAGCTGTGCACCGCGCCAACAAGCTAACCGACGGGCAACGTTGAGCAAGCTGCATCAAAACTGCCTTTACACAGACACACCTCCTAGCCTGTGCAGACAGTCATAAAATATAAAAAGCAATGGCCAGGCTCGAACTCAGGATACCATGCACCATAGTCAAAGTACTGAACCACTAAGCCATGACAGTTGCTCTTAGAAATGCAGTAATAGCATATATATAGGAATGAATGGAAAGAGGAGCATGACAAAGCAGGTTTTGTGAAGCTGAAACAATTCCAAAATGGCCAATCACAGATAAGTGCGGGAAAAACGGCATATATAAGCCCCATAGGCAGGAATACACAGCATAACCGACTGTGGAACCAACTTACAGTCAGGATGAAAGGTGTAGGAGAGGATAGTTGCTTCCAAGCACAGAGATGGGGCGTTGAGGACTCCAAATATATGGTTTGGCTCCTCGTCCATGATCATGAGGCCCAACTCATGCAGGGCCAGGTCTTGTGGGCAGCATATAGGGCTGAGGCGTGGGACCGGTTGGCACATGATCTCACCAGTGCCACAGGAATACCAAGGACTGGTGAACAGGTCCGTCACCACCATGCGGACCTGAAGAGACAGAAGCAGGACCAACTGAACCGTTGGATCCAGGAGGCCCGGCAAATGCCCAACACCCCACTACTGAGTAAGTTACATGTAATTATTTATGTAAGAAATTAACCTAGCTGATATTATGGAGATGTGTATTCCAATATTACTTCATTTATATTGCAGCTGCAGGTGTCCGTTCTGCGAACCGTCGAGCCTATGCTGATAGGCTGGTGCGGTTGCACCACCAGGCAGGTCAGTAATTCTCTCCCTGTATCTGTAAAAAAATATAAGTATGACAGCTTGCAAAAGAGTGCAGTGTATTCACTTAATAATAAAAAGTGCAAGTAACAGTGTAAGAGAGTTTACAAGTATTGTTTGATTACAAAAGTGTGATGCAGCCTATAATCCAAAAATAAAAATGAAACAAGTCTGAAATAAAGATGTTCCACCTGTAATATAATAGTACATAACCTGCAGCAGGCTGAAAAGTACAGCTACAGAAGCTGAGTAAAACACGTGTGAAATATATCCCTGTTTAAATTCTGAAACATGACACAAGTGAGACTGTTGGAAAGGATTGTTATAACTAAAAGTAAAACATGCCAATAAAGCCTAGAATTAAGTACCATCCTGAATTGTAAAAATAAAACAAGTGAGAGAATGTGAGAAAGAGGTATGAATCCACCAATAAAGTAGTAATAACTCCTGAATAAAGTATACTGCAGTCAGTACAGAATGAAATGAATGTGACAGGCACAACCAAACAGCAACATGTGTTGAAAAAAGTACTGAAACTGGAATGTGTGTCCCAAAATCTGGATATGTTGCTCTCAGTTTGCAATATGCAGATAGTACGGTTGTATGAAATACCAAACATCCACAGTTGTCTAGAGCCATATAAAGCAAATGTAGCAGGATGATGTAGCTGAACAGAGCCAGATATGAATGTGTATGAATAAAAATGAAATGTATATTGATGTAGCAGTAACATTCCTATCACCAACATGAATAAGTTGTCACATAGGAAACTGTAGTCAGACCTGTAGTGAGTATATATCTGCAGCTAGTAGAAATGTACAGCATATGTATAGGTATTTGAAGTTGTTAATGAAATATTTCTTCACCCTACCCTATAACCACAAATAATCCATTCCACGTGAAATGGGTATGTGTATTCACAATTAACACCCCTGGACAATTGTCATGTTGGTTCATACATATTTGCATGTACGTTGATGCATGTGCCCTGTTCATACATCCAAACCTGATGGCCTGTTGCCATCACTCAACCCTGCATGTTGTTGGAATGTGTACTGTTGTTCAAATTATGCATGTGTTATGCTTGCTGTTCAACAGCTTGAATTTATGGGTGTTTGGGTAATGGGAATACTAATGCATGCTGTTACAACTAATTGTGAATAGTATTGCGCATTACTCACCCAAACTATCACTAAATAATGAAAAACATAAAACGACAGGGAAGGCGGGTTCCAGCGGACCCACCTCTCCCACCTCAGCTGGCGAGTGCACCTGGCAGTAGTGCCCAGGCCGGACCCTCCTCCAGTGGCCCTGTGCCACCTGTGGGTGGAAGCACTGCAAGGGATGGGGCTCGTCTCCCCTCTGCAAGCGTGGCCGGAGGAGAACACCCACTCACCCTCCGTAGTGTCCGGACTGTGGTGTGTAGGGAGATCCGGCACACTGTGCTTGGGCCCCTACGCCAGCTTGAGGCACGGGTGGCACAACTCACGGGCGTGCCTGCTGCCTGGTCTACACAGCCCCCAGCACAGCCCCGTCCTGGGCAGTGAAGGCACAGTGGCAACTGCCCATGGGTGGGGATCTCAGTTCCACTGTTGCCATCTGTGGGCTCATGGGCTCGAGATATCCAAACATCCATCCCCGTCAATTGTGTAACCCCCCCACATGTCATACACCACCCCTGTATGTGTCTTGTTTGTCTTGTCTGTTAATCTCCCCTACCTACCTCCCCAGCTATACTGACTTCCCGTACCTGACATACCACTCTCACCTGAAAAAAAAAAAGGACACTCTGTACCCACAAAAAAATTACGCCCCATACATAGCTGTCCATTTTGCACATGTCTGCTGGACATGTAAACTGGCAATTACAATTGGCTGTACAACAAATATTATTGTTGTCCTCACACCTCTCTCAGTGGTGGAAGGTTTCAAATTTCACACCAAATTACAAACATATGCACAGCTGTTGCTGAAGAAGAAATGGGCAGCTATGGGCCTTACCTACATCCCTCCTGCAAAACCCAAGCTTGTTTTCCTACTTTCCTACCCTCTTTGTGCTCCCTTTTTCTCCACTTTCCTATCTCCCCATTTTCTTTTCTTTAAAAGAAAATAGCGCGGATATGCGCAACAGTAAGCACTTTTAAGCAGTAGTAAGCAGGTGTGCGCTTCTGTGCGCTTAGCTAAGCATGTGTGCGCGAAGCCAAGCAGCAGTGCGCATGGGTGACCTCCGTGCAAACCAGTGCTAACCCGCTTACAACTGCTTAAAAGTGCCTTAGTCACTCTGAATGACAAGGCCTGTAGTTTTCTCAGCAGCAAAATAAAATACCTCCCTCAGTCTCGAACCCAGGACCTTGGAAACACTAGTCTGCATGACTTACCACTAAGCCATGACTGCTATACAAGAACATTGTGCTGAAAGAAATATAGTAGGAATTAATGTAAAGGGAATATAGCAAGTCTAGTACACAAAGCATGTCATGTATATTTACTGTCAAATCTAGTGGATTTGTAAAATAGTACTGTGTGCTGAGAAACAGTCATGCTAGTTGGTAGCTACTAGGTAATAATGTCACAGTAGCATCTGGCAAGCCACACACATACTCAGAGCAGGATAAACACTGCCATAGTTGAATAGTTAAGAGATCAGACATAGAAACTGTGACTGAGTTACAGGGATGTCCCTGATGTGAAAACAAATGTCAACTGTGCCCCACTGACACCCTGCCAAATGTACTAACAGTAGGCAGAAAAGTGTAACTACACATGCAATGGTAACTATGAATGACTGAAGGTATGCACCACCTGCACGTCACAAATGGTGTACTAATACATATGCTTGAAATAACCCACAGTCACAACTGCAGAATATCAGAATATGTCATTGGAGTATCCCACTGCTATGTACCATTCCATGAGGCTGATAAAAGATGCACCTGAGAGCATCTGAGGCCTGCTCAGCAGCATGATCAAATACTCTTGCAAGTGTCAAGGCCCACACCATGGCCAGACCACAATGCATGCAATAATACCCTACCACAACAAACACATAGGGAATTGCTGCCCAAACATATGTAGCACACATTACAAGCTGTGAATGTAAATGGAAAATAGGAAAGCCATAGCAACACATTACAGGAAAGACACCTAGCAGGCATACAAAGAGTGAATGCAAAGGCCAAATATTGAAGCCACAGCAACAGATTGCAAGAGCCACTGCTATATACCAATTACACCACAATCCCCACAGGAAAGCACACACACCCATATACACAGTATTACTAGTCGTAGGTGTCAGTTTACATACACACGGAGAAGAGGACACTGGAGGAAGGAATACTCAGCTTACAGAACAACATGCATTGCAGTGTCTACAACACAGCCTGAAATATGAGAGACATACCAACCCTTACACTCACAGAACAGTGTCCACAGCAAACCAGCATGGTCCCCACCCTGATAATCTGAAAGGGCTATGCCTACCTAACAGATCTTTTTATAGCACAGTCCTGTAATCACAGTGAGAACTGCAATCACTACACAACAGGCTGCATGCAATTAGTAAATGCTGGCTAACAATTGGTGCAGAGGCCATCACATGGACATGTGCAGATACCTACAAAAGCATCCTGTACTCCCAAGTCCACACATGCAATACTTTAATTGCACCCGCTGGAGGTAGAGAGAGAGAGAGAAAGAGAAAGAAAGAAAGAGAGAAAGCGAAAGAAAAAAAAAACCTGTAACAACAAAACAAAGAGGCTGACAGCAGGCCAAGTAACTGCAAGCCTACGCAAACAGCTGCAACAAACACAGGTAATGTGAAGTACTACTATAATAGTCTACATACTGTGAACCCTCCAGATGTGTTATTGGTCTGTATCTATGTATATGAGGATGTGCATAGGGATGGGGACATACTGAAACTGTCACTGAAGGCTCCACATACATATGTATGTGATGGTAGCTATGCGCACATAGCAATGTAGGGTGTAGTGCAATGTACAAGTAGGTGGTACAGTAATGGGTGTTCAGCAGTACGTTACTGTGTGTATACATATGTGGAACTACAAAGGAGCATATATATATATATATATATATATATATATCTCACATGTGTATACGTATGTATATAGAGATATGTATGTATATATACATATATATATATATATATATATATATATATATATATATATATATATATATATATATATATATATATAATATGCATATGTGTATACATAGATAGAGAGGGATGTAGAAATACATAGACATGTATAGTTTCACAGTGTCATAGTTTAGTACTAGGCTATCTGCAGACAGTGCATAGAATAGATTTATAAAATTGCCCCTCTGTATAGTATTGACACAGTGAAGACCCCGTACATAGCATTAGTTTACTGTGCCTCTGTCTAGTAGTGACACAGAGATGACCCCTGGTGTAAACCTATGATCTCCCATCCACTCGTCAAGAATTCACATGACGAGTGTCAGTGAGGGTCTCTGCCTAACATGAACTGGGATCCTGTTCCACAGTATGGGAAGCCTCTTAATGATGGATGTGTCCCTACAGAATGCCCTATTCATATGTGTGCTGAGGTTTAAATCTGTAGCTGTTGTGGTTCTGATGGATTTGGATTGTATGAGGTGGAACATGTCCATCAATACCTGATTGGACATGACCTTGTACATGAGGCACAGATCACCCCCAAGTAGGCAGTATGCTATGAAATAGAGCATGAGTTACTTTAGTCTGGCGGCATATGAAAGTTGTTGGAGACCCTTGATCCTCCTGGTGATGTACTTATGGGGCCCCCCTAGCTGTTGCAAGTGCCATGTGAGGTACATACCACATGGGGCATAGTACACAGTCATGGGCCTGATAAGGGAGGAGTATAGGGGTACAATGACCCCTTTTGATCTGGATGCGAATCCCTTCATGATAAGGTGGGCAAGGTAGGAAGTCTATCCAACCACTTTGGCAATGTGGGGGTCAAATGAGAGGTCAGTATCGATCAGTGTCACCAGGTCTCCGATTACTCTGTCTGTACTCAGTGGGTTACTGTCTATGTGATAATATGTGGGTACCTTGTCCGTCCGAAAGGGTATGACTATACATTATGTGGCGTGCAGTTTAAGGCCATGACTCCGGCACCAGTTGTCGGTGTCCATGAGGCCTTTCAGTAGGATGTATGTGTCAGCTGGTGTATTGAGTACGGCACCTAGTATGCAGTCATCTTTGAACATCGTCAGCCACTACTCTCCCATGTCTGCTTCCATATCTGAGAATTATATGCTGAACATGAACGGTCCCAGGACAGAGCCCTGTGGGACACCACGTGTGACTGGCTCAGAGTCTGACATGGCACCAGTGAGTTTGACTGTAGGGTTTCTATCTGTTAGCCGGTTTGCAACCCATCTTGTGACATATGGATTTACATTTCAGCTGTTGATCATGTCTATGATGCCAGAGTGCGGTATTGTGTCAAAAGCCATAGGCAAGTCCAGGTAGGCTGTATGGACCGCTGTGCCCTCGTCAATGGCTCTAGTGACCGATTTGAAAAGGTCAACCAGGTTCATAAGGCAGGATCTGCCCTCTACAAAGCCAAACCGGGTGGGATCAAGTGTCTAAGTCCCCAATGTCTCTGTGTATGTGTTCCATAATGATCCTTTCCATAGCGTTGCAGACCAGGCTGGTTAAGCTTATGGAGCGGTAGTTACCAGGGTCTGTAGAGGTGCCTCCTTTGTGGAGTGTGACTACTGTTGCTGTATGCCAGTGTCCAGGTACATATGCCGTAGTAAGGCTATGGTTGAATAGCATTTAATGTGCATGTGTAGCTCCTCTTGGAGTTCATGTAGCATGCAACCTGCAATACCGTTGGGTCCCATTAATGCTGTGTTTACAGCTTTGCTGAGGGTGGTTCCCAGCTGGACATCTGAGATGACATGGAGGTTACAGTCAGCTGGGATAAGTAATTTCTCATGTGTGGGTGAGGGAGGGGAGAAATCTGCACTGAACCTGTCTGTCAGAATGTTGGCATTATCTGTGTATTCAGTGTAGCTTTTGTCACTGTGAACTAACTTTGAACATATCTGAGGGTTCACACCCAGGTGTGTAACATAGCAGAAGGCCTTGTGGTCATCTGTAGTGTCCATAGCGATGTCCCTCTCATTGTTGGCCTTGCATGTTTGTACGACAAAACGTATCTTACTACTAGTGCTGATCAGAGATGCCTTAGCTCTGTGGAGATCTGCTCTGCCGTGCAGTAGCTACCTTCTGTTATACAATTTGTTCAATGCTGGGGTCCACCAGACAGGACGCCTGCCCTCGGTGGAGAGGATCTTGGTTTAATTTGGGATTGCATGATCCATGCATTCTTGGAGATGTCCGTAGAAAGCATATGTGAAGGTGTCTGCATTGTGGGATGTGGTTTCCACTGGCCCAGTGGGCATAAAGGATACCAACTCATTTATAAGAAGTGTAAAGTCAGCATGTGAGAGGTTTCCCACTGTAGTCTTTTGTGTTGTGGGGGAGGTGGGATATGTTTATTATGTGACTACTCCCGGTGTGTAGCACATTGTCCCCATGTTTGTGATGATCAGGTCTAGTATATTATCTCCCCTTGTGGGAGAGATGACTAGCTGTTCCATTGCATTTGACTTAGCGAATTCCAGGAACCTTTGGGCTAGGGTGTTTGGGGTAGAATAATGCACCCAGTATATGTTAGGGTAGTTGAAGTCTCCCAATATGATGGTGTGTGGTGGGACATTCATATCTGCCAATGTCTTCAGGAAGGCTGACTGTGGTTCCCGAGATTGGGAGGGTGGTCTGTAACATGCTACCAGTTGTATAGCAGGTTTGCCTATGGTTATCTGCACCTGGATGGTCTGTGATGCTTCATGTGTTGCCACTAACCTGGAGGTGTGGGTGTCCTTTATGAATATGGACACACCCCCCCTCCCTTTTTGTTTTGTCCCGAGTCCTGGGGCCACAAAGCATGATACGGGGTATAGCCTGGTACCGCTGGTGTGCTATCAGGAGCTTTGAACCAGGTTCTCACTTACTGCACAGACATTGAGATTGGAAGAATATGTACGTACAGATAAATGTAATACACACATACATATACAGATATATTTAGATACATATACATATACAGATAGATCTGACTGACAACAGATATGTCTGTATATGACACTCTCTCTCTGTCCCACCCCCTCTCACTCTCTCTCTGTCTCTCTCTCACTCTCTCCCCCTCTCTCCCCACATCTATATGTATATATCTACATCTATATATACATATATACAAACATATATATATCTATATACAGATATAAATATATATATATATATATATATATATATATATATATATATATATATACACACACACACACATATATATATATATATATATATATATATATATATATATATATATGTGTGTAATGTGTGAGGCACATGTGTGCAGATGTCTTGCAACATGTGCCAGGTGTCAAAGGCATGGAGTGAACACCACTGTGGATACTGGAGTACCATACCCCATTCAAAAACACTGACACCAGTAACCACCACATATGTGCATGCCTGCCCACCACTGCATGTGTCAGGGGGAACAGGGGCAACAAGTGAACAATAGGCTCCCCTTTGATATACACAGTGGCACACTAGTCCTGTAATACTTGTACATGGAATGTGTCAGCAGACATGGTGCGTCAGCTATGGACATGTAGGTCACTGTACCCCTCCACACCCCACAATGTCCTACACGGTATGTACCTCCCATGACAACTACAGATATGGAGAAGGACACAGACATATGCAAGTAACTGTGTCAATGCACTCAAACACAATACCTATGCAGAGTGACTGACAAGACCACAGAGCGCACACAGACTACCTACATAGAGGTTACCACTGCTGGATATACATAGTTCGGTCACACCCATGACAGTTGTCTAACAACCATGGTAACACCTCCAACATCCACAACACAAATTGCCTATGTCTGTCGTCCTTGTCACTGCAGTATAGAGCACATGGTGGAGGTACAGGACCCTACCCACAGATACGACATACCCTGTAGTAGACCACACAGAATGAAGAAGCAAGGCTCCCCATGCGTAGATGTCAGACATACCCCTGCTGAATGTTATGCAGATTGGTAATAGGCCATATGAGTCACCCTGTGTAACTGTTTGTAAGGAGCAGGTACGATCATAACACTTGTCACAAGGCGCAGGGTAGCATAAAAGTATGCTGTTGTAGGCCCAGGGCCAAAAGCACACTACCAACCTAAGACACAATGCACACCCATGAACACATTGCAAACGAAATATGTGAGGTGGAATGAGTGTGCCAGTGACTGGGTGCATATTGTGTACTGGTGTGATTGCTCACCATGACTGTCTGTCATGGTAGTGTGTGTCCTTGGTGTGAGGCCAAAGACAGGTGTGTGAGGTATTGCGATCAACACATACTACATTGCCATATGTTGTGCTGTGTTACCTTGTATGTCACTGTGGTGTACGTAGGGTTATGGCAAGTAAGAGTAGTGTGCATTACCAGTGAAATATGTAACGTGCATTGTGTGCAGTGCATGGGCTGATAATGTTCCCCATACAGTACCTTGATACAAACCCCCAGTGTGAGGTTGTGTACTGTACCTGAAACAGTGTGTTGACTGCTGCAGTATACTAGTCTGTCATATGGAGTGTGCCAGGTACTGTTGCACAGTTGTCGGATGAGCACCGATATCTGGTCATTTGCATGTGTATCCCCCAATAGACAGATAGATGCTATATATGGTGGTTAAGTTATATCACTGCAGTCGAGTATTATGTGTATCATGTGTGCCATAGTTTGCTGACAGATATTACTGACATATTTTCCTTCTCCTTTTCAGGGCTATGGTTCACCAGCGGAACCCTGTCTACTCCGCTGCAGAGGAGGAAGAGATACACCAGAGCCTGGTGCAGGATTTCGCTGTACTCTTTTCCCACACCAGCCAGAACCAGCATGACATAGGCACACATAACCGGACATATGAGCAGGTACGCCAATCACTGCAGTGATTTAATTAGAAATGTCTGTCAGCGTGCGTCAGATAAACCTCTGAAGAAGCTACTTTTTTCTGTAGCGAAAACGCTGTCTGTTGTTACTCAATAAACCTGCGTTCAGGCTTTTAGCTGGTATTGGTTCTTCTTGTGCCTGTCCTTGTGGATACCAACTGGTGCTTCTTTTTGTTTACTTCAGATATCCACAGGCAGCAGCTTGCCACAGGTGGTGGGGTGTCTAGACATCCCCCCTTCACCAGACTGGAGGGAATACTCCTAAGTGTTGTGGCTTCAGCCCAACAGCAACAGCAGCAGCATACCTGTGTAATGATGGAGGCTGGAGCCACACAGCAGCAGGACACGGAGCGTGCAGGTAACATGCCATGTGTATAGTTGACTGTTCTGTACACTGTTAGGTTATGCATGTGTGAGGTGTGTCCTCGTTTTGTAGCTGTAATCTTGGTAATTATTGTGCAAGAGTGATATCCTCAATATCAGCAGTACACCTGTGGAAGCTAACTGTTGCACTACTGCACTGTATCATGCCCACAGTATCAATGGCACAGTTGTGCCCACTAATGATAAATGTCTCTCTTCTGCAGGTCCATCTGGTGTAACAGCAAGGCAGCCTAACCATGCTGGTGAGTGTGTAATACCATTACCTTCAATACTCTTGATACTAATAGTAATAATAGGCTGAAGCAGCAATGCTATGTGTTTGATTGCAGGTGTGTTTGTGTCTGTGGGTTGATATCTCATATACTGAGGTGTGTGCATGTGTGAATGTGCCCATGTGTGCGTGTGCGCATGTGCGCATATGTGCATGTGCCCATGTGTGCATGTGTGTATCAGTGGTGACATTGTGTACACGTTGCAAACTGTGTTTCCTGTCTTACTCCCACAGGTTCTGGTGCTGCTCTGGTGTTGTGCAGCAGGGAACCTAAATCAGCTGCTGCGGATAGTGATAATGATGATACCTGTGTAATGGCACAGGTAGGTGTGCCAGGGTCCGTTATTGGTCAGCCAATTGGCACTACACAGCTGTCGACCCCATCAATGCGCACAGTCATCCTGCCAATACATCCTTTGTCACCAATGTCCCTAGGTGATGGACAGGATACAGTGGGCATTGACCAGGGTCATGTGGTATCGGTGGCACATGCATCCCCACACAGCAGCCATGGTCAGGGTCCTGACACGGTACCACACAGGCAGACGTCCAGGGGTTCTCGTGGGAGCATCCGTGGGTGTACCACCCCTGTCAGACGTGCCCACAGAGGTCTTTGAACCTCAGCTATGTTTCGAGCTGTAATGCAGGCACAGTCACATATGGAACGGTACACCAGACAGGGTCTGAGGGAGCTGAGAGCATGTCGCACAGCCATGAGTGACAGTATGCGTGATGTTGTGGCTGCCATCAGTAACTTGGCAGACGTTGGGGGGACACATTAGATCTGTTCCACAACTACATGTCCATGAGCCAGGGCAATGGTGGATGGTTGAGGCGTCGACGTGGCCGTATGCCAGCAGCAGCTGGCAGCCGTCGTGGACGAGAACAGGCCTGCGGCCGCTCACATAGTGCCAGCAGCAGCCCTAGCAATGCTGGGTCTGTGCTGTCATCAGACCGCCCCAGGAGACCACGTGTACATGGGGCTGGACAGTCCCAACAGGGACCTGTCTCCAGTCACCAACCACCTGCTTCTGATGACAGTACCCAGTCTGGCTTAGTACCTGATACGGTCCGTAGCACCCCTGCCAGGCACAGGTACTGTGTCCGTGGCCACAGACAGTGATCTGTATGACCTGGCAGGTACAGTCTGTGGCTGTCCACAAACACCTGTATATGGCAGCCATGAGGTGGGACTGTGTGCATTCATACACACATGCAAAGTGATAACACCTAGAGCTAATGCATACACTCACACACTGCATCAACATTGCCCCATCTTGTACTGCTGTCCCTCACCAACACACACACAGACATGTCAATTGGTTGTATCAGTGGCAGACTCAGGCATACCAGGTACACACCCTGTGCATATGATGAAACTGTGCCACCTCCTGCAATCTGTAAAATCAGTGCAGGAACAGGTTAACATGGTGCTGATGCACAGGGTGACTACATAGACATGTTGTAATAGTATGATGTTGACAACAGTACAGTGTAATGATATCATTGTGGGTATATACCAGCATGCCTGATGCAGTTACAGTATGTATGTCATTGTATTGTTTTGTACACCCATAGTAATTACCACAGTGTTCTGTCTGCACATCTTTGCATACTGGTGGTGAGGCTGTCAAAGGATGGCCACCTACATAGGTAGCACAGGGGATACAAAAATGTACATACTGATACTCAATGATGGTCATGTCAACTGCGAGTTGCATGCTGTCCACACACGATTCTGCAATGCGGATGTTTCATGATGTTGATATCTGTGCAGTACTACACAACAGGTTCAAGGCTCACAAGAGCACACTAGCACTACAAGGTCACACCTCATACCATGCATGACAGCACCAAAACACAGAACTAACTATGACAGGAGGGAAAGTGTCCATACATGTCAAGGATACTGTGGTGCCAGGACAGGTAGCATACATCATACTAAGTCTGGAACTGCTGAGTGAGGGCTCAGTGTCTGTTATTTGACATGTGCATTATTACAGGTATGAGCACTTGGGTATCTGGCCAGTTATTCAACTTTACAAAGGTACGTGGTCTATACACTTGTGTGGGGTGCGGCTGGAGCCAGCCCGTCTGACCTGTGAATGTCTGGGTACTGGCTTATAGTGCCTGCATATATGCACTGTTACCTACTGGAAGTCGTACACCTTGTTTGTTGTAGCATAGTCTACATACAGGCCTGCTGACTGTAGCTTTGTTTGTATGCATGTTTGCCTGTTATGTTCCTGAAACACTGATTCCACCTGCAGTGCAGATTTACAGTGCCTCTGTGGATCCCTAGTGACATCTGTATTGCTTACTGTACTGATGTCCATGTCTCACTTGACAGAACGTCACTGTTTGTCCTGTTTGCATGTAGCTTGCCTGTAACACATTGCATATGACTTACCTCGCATTTGCTCAAGACAGCATTCATATATGCCAGCACTAACAAATCAGGAGCACTACACCCTCACATAGTCACCTTGGGTACCTTGTTCCCCATTGGCCCTATGTGTCGTTACTTAGTATGGGAGTCACAATGCTATGGTAGCATATGCAAAGGTCACCTATCAATCTACTTTCAGGTCCAGTTGGTGAATCTGTGAGTCATGTGGCAATGTTACAGCTGCCTCATGTACACAGACAACCCTCTCCCCTTCCCATACACGTACAACACATGAGAGATGCAACCACATAGCCAAACTGGGGGCTAAGCTCTGTTAACTCAGCACTGGCATTCCCTGTCAGGTGGAGTGGGATACTACAGTGAATACAGTACCAGTCTTCCATAGACCTGCCATGACTGCAATCCAAACACAGAAACACACAGGTACATTATTGGACTCTCAGAATAGCATCCTGCCTGAGCAGCTGACACCTGCAAAGCAGACACACAAGCAAACGTTAAGCCAGAGCAGAGCACATGCAACACATAGCTCACAAAGCCTGTGTGCCAAACAGTCACAGGCCAAACAGCTGGACAACACACCTGCTACAGTTGTATGAGGTACCTCTATCGTCAGGTACACTGAGGTCCTGCTCACCAGGCTGAACAAGGTGACGGTCACGCTGAACTGCCCGTCGGGCACTATGATCCACCACATAACACAAGCATACCGGTCACTCCAAGGCATGTAGTATGACTCAGTCATTGTCTGTGCCAGTGTGTATGACCTCTGATGCACCTCCCTGGACTACATCTTAGGGGACATAGAGGGGCTCTCTGAGCTTGTGGCACAGGCTGGTATGACCCTGGCCTTGAGTAGAATCTCACCCTCACCAAGAATGCTGCCACAATATGTAGACAGGATCATCAGTTTCTGGAATTAACTTATGTTTCAGTGACATTCAAATGGGATCCAATGCCTGTCAGTGTGGGATTACATGCTGGACAAGCCACATTGCTTTGCTTGGGGCAGCTTGCATCTGTCACCCATGGGCCATTGTATATTGGCAGAGGCTGTTGCTACACACATAGTGCCTTTGTATGCAAGACTGACATTACATAGCCACCTACACAGGTATCACACGGGATAGGACACTAATAGAAATGCTACTCAACAGCAGCAGTGTAAACCTCAAGATGCATGCAGTGGAAACTGTCCTTAGCATGGGGTACAGCAATATCCGTGCAGTAACAGACTCCTGGTACAAGGCTCCCAGGTGCACACCATCAGTGCCAGGTCATTCCTGATACCATGCTTGTCATCCCCTACACATGCACCAAACCAGAACAGGGGGGATGTATCCAAAGGCACCTCAGATACACACACCCCCAAGTTGGTGGCACTGCACAAAGCATCAGAGCCTATCCATGTGCAACTAACAGTGGGTTAGACTGCCTTCAGGTTCATAGCCTGGCACACACCACACTCCCATACCCAGGAAACCCACTTGGCCTTCCTGACAACACCGGGAATATGACGGTCTCTACACACACCATTATATGGTTGTACTGCAACTACCCAAACATAGAGTGTGAGCAGTACTCTAGCTCCAAGACCCTATCTGAAGGGTTCTTATCATTCATTCCCTGCATTGCTATGGAACAACCTGTTACCACTCCCACAAGAGGTGACAACATGCTGCATCTGTTCATCACCAACATGTGGATTATATGCTCCAGACCAGTCATGTATCCCTCGCTGGTAGGATGACACCATCTACAACCCACACTGTCTAGTCACATACCACATGCAGCCCCTGCACAGAACAGCACAGTCATACAGTTGTCTGATGCATATTCCATGTATTCACATGAGGCAGGTTTCAGACATGGGAACTATTGCAATTCACAGGTACATATGTGTAGGTGGCACACACATACATCATGTGTGCATTGACATTACTGATATAATGTATGTCGTGCAATATTGGGAACGACACCCCACACACATGGACAAACTGTGTGACAAAAATACACATGGCATTTGTAGGATACAAACCTGTACCTAACTATGTTAGATCACTTGGGAGAGACGCAGTAGCAGAGCGCGCTATTTGCATTACTGGGGGGATTGCTTTTTCCTGCTGTACTTATAGGGTGCTGACATCATCGGTGTTTAGACAGTGGAATATGCAGCATGTGTTGTGTAGTAATAGTTGCCAAAAGGGACATTTCTCTTACACATGGAATTGCACACACTACTCCCCCCCCCCCCCACACACACACACACACTGTGCACTTGCAGGATTCAAACCCCTACCTAACTATGTTATGACACTTGTTAGAGACGCAGTAGCGGAGCGCGCTATTCACATTACTGGGTATAATTCCTGCTCCTGACATATGTATAGTGTGCTAACATCATTATGGATGAAGAGGTATGTACATCTGTTACTATCCATCAGTACAGGGGAGAGCATATCTATGCATTAACTTTGCACAGGCACAGTGGCCTACTGTACTGTGGAGGCAGACGCCAAATACACTGTGGATAGCCTTCTGTATTCCCTAGGGACAACAGTCTAGTATTGCACTCTACGGCCATATGTTTACCTGTCAGATGCAAGTATTTGTTGCTCATATACTGTTTGTGGGTCTTTATTGCCATAGCCTTCCCTATCTCTATAAACAACGTGTGTACTGTGGGAGATGTTTGCATATGAGTGGGATCCAGTACTTTACTTATGTCTCTGTTGTAACTTCACTGTGTGCACTGGGCAGATGTCTGTATTGTGGGAGGTTCCTGTGTTAACACATAGAAATGCCAGATATGTGTGTGCAACTGCTGAACTGTGACATGGCCTAAGTGTGTGAGCATGCCCAGTTCGCAGTTTGTATGGCTTCTTGACTGACACGTCTCATTTATCTAAGTGTGCGAGCATGCCCAGTGTGACCTTTCCTTATGTTGGGATCTGTGGACCACCACATTTGTGTTTGTGTGTGGACGCCATCTATATATCACATGTACAGTTGAGTGTTCGACATCAGGTTGTGTTCGTACTGCCCAACTGCTTTGTGTCTGAACCTAACAGGCATTATGCTGTGCCTGCAGGGTCGCCATGGGATAGTTTGCATACAGTTGTCATCATCCTTTCCTGCTGACCAAACAGTTGTATTGTCGTATAGTGTACTGGTGCAGAACTTTCACTGTGGTGGACATTATAATCGGTTTCAGTCCTATCACTGCTTGTAATATTTATAGTGAGCACACCAGACTGGTTGAGGGCCAGTTGTGCAGATATGACCATGTTGCATTTTGTTCAGATATGGACAGCATAGTACATGATTGTCCGACATTGTTAATGTATTCCACAACTTGTGTGGATAGTGACAAACAATGGCCATGTGCCCTAGTCCATTTGTAATGCTAGTCAGAGTGTGTTTGTCCTTCAACACACATTTACTGGTGTTTGCCATGACATATGTCACGGTTAGTGTGCTGTGCCTCTGTCTACCCGTGACATACAGGTGATATCCAGGGTACACCTACCATCTCCCATCCAGTCATCATGACTCCTCTGGATGACAGTCACTGAGGGACTCCCTGGATATCCTGTAGTGGGAGTTTAGTCATGAGTGGAATGAGCTTCTGGGTTATGGACCAATCAGTACAGCATGTCCTGTTTATGTCTGTGCTGGGGTTCAGGCCTGTCAGCTGCATAGGTCACCAGCATTCAGTGTTTACATGGTGCCAAATGTCCACTGATACCAGGTTGGTCATGGCTCTATACATCAGGCACAGTTCACCTCCAGCCAGGTAGTATGGCACTGTGTGGAGCTGCAGTTTCTTTAATCAGGCGACACATGGCATCTGTTACAGCTCTGCGATCCTCCTGGTGGGGTATTTGTGTGGTCTTTCCAGTTGCTGCAGGTGTCTGCTACGGTACATCCCTGAAGGGCCATTGTACTCAATTGTGAAGCTGCTGATGAATGACTGGAGAGGCACATTGACCTACCCTAACCAAGCTGTGCTTACCTTCATGATTAGGTGGGTATATGGTATGTTTCTGTAACCACTACAGACACATGGTTGTCACATGCAGGATATCTATCACCTTGTGTCCCCAGGTCTCTTATTGCTCCTGATGTACTTACTGGGTTAACACCTATGTGGTAATTTCTGGCCATGTACTGTGTTTCCACAGGGGATGACTATACACTATTCTGCATTTAGCTTGTTGACATGGCTGTGGCACCACTTGTCTGTTTCTATATGTGCCTTTTGTAGGTTGCTTGTGTCAGCTGGAGAGTCCGATATGGTGGCTAGTTTGTAGTCCTCTGCAAACCTGTTCAGACAGAGTCCTTCCATGTTGGCCTGTACCTATGTGACATATATAGCATACAAGAGAGGTCCCAGGACCATGCCTTGTGGGATGCCAGTTGTACCTGGTTTGCAGTCTGCCATGGCTGCAGCACGTCTGACCAGGTCAGTTCTGTCCTTAAGCTGGTTGCAACCCATGTACTTACATAGGGGTTTATAGTTAGGCTGGTGAGCTTATCTGTACCGCCAACTAGGGTATTGTATGGAAGGGTTTAGCAAGGTCCAGATAGGCTGTGTGATCAACATTCCCCACAACAATGGCCTTGGTGCATGTTTCACATGAGTCAGACATGTGTAAGGGGTAGGATCTGCCCTATGACAGCCACACTGGGTAGGGTCCAATGTCTGTAGGTACTCAATCTTGTTATTCATGGGATCCGTGATCATCCTCTCCATTACTTTGCCAACCTAGATAGTCGGGGTTGAGGGGTGATAGTTTGCAGTATCCATTCAGGCACTCCCTTTGTGGTGTGGGACCACTGTTGCTGTACACTACTCTTTGGGTACATATCCTGTGGTAGGACTGATAGTGCGCAGTACTGCTATTTGCTGTTCCATTCTTTTTACAGTACTTGTTGGACACAACCCAGGACACCATCTGGTACCATTGATGCTGTGTGCTGTACTTTGTGGATGCTGGCTGTTACCTCAGCATCTGCAATGTCAGGGGGCCAGCACTCTCCTGGGATAGATATTTGGCAGTTAGGTGCTGGTGGGGAATTTGGAAGGAATCTGTTCGGTAGGCTGTTGGCAATGTGTGTGGGTTTGGTGTATTGTTTGTGATATTAGAGTGCTGCAGAGCATATCTGTGGATTATCAACATGGTTCCTACCATCAGGTAGGACAGCTGTGTGATAATCCTTTGTGTCCTGCACAATTTGCATCATCATAGGTTCATACTAGGCTATCTGCCCTGGCCTTGTCTGAGCATGGACAGACTGTGTGGGTCTCGACACCCCTTGCAATCTGCACATTATGCCCACGTAGGGTTTACTTTCCTAGATGTGACACAGGGATGGCCCCCAGTGTACATCTACTATCTCCCATGCACTTCACCAGATTTCTCTTGTTGAGTTTGTGTGTGGAGCTCAGCCTATCATGGACTGTGATTCTGTTCCAGAGTGTCAGGAGCCTCTGGGTTATGGATCTGTCCCTCTGGCACATCCTATTAATCTATGTGTGGAGGTTCAGATATCTCACTGTGGTGTGTCAGCTGGATTTGGGGTTTCTGCAGTGGAGCATGTCCATTCATTCTGGATTGGACATGGCCTTGTACATCAGGCATACATCACCTCTGACTGTGCAGTATGCTTCTGAATTGGGCTGTGGTTTCTTCAGCCAGGCTGCAGATATCCAATGTTTGGACCCTTTATCCTGTTGGTGGGGTACATTTGGGGTCTTTCTGACTGCTGCAGGTGTAAGGTAAGGTACATTCGAACTGGGGCATTGTTGTCACATATGGGCCTGATAAGGGAAGAGTATGGGGGCACAGTGACCTCTCTAGCTCTACATGTGCATCCTTTCATATTAAGGTGGGCAATATAGCAGGTCTTCCTGGCCACCTTGGCAATGTGAGTGTCACATGACACGTTACCATCCACTTGTGTCCCTAGGTCCCTGATTACTTCTTCCATACATAATGGATTGCCACCTATGTCATACTTTGTGTGTGCCTTGTTTGGTATTTGTTGAGACATTCATACTCTGCAGTGTCTTCAAGAAGGCTGGCTGGGGTACCTGGGTTTGTGTGTGTGGTCTGTAGCAGGCTTCAAACAGGTACACAGTTTGAGCCAGTGTTACTTGCCCGTGGATAGTCCATGCTGCTTCTTGCTGTGGTACCAACCTGGGGGTGTGGTTATCCTTGATAATTACTGGTAGCCACACTCCTATTGTCGTGTGTTCCATGTTTTGGAGCTGTAGAGCATGGTATGAGGCATAACCTGGTAGTATTAGGGTGCTCTTCTGGGCCTTGCCAGGTTTCTGTTACAGAACACATATTACCATTCTCCATGCTGTGGTGGGTTTGGTCTGCATGCACCTTGCAGGTTAGACTTCTGGCATTGGGTAGCATTACGTCCAGGTTATTATCCCTTGTGCTACCTATGGTGGTGGGTTTGTGTTTCCAGACTTACCTATTCCAGGCACAGTGGGGGTGACAATGGCCTTTGCCAGTATCCACACAGCCAGGTGTGCTGGGTGCGTGCCATCCCTAGCAGGTGGGGCATCATGTCTTGCTCAGCATGTCAGCCCAGGCTGTCAGCCATGTGTTCCCCCTTGCTAACAGCAATACCTCAGACAATTATTGTTCTTGATCTTGTCTTCATAGTGTGGCATCATGCTTGGTGAGGGGGAGATGTTAGGTAGGGTCTTCATGTTTGCATACACTAGATGATGTTACATTGCTTAACACATGGCAATCATGCTTCAGGTGGTGCTGCAGGGCTGCCTCTGTCGGATGCACATACTACACTCCCTGTACATGTTTGAGAGCAGGTTGTGTCATGTTAGGCGTCCCTGTTACTATATGAGTGAGTCAGAGAGGGGTATCATTCCCAGGGTTCCTACTGAGCCAGTGTATGTGCTATGCGTTGTCTCTTTGCCAAGGCCAGGGCATACTGGGCACGCCTCCTTCTGCCTACTGGGGCAGGCTCAGGTTGTTCCTCCTCAGAATCACGCTCTGCCTGTGATGGCCTTGGCAATGGTGGGGGGCTGTTTGTCCCGGCCCTATGCTGGTCCTGCTGCAGCTGTTTTTGCAGAATCATATTATGTAGCATAGCACATACCATGACAATTTGGGTACATGTAGTTGGTGAGTACTGCAAGGCTCCACCAGATGTTCCCAGGCACCGGAACCGTGACTTGAGCAGCCCAAACACACGCTCTATTACATTACGTGTTTGTGCGTGTGCCTCATTATGGCATTCCTGTTCAGGTGTGTGTGCGTTTCTGATGGGTGACATTAGCCATGGCTCCAGTGCATAACCTGCATCCCCCACTAGGTGACCATGTGGGATGTCCCCATTGGCAAATGCCTGGTACAGCTGCGTCAAATGCCAGATATGGGAATCATGGTAGCTCCCAGGGCAGCCAGCACACACATTCATTATTATGCCCTGGGCATCACACATGACCTGGCAGTTGATGGAGGGGAAGCCCTTGCGGTTAATGTAGGCCCTACCTCGCTCACCGGCTGGTACTTTGATGCATATGTGCGTGCAGTCTATTGCACCGACTACCTCAGGGTATTCCGCTATTTGCTGGAAGAGACGCATATTGCTGGCCAATACCTCACGGGCATTGGAGAAATATACATGCTCACCGACATGTGCTGACATGGCATCCAGGAACTGGCGCAGTACCCTAGAGGCTGATGCCTGTGATATCCCCATCATATCACCAGTTGGTCTCTGGAAGGTACCTGTTGCTAGCATTCTTAGGCCAACACATAACTTGGTTTCCACTGGGATGGGTTCCCCTCTGTTGGTTCTGTGTGTGAGGTGTGGCCTGCACAGCTCAACAATTTGCTGCAGGAGGTCTCTGTCCACTCTATAGCGCTCCACTATCTCCAGCTCATGTAACCCCTGGTAGGTGACCCTGGGCCTGTACACTCTTCTCCGTCTCCTCACTGTGGGTTGTCTGGCAGCATTTGCATTGTCACCACCCTCAGCAAGTTTCCTTATAACAGCTATGGCAGCCTCTAGCATGTTTGGTCTGAGTGCAGCTTTTTCAGTTTTCACTTCTACTTGCTTACTCCTGTCTTGCAGTGTATCTTGAGAGAAACATACTGCAATGCTGTTTGCCGTGTTTTAAGTTCTGGGCTGGGCTAGTATTCTGCCTGTGTAATTGCCTGCTTCTAATTGTTTTCACCTGCTAGCTCTACCAGTATTCCCTGCTAGTTTCCTACTATTTATTCTGATTCCTTTTTTCCTCTCTGTTTCCTCAGGGGGGAGCAGCACGCATACCAGTGAAAGCACACTCACAGTGGCTACCACGCGTGCACACATGCTTAGACGGACTAGAATCTGCTTATTCGGGTTAAAACGCGCGCACACCAGCGCAAACAGGTTTACAGATCTTTAAACAGGCTCCTACATGCTTACTCTGCCTTACACGCGCACACACTGTCTTACTCACGGCTCCCAGCGCGCATGCACGTACAGCAAGAAAATTTGGTGTTGGCCACAGTGTACACCTTCCATTTCTTGACTTTCCCATGCTTATCTGTTGACACTCCTCTTTTTATGCTGTGTGATTGACATCTTTCACATACCACTTTGCTCCAATGAGCTTGATTTCTTCCTGACATTCCCCCCTGTGATGTCACCTATCTCCTACTCTGTTACTCCCCCTTATCTAACTCTTACACTACATGGAATGTGCTCATTTGCTATGTGATAGTGTGATTCACTATCCTACCACTCATTTACATAGGATTGCCTACTAATGCTTAGTTACATGTCTTACACTCAGCTTCCCCCCTTAGCAACCACTAGACGGTGGCCATGTTGTTTTTGGTCTGCTAGTCCCTGCATTGCAAATCCATGCATTACATAAAACCCACATTTGTGGGTTTCAAACCTTTATTTTTATGTTTTATATAGCGCAGCCCGTTTGCACGGGGCTGCGCTGCATTTAAACATCGCCGATCGCCGGAAACAAAAATATTTTATTTCATGTTTGCATCGGGTTACCATGCCAATGGCCACATATTTGGCCATTGGCATGCTGACTGCAACATTTGCGCACTTTATTTGGGGCTGTTATGGCTCCACTGTGTTATTTGAAGTAACGTACTCAGTTGTCAATGGAGTACATTTCTGCACCTAACACAACTCTTACACGGGCTGGTTTCAGCTTCGTGGATCACTAATCTACCTCATTTGCATGCCTTTCAGCTGCGAGGTGATTAGCATATCCACGCCCTGCCCATGTAAGAGTCGTTTTAGCTGGTCTCTTACACGGGATTTTGGGCTGTTCCTGGATCGCGATGGCTGCATGGAGTCTTACACGACTCTTAGACTCTGTGCAAGCCATCGTGAATCCTGCCCTGTGTCTTTCCATCTGTGCTATTTTTTATATTTCCTGTGAATTGAAACTCTGTTTATTGTAAATAGATATTCAGTATTTTTATGTTTTCTATTTTATTACATATATCTAAACCTTTCATTGCGGCCGGTCTTTTAGAAAATATTTTAACCCTTAAGAGTAATTGCATTTGTTTGGTGGTACTGTGGGCTTCATGCTCCTGAAAGTCTTGCAGCTTGGCAACAATACCATTTGTAGAAGTATTTATTTTACTTTAAGTAATTGGGCACCCTATTAAGAGCCTTAAAGTAACTGGCTGGTGGGGGTGAATCTACCTTATAGTCTGGGTGAAGGTGGTATAGCGGCTAAGTCTTTGCCAGCCTTTCCCAGGTGTGTGTGTTTGAAAATCAAATCACAAAGTGTGTGTGTGTGTGTGTGTGTGTGTGTGTGTGTGTGTGTGTGTGTGTGTGTGTGTGTGTGTGTGTGTGTCAGCTACTTGGAACAGGGACACAGAGCACTGGTTCCTGCACAGAGAAAGCTGGAGTCTTATTTGGGGCATAGAGAGGAAAATCCAGCACTAGGTCTGGAGTGTGCTCTTAAAGGAAATTGTGCTTAGTGCAGAGAGCTGCATCGGAAAAATACTGTGTGTATCCATTTTTGTTCTAAGTAAACATTCCCAACCTGCGTCAGTGGTGATTATTTAGAGTCCATGACTACTGAGATTTGATTTACATACACACACACCTGGTTAACACTGGCACAGGTTTATTAGCTATGCCCCCTTCTGCCCAGACTATAAGGTAGGTAAGACTGCCACCAGACACTCCTGCCAGCTACCTTAAGGCTCTTCCAAGGGTACATAATATACTGAGTGAAATTAATATTAATACAAATGGTTTGACAAAGAGTGAGGCTATTAGGAGTGGCCAACACAGTGTCACCAAATAAATATGCAAGTACTCTCAAAACTTAAATATCTCTACAAATATCAGTTGCAAAGAAAGGTTTAAATATATTTAATAATAATTAATAAAAGAACAAGAAATACTAAGAATGTATTCACAGTGACATCAGAGTTCAAAACACAGGAAATATTTAAAACAACATTGAAGGACAGGCTCAGACAAAGAAAAACAACATCTAAACTAAGCTTCACTATATTGCTGACTGTATCTAAGAGAATTACAATATTCCCTAATAACTTACTTAACAGAACAAGGTAGATGATGTGGTGAATAATCCTTCTTGTTGTCAGACCCAAGACACAATACAGATTGAGCAATCTCATTAACAGACTTCTCAAAATGCTGCCTAAAACATTACTTCTGGCATAGCTTACAGAATGACACAATTTCTGGTCATCTGACTTCTAGTTCTCACGCAACCCCCCACTTCTGGCAGTATTTAGCACCTAGCCATAAAAATACACACACAAGGGCTTTTATTCAGATCTCTGGCAGGTTCTGGAAGTCATAAATCAATTGCATACCTCCATGCTTCCAGAAAAGTAATTAGTTCACCCCAAAGGCAATATAGAAAGCTTCCCAGTACAGACTTTGTGTCTCTGACTGCACTGAAACCTGTGAGATAGCATCTTTATGGCCTAGCTTATAATATTATTTAATTTCAGATATTTTGCTGGACTGAGGTTAACCCTTCAGTTTCCTCTATTAAAACATATACATTTAAACAATTACAATAGTGCATATACATTTCTGTTCTCTCTAGTAAGACACACTGTGGATACATTTCAAACACACACACACTTTACAAATACCCTTTCAACACAAATGCCTGTACAAATCAATTTGATATACATATGACATACCATTCTAATACATTTGTAACATAAGCATCTTGTATAAATCAGTTTGATATTCACAAATGACATAATTATTTACAAAATTCCAGCTAGCTGTGCTGGCAGTACCTCCTTTCATCACAATTACCAAGAGTTCAAAAAATAGATGCGAGAAGACCAGATACAGTAATCCAGGAAAAGAAGACAAAAGTAGCACTTATCATTGAAATTGCTGCACCCAGTGACTACGGTGTTGTGCATACAGAGAGACACAAAGTCATAAAATACCAGGATTTGCAGGCAGAAATGAGGGCAATGTGGAAGAAGGATAGCCAGACAGTTCCCAATAGTAGTAGGAGCAATGGGACTCATAAAAAAATAATTTACAGACAAATTTAGTTACCAAGAGTCAAATCTGGGCACACTGCAGGTGCTGCAAAGAGCTTGACTAACATCAAAGATTGAAACAATACTAATTTCATAAACTTGAATCATACTTTGACTTGGGAGGGGTCCATTCCCATCATGGTATTAGAAACCCAAAAGACTTGGAGAAATTAAAATACAAGATATCGTGCTTTAGCAAATCATTAATGACATACTTGGCTGAGTAATCAATATTCAGCTGCAAATGAATAAAAAATTTCTAAAAATAATCAAAATCAGTTACCACATAATTCAAACAGATCTTAAAATTTTAAGAGAAAAGTCACAAAATCAATACACAACTAAATATTAAATGAAGTGCAGTAAAGCTGTTGCTCTGACCATACAAGTTGTGAAAGTCACCTAAAGCTGAAATTCGTTTACATCGTACACGAATATGTGCACCGTGCAGTAGCTTCTGCTTACTACTACTGCAGTTGCACCTCTTTTTAACAGTAAAGATCAATAAATCACAAACCAAGACAGGATCGTTTAGGAAAGCTCTGGATTGTCCTATCGGCATTCTGTGTGAATATACAGCTGACTATGCCCCTTGGGATGGCCAGAGTTTGCCTATCTAAAGCCTATCCCTTTCTAACAACTAACAGTGAAAATTAAAGGTAAAAGCAACAAAATATAAATCAAAGTAAATCTTGTCTACAATCTATCCCTTCCATCCTACAAACAGTGAAAAACAGTGTGAAAAAATAAAAAAATACAATAAAAATTCAAATAAAAGCTTCTCTTACCAAGCTGCTGCACAGTCAATCACAAACCAATACAGGAGTTGGACATTTCACTGAAAAGTTATGAATGATCTATAATGGGGATCTTTTGTCTGCATTTATCACCCAAGTATAGCTATGACGTAGATTAAGTTCACTAAAAACAATCTGCTAATATAGAATACACAACCCACAGGATTATTTTGACTACTAGCTAAAATGTTCAGTCGCTCCATTGGGTAGATCTGTACAATGAAATGGATACCCCAAGTCACTTCATTTGGCAGAGCTTAAAGACATATAGCAAAGTTTTAAAGCGGATCTTCTACCTAGGTGATAAAACTGTAGAATCACTGTTTTTTTCTGAATCCAGTTTCTAAATCATTCTGTCTACTTTTTGTTTTTCTGTGAATGACATAAGTTGTGCTAGATACCAATATGAAAGCTAAAAAAAATTACATCAGGTCTGTTTTGTCTCACTGTCTAAACAGGCAGAATTCTCCTTGCCCTCAGTTAAGTAATCTCAGTGAAAGCCAAAACGAAGGTCTTTACACAAGATGACATTACTGAAATCTATACAGAAACAAGAAAGGTTTTAGCATAGTTAGCATGCTGTGCATCTAAACTGAATCATCAGTAAACCTAACTTCTGTGCTAATGAACCAAACACGGCGAGCTCTACTCTAGCTTTTAAAACATTTAGGTAAAAAAAACTCAGTTGTTTTGAAACCTTTTGGGTCATACCCCCAACAAAATCATCAGCATGCGACGTAAGTGTATCCCTCAGTTCAAAGAAGCCACATCTGAATCCTGTTGTCTACCTCTGGCATAATGAAAACTAAGTGCACCAGTATAGCAAAACAATTGCCAATTCATACGTGCATTTTTTTTTTAAATTTCGATTTCCTCTGACAATGTGCATTATGTGGTGCCCAAATCCACTTACAAGTCAGTTCTATTCCTGTAAGATGCACACTTTAATATCCATGGAGAGTAGCTCACATTACTCAACAATATTACAATGGTACTGTGGAGCATGTTTGTCTCTCTAGAAATCTCTGCATGTCCATTTCCTCACACTTTAAAAAGAAGTGCATGCATCTTTTAGCATAAACACCCACCTCGTGGAAACACACTTCTGTCCCACATCTTTAACTTTGCCACAGACTCTTGATTTCCACTTGCCTAATTCCTTTTATTATGCTTCATGAAGACATAGGCCTTGCACCTAAACACAGCCTCATCTGGACCAGTTATATGATCTACCACCAAATGTATGCATCCAAAGATTGTTTTACTGCTGACAGGTCAATTGATCCTATATTTATATTAACTTTCCTCTGGCATAAAAAATATACATTGTCAGTTTTTGTGTTAACATTTTGCAGATTTGCATGTCCTAGGATTTCAACTTTGTGGGGAGATCCAACTTTCTTTGTACACTTACTGACAGCGTGTCCTAACTTCATACAACTGAATGAAGGACAGAGCACATCTCTTCCTTCTTCAGCAGTATGTTATGCATGACTGTTCATTACTTTTACATCACTGTCAAAATTTGTTACAGGACCTTAAGTCAATCTGCACCCAGTGGGGAGCATCTCTCCAAGCAGATCTCTGTCACTGTCTTGTGCATCCACTTCCGAAGTCTTGGATGGGGTATGTATGTATGCACACATGCACGCGCACACACAATATGACACGTTTACAGTCTCAGTTGTTCAATTTATAACATACTCTCCTTTGGACCTGGACGATCAGAATGCTGTGGATTCCATTCCAAGCCCTGATGACTGGATTCACTGTCAGCATGAGTGGCTCAAAAGGTAACATATTTACCTTTGGTGCAGGGAACTCGAATGACTATGGGGTTCTACTTCCTCCTGCTGGTAACCTGGATTAATTTTGGGTAATTAGCTTAGCTTATGAAGACTGATGGCTTAGTTCCCATCTATAAAGGCCAAATTCTGTTTTTTTCCAGTGATAATTCCAGGACATGTGCACATTGTGAAGTGTAACTATTCATAGTATACATCATCTCTAGTCTTATGTTTAACCTGTGGGCATTTACTGCTTATATGATACTGTGCAAATCCTGTCTGAATATTTTGCTTCAATAAATGCTTTGTATGTAGCATGTTTTACTGATACATTCACCATAATACCCTCAAGTGAGACTGGAATTCTATATATATCCCAGCTGACATAGGCAGTTACCATGCACGTTATACATGGAGTTCTTCTGAGACAAGCCCAGGTTAGAGCATTTTCCCAAGCAGATGTACTTTCTTAACATTTGGATGAATGTTTGGTTATGTCTACAAGTTGATCACATCATGGCATGCACACAGCTGTTATCTTAATTTCATTGTTGAAATATTAAATCAAGCCTGACATGTTTTCACTGCTGATTTCCCCTTTAGTTGGCACTGCACAATGTTTGGTGCAACCCATGAACACATCCAAGAATGAATAGTTTTACTTATTTGCCTATTTATTTTTACAGTTTCTTGGGGACTTCTCTGAGGTCTCACTAATGTTGTTCTGTCTTTTGGCTTTTCCCAGTTAGGGGTCGCCACAGCGGCCAAATGATCGAGTATGTTAAGGTACCATATTTATAGTTATAACTCATTTCATTGCATCTTCAGCTACTTCATTAAGCAGAGTACCACTAACCTGCATTCCAGTCTATCACTGCGGCACTCTTAATTTTTTAAATTATAAACAGAAGCAAGCTAACAAGTGTCTTTTTTTTCCAGGAGGCAAATCCCTCCGATTACCCTGAGGTGGGATGCTGCTGCTCCCAACTCCCCTGACCTGTAATAATGTGTCCATGGTCATACCAACTCAATAAGGTATGTACATAGACTTGCTCTATAAATCTGTAAATATTGCACTCAAAATACAGAAAAGTATTCAGATGCAATCATATCAGAAACAAAGAGGGTGGTGCATGACTACATAAAAGCCAGCCTTGCAGACTGTAGGGAAAGATATTCCCGTGGTTGGCCAGGGCATATACTTTATACATGATTCAAAACTGTTGCCAGTTTCTCAAAAACAAACACACATTTAAAATTTATAATGGCCAAGCTAACTAGCAGATTTTGAGTTTCTTGAGAGAGTTATATTGAAATTGTCTTGCACGTTTTAACATTATTTTTTGCCTTTCTTCTTTTGTCATGACTTCTGTAACTAACATGATGCCATTTTCAGCTGGGCTGCCTTGACTTCTTTTTCAAGGATGTTACTGGAATGTTCCAGCCTCCTATGATTTTACTAAGATCTGTTCATCTTAGTGCTCCCCATGTAATCCTGTCACTAGACATACACATGCTCTAGTTATTCATTTCTCATTACTCTTCAATAAAAGCACAACACTAACAACTTTAACAAATGCTAACAACTTTAAACTGTAATACACAAATGTCTGTTTTGTATCAAAAATGTACTTTTTTGTGTTTTGTCTAGTGCCCAATGCATTTTCACTGACTAAAACAAGACTGTGGTTGAAAATAGACCCTCATTTTCCAGTATACCTACAACAACAAATACACTCGGATCATTAACTCGAGTGCGTTTGGATGTTCATTTTTGTGTAAATGTTATATTTATTACATTCCTAGCTAATAAAGACATCCTACTGAGTAAGAGGGGAATATCTGCTGGAACCTCTTCTCATTCAATCGACTTTAGGTGAGCAATTACTCACTTTCACTGGAATTTTAAACTCTTCCATTCTCAACTACAACTTGGATTAAGTATCACTTACTCTCCCTTTATTTTGCTAATGCAACTATCTAGCCAAGTTTCTCCATGCATGGCGGCATGAAGTGCTAACAGTAGCGCCCAATGATTCAGAAGCAGAAATTTCTGTATATACAACATGCTCTCCCATAACAAAAAGTGATACAGCACTACTCCACAGTTTTATTTACTGACTTCACTTGTTTACTTCTGAATGGACATACCTTCATCCAGTGCAATGTGCTCAACAGCACACACACACATCATCTGTCAAAGCAGTGCAGTTAACTGGAACCAAGGACTTTCTATGAAAATGTATTTCACCTTTTTTTTTTTTTTTTTTTTAAATGAAAAAAAGCTGCATTACATTTAACTTCACTCACTGTTTTGTCACAAAAATACAAAACTACAGTGCAATGGAAAAGTATTTGCCCCTTCCTGATTTTTTTATTTTTTTGCATGTTTGTCACACTTAAATGTTTCAGATCATCAAACAATGTAAATATTAGACAAAGATAACCCAAGTAAACACAAAATGTAGTTTTTAAGTCATGGTTTTATTTATTAAGGAAAAAAAAAAACTATCCAAACCTACATGGCCCTATGTGAAAAAGTAATTGCCCCCTAAACCTGATAACTGGTTGTGCCACCCTTAGCAGCAACAACTACAATCAAGCATTTGCGATAACTGGCAATGAGTCTTTCACATCGCTGTTGAGGAATTTTGGCTCACTCTTCTTTGCAGAATTTTTAATTCAGCCATACTGGAGGGTTTCCGAGCATGAACCGCCTTTTTAAGGTCATGCCACAACATCTCAATTGGATTCAAGTCCGGACTTTGACTAGGCCACTCCAAAACCTTAATTTTGTTTTTTTTAAGCCATTCAGAGGTGGACTTGCTGGTGTGTTTTGGATTATTGTCCTGCTGTAGAACCTAAGTGCTCTTCAACTTGAGGTCACGAACTGATGGCTGGACATTCTCCTTCAGGATTTTTTGGTAGAGAGCAGAATTCATGGTTCCATAAATCACAGCAAGTCATTCAGGTCCAAAAGCAACAAAGCAGCCTCAAACTATCACAGTACCACTACCATGTTTGACTGCTGGCATGATCTTTTTCTGAAATATTGTTACTTTTACACCAGATATAATGGGGCGCACACCTCCCAAAAAGTTCAACTTGTGTTTCATCAGTCCACAGAACAGCAGTGGTTTTCACCTTGGAACTCTGCCATGCATGCAATTTTTGCCCAGTCTCTTTCTTATGGTTGAGTCATGAGCACTGTCCTTAACTGAGGCAAGTGAGGCCTGCAGTTCTTTAGATGTTGTTCTGGGCTCTTTTGTGACCTCTTGGATGAGTTGTTGCTGTGCTCTTGGGGTAATTTCTGTAGGCCGGCCACTCCTAGGAAGGTTCAAGCAATGTTCCATGTTTTCTCCATTTCTGGATAATGGCTCTCACCATGGTTCACCGGAATCCCAAAGCTTTAGAAATGACTTTGTAACCTTTTCCAGACTGATACGTGTCAATTAATTTCTTAGCTGTTCTACAATTTCTTTTGATCGCGGCATGAATTTCTTTAGATCGCGGCATGTCATCTTCCTTTTTGGCATCTTTTGGCCTACTTCACTTTGTCTGACAGGTTCTATTTAAGTGATCTCTTGATTCAAAAGATCTGGCAGTAATCAGGCCTGGGTGTGGCTAGTGAAATTGAACTCAGCTTTCCCAAAAATGTGATTAACCACAGTTACTTTATGATTTAACAAGGGGGGCAATTATTTTTTCACACAGGGCCATGCAGGTTTGGATAGTTTTTTTTTTTCATTAACAAATAAAAACATCACTTAAAAACTGCATTTTGTGTTTACTTGGGTTATCTTTGTCTAATATTTGAATTTGTTTGATGATCTGAAACATTTGTGTGTGACAAACATGCAAAAAAAAAAATCAGGAAGGGGCAAATACTTTTTCATTGCACTGTATAGTATAGATCATGTTTCAAAGAGTCAAAAGTCAGACCCAAACATATAGTTAGAGCTACTTCTTATAAACACCCACAGGCCAGTAAAGCATCATCAATAGTTAGGTCAAGCCTTTCGTGCATGATTATTGCTTTGTTTAAACTTAATATCTGTCAGAGGGACAGTACAAGTGTGTAAGTGTGTAAATGTGTGTGTGTAAGTATGTAAGAGTGTGTGTGTGTGTGTGTGTGTGTGTGTGTGTGTGTGTGTGTGTGTGTGTGTAAGTGTGTGTGTGTATAAGTGCAAGTGTGTGTGTAAGTTTACGTGTGTGTGTGTGTCTCAGGCTCATATCTTCATTTGGGAACAATGTAATTCAATCAGTTCATTACTGCCTGTGTCCTGGTTCTGTTTCTCTGTAGTTATTTCTAAAACTATTAGCCAAATTTGGAATACAAGTTTAAGGGTGGCTGACAGACATACATCTCAACCTTTTGGTAAAAGAAACCAGGAGAAAGCAAAAAATAATGGGGGGACAAGGGCCCAAAAATTAGGTACAGATTTTAATAATTGCTCTTATCAACTTAGAAAGGTGTTAGAACAACAGGTTTTACATTAGCATGCATTTCCTGAAAGATACTAAGAAAGAAATGCAAATCTCTGTCATTATTTAGTGATTTCAATCCGGGATTTGCCAGATAACCACAGATTTTAGGACTTACAGACCAAAAATGTGAGGCAAAAATCTGGACACTCTGTGAAAGTCTGCACACTTGAAAGGTATGCTGATGGAGCTTGTTTGTTCTTTCCAAAGTCTGCAGCAGATTTTCCAAATTTCCAGCTTTCAATTGACCTTCTCTCATCAAAACCATTAGAGAGCTTGTAAATGGAAACCATCTCCAGCAAACAAGTGCTATATGCACAGAGAACAAATAAACTAAACTAAATAAAGTCTGCAGTAAAACAGCCACACCAGACCCCTTACATCAGTCAGCAGTCATTGCATAGCACTGCATTACACAGAACTGTATGTTCTGAGACAGAGAACAAGAATATATAATCATCACCAAACAAACCTATACAGTTACATTACTTCAGAAAAAATGTGTTAAGAAAACAAAGCTTGTGATGCAGACCTCAGCTTCTATTCAAGGTGGATCCAAACCAGGAATAGCAGTCATAATACAAGTCGGTACTGCTTCAGTATGTGCACTACGACTCTTGGTCCAGGACTGATCCTGATGGTGCTCCCACTAGTTAAAAGTTTATTTTCATACAGGGTTCCAGCAACTTTCAGAATTTGCGATTTGTTGGGTGTTCAGTTTGTAACTTTATCAATGTAGGGATTTACATTTTAAGTTTGTCTAATTATTTTCACTATGAGGAACACTATCAAAAGCCTTGACCAGGTCAGAATAGGCAGCATACACAAGAATGACCATTGTCCACAGGTTCTTCTAACCTTTTCAAAGGAGTTTACTAGGCTCAGAAAACAGCAGCTGTTCATCACAAAACCAGACTGATTGGGGCCTGTATCAGTTACGTTGCCTTTGTATTCATAAATGATATATCCCATGACTTTGCATATAAGTTTGGTAAGGCGTATAAACCTACAATTAGCCAGATCTGTAGAAAGCCCATTGTTCTGTAATAAAGTCACAGTGGCTATTCTCTAGGCATCACATCCAACCCCCTTGGCTAAGGTGAGGTAGAACAGTTTGACAGAGGCTCAGAGAGTGCATAACTGGCACTCATTAGAATGCAACCTGGTTATGCTGTTTGGTCCTAGGAAGTATTATTTTTAACCTTTGGCAGTAATTCTAAAACTTGTTCCCAAGTTACTTCAGGGGAAACTAAATTATATGGGAAAGAACGGGCAACAATATTAGTAAACAGAGTAAAGTTAGCACTAAATATGTCAGCTAATATATTGGCAATATCTGTGAAACTGGAATGTGTTGGAGATTACTACTGATGGGATCAGTGGACTGTTAGGCATTTTCCTTAATTTCCTGACGTAAATGAGGAAAGATCTGCAGTTTCCTTTGTTATCTGTAGTGAACTTAAGATTATACACTGCTTTCCATTTCCTAATAGTTCCCTAAAGCTCCTTGCTAGCATGTTTCAGTGTGGTACTGAGGTAAGAGGAATGGGGATTTCTTACAAGTTTTATTTCCTTCTTTTGTTAAATGGTATATTAGAAGTTGTATCAGAGAAGTTTATTCATGATTTTACCATTATATTCAGGGCAGATAGGTGCTGCTTTTTCTAGGCCTCTAGAAAGCAACAAAAGCAACCAAAGGAGTAGTCCACACAGGATGTATTCAATGAAGCGCTTTTCGTCCGATTAGTAACCAGGACTTCGTCAGATAAAAATGTCTAAAAACATCCCTACTTAAATACAACGTCAAAAAAGTCACATGATCAAATTAAGCTAATGACTACACACTTGCCTCCAAAAACGTAACCCTCTGTGGGCTCGAAAACCTTTAAAACTTCATCAACTAGAAATAATAGAAAATTCAAAATACATTCAAAATACATAGCACCACAACAACAAAATTCTTGTGGTAGCTCTATAACAAGCTTGCTGCAAGTTCCAATTTTTGTTTAGAATGTTTTTGATGTCTAATGCATCTATACTAAAAAGTTATGATGAAACTCTGAGAACTTGTTAGTGTTTGCAGTGTGGCAAACTTCGTTAGTATTGCTATCATTTTGGTTTAACTCAACCTGTGCGTCACTGTGCACTCTATTACTACTCAATAGTGGTTTGTAAAAACCTCTCTTTCTTTTAGATTGTACTTCTTCAGTTAACTCCTGAATCAGTGACTCAGGGTAACCCCTCCTGAGGAACATACCCCTCAATATTGAACATTCTTCCACAAATTATTCCTCTACTGAAACCATCCTTGCTGCTCTTACAAGTTGGCCTTTGATAACTGTTTCTGATGGAATGGGTGTGAACTGGTATAATGCAAGAAGGCATTCAAGTAGGTACTTTTCCTATAAATCTTAGATGAGTTTTCCATGGATTCGATCTTTCCTCAGGTCAATGTCTAAGTACGCCACGTTGTCTTGTCATGTATAAGTGTGAAATGTGTAGTTTTTGCAAATACATGCATATAAGCCAAAGCTTTATTATAAGAAATGTAAGATATTTTACAACTTAAAAAAATTAACTGTAATTTTAGGATCATTGTGTACCTAGCCCAATGTCAACCTTGCCCAGCTTTCTAGGTCAGCAAGACCGACCGTAAGTTGGAAGAACATGTCTATGAACTCATTTATAGCATGAACAGGGGCAAACTTGAAAATGCCTTAGCTAGGTACACATCCTTTAATCAAACACATACTTTTAAATTCAGGGCTATTGACCAAGTTAACACTGAACATCAGGGTGGACCCAGTTCTTTATTATTAGAAAAACCTGAATTGATGTGGCAAATTCATTTAAATGCTTGTTGCTACCCAGGATTAAATGAGATGTGCTCTAGTTTATGTCTTTTAAAACTGAAAAGTTTAAGATAAAGGGTACATATTTGCCTATATATATATATATATATATATATATATACATACATACATACACACACACACACACACACACACACACACACACACACACACACACACATTATATATATTTATATATAAAAACAGAGTGAAGGTAACAGTTTAGCTTGTTATAGAGCATACCACAAGAATTTTGTTGTTGTCCTGCTATTTATTTTGAATTTTTTATTATTCTTAACTGATGTAGTTTTAAATGTTTTCAAGCACAGAGAGGGTTACATTTTTGGAGAGAAGTCTGTAGTCATTAGCTTAATTTGACCATGTGACTTTTTTGAAGTTGTATTTAAATAGGGATGGTTTTAGACATTTTTATCTGAAGTAGTCCTGGTCACTAATTAGATGAAAAGTGCTTCATTGAATAAATCTTGTGTGGACTACTCATTTGGTTGCTTTTGTTGCTTTCTTTTGTTTGTCTGGATTTTTGTTTTCTATGCCTCAGTTTACATGCTGTCAAAAATGGAATGTGAATGCAGCAGCCCTCTTAGTTTGGTCCATTTGTAGGAGATTGTTGGGAAATTTGCATACATTCTCTTCAAGCTGACGTAGGCTTGCCAGGAAGAAGTTCATAAAGATAGTTTAATTTGGTGGTTGGGTAGTGCCCACTAGACCTAAAAGAAAATTACTGACTTGTAGTCAGATTTAACCAGGAGTACAGGTGTGAGGCTAGGCTGGTAGGGGTCAAGTCAAGAATATGAAAGTTTCTACTAGGTAGTTTTACAACTTGCTCCAGTCCAATGGTATTAAAGTTTAGGCAATGCTAGGCATATCCATTTTTGATGAGTAAGTGTGTCGATCAATATCTAGGCAAATGACATCTGTAACAAGAAGGCATTTGGTTTTTATACTGAACCCTTCAATTGTTCTAAATTCTATGATCTTTAACAATTAATTAATAGTTGGATTTTAAGGGGGATATGACTTTTCAGGAGCTCCAGATTAGGGTTGCGAGCAATTTGATGTGAGGTGTGTGTGCTTCTGAAAAATGCAGACACTTCTCTCACAGTTTTCCAGGGGTCTGAAGGCATGACAGCTGCTAAAACTTGGTATAGAGGGACTGCTAACATTACCTTCAAACCATATCTCAGTAACTATACCAATATATCTCTGCAAGCACAGCTTTTCTTCAAATTAAACGCAATGTATGTCTTAACTTTCAACATAAAGACTTAATGTTAATGCCTTTATATACTGAGTTTTTTTTGTTTAAAGCATGCACACTTGCAGAGGCCTGTCTAGCTAGCCCAGTTTTCCTAACTCCAATCTTGTAAGACCCCATTTCAGACTCTAGCTGATGACACACTGCTGGGTTCTGTACCTCTCTCTGAATAGCAAGGCAAAAGTTTAAATTTTTATCTATGGCAAAATCCACCAAAAGAACGCTGTACACAACAATACCTTCCAAACACAGCAAACTGATCCGGCAAACGACCACCACCTGATAAAGTACCACAGCTCACAATAAGATTCCCCGAGCTCCAAAAAACAGGTTTATTAACGCCACAAAAAATTCTGTTGTAAAAACACGTTTTCATCGACAATGCGACTTCTTCAGAGATGGGGAATCTTATTGTGAGCTGTGGTACTTTATCAGGTGGTGGTCGTTTGCCAGATCAGTTTGCTGTGTTTGGAAGGTATTTTTATCTATGGCTTTTACATCCAACTGTGCTTTTTTCCTCAGTTTTATCTGTGACCAATCAATATTAGACTATTTTTGTATGGCAATAGCTATCCACTTCCAAACTAAACTGCACTACCCCAGAATTAGTAACACCAGAAATAATTAACTTGTGCTAGTTTAGTTCCCCCCTTGAACTGTACTGCCATTTACTTAACTGTAGTTCATCTATTCTCTTGGTACTATCTCCATATCACTTACCTACAGTTTGAGTCAATTGATTGATTGTTTTTGTTTGAATTGCACATCTTCCAGAATCTGGTTGAGAGACCTGTCAATCACTCCCACAGGACTCCTCCTGCAATTAGTCCCTACCCTCCTCCCCCACTAGGAATACATAGGACAGAAGTTATATAAAGGCATATATTCTCCGTTATCGGATTGTTTTCCATCCCACAACCCCTCCTAAGAGCAGCTAACAGGTCTCTACCCGCTTCGCTCCCCACCCTGCCCCCAATTCCCACCCACCCCCGGTGGTCCTACCTTTATTAGAACAAACTACTCCCATCATTTTTATCACCAACCAGAACACTACTCCCAACTCTAAATCCACCATCTTCCCACTACTACCCGTCCTCTTTTGCTAACATGAATAAGCATACCATACTTATACACTTTGCATACCCTCTCCTTGCATATCTTACATCTTACCAAAACTCCATTATACCCCCGCTCAACCACTTCCACTGTACAACTATTCACTCCATCACTCATGACTCACCCTTCTCTCTGCTCCTCTCCCACCAACTCAAGAACCATCCCTATGCATCCTCCACATATTCTATCAACTAAAATACTAAAACTAAATGCATCCCTACAAGTTAACAAAATAACCCTCCCACCACATCTGTTACAGACTGCACCCAATCATAAAGTTTCCCTAAAATGCAAACTCTTTCACAAACTGATAAAACTAATAACCTCATGCATATCAAAACTTGCCCTCAGTGGAGACATCCACCCCAACCCTGGCCCCTCCATCTCCAACCCCACCTCTAATAATCAGACTAACAACCACATCTCCCAAATCCCAGCCAGTAGAAAACCAAATTACCTCCTTCTGCTAAGCCTAAATATCAGAAGTACAGCCAACAAAGTCCACGAACTCCATGCTACCATAGACTTATACTCCCCAGATAAAATCGTCCTGACAGAAACCTGGCTAAAACCTCACATTACCAGTGAGCAAATCCTCCCTAATGGTTACAACATACTAAGACTAGACCGACTAAACAAGAAAGGATGTGGTATAGCTATAATATTTAAACAGCATCTAAACATCCAGATTCTAAACTCATCAGCTCCCCACATTGCCAATGAAGAAATAATATATACCAACCTGAAAATAAACCAAAATAAAACCATCAACATAATAGGATGCTACTTCCCACCTGGCCAAAATATTCCTCCACTAGAAAACCTCCTCAGCTGGACCACCCACCATCTCCCTCAAGAGACCATAATTTTAGGTGACTTCAATACTGACTGGCAATCCTGTTGCGGCAACCATCCAACCCAGCATCTAAACCTTCATGGCTTCACCCAACTAGCCAAGTCACCAACCAGAATAAATAAAAACTCCAACAAGCACACTACCCTGGATTGGATACTAGTCAGCAATATTCCCCAGTCCTATATAGCAGGCTACCTATCATATGATCATTCCCCAACATTCCTATGCAAAAAACACCTATACCAAGTTAAACCTGTCATCTACCATCAAATACATACAAAAACTACACTTTAACCCAATCACATTCATCTCATCCCTCAAAGAATGTAACTGGCACCCTCTAAATTACCTCAGCCTAGATGACGCAGTCCAATTTTTCATTACTACCTTCCTAAGCATCCTAAATAACCATGCCCCCATATGACTTAACAGAAGCAAAGCCCAACCCTCCCCATGGCTACAGAAAACCACTAGGTCAGAAATGAAAAACCGAGAGAAAGCCTGGGAACACTGGCACAAAACCAAAACCCGCTCAGCTAGACAGAAATTCCTAGAACTACGCAATCGAGTCAAAAAGCTAATAAAGGAGGACAAAATCCAATACTACCAGTCTGCCCTCAACTCCTTCCACCACAACCCCAAACAATTCTGGATCTCCATAAACTCCATCCTCCACCCAGGTAAAATCAATACCCCTACACCTAACATTCCTCACTCCTCAGAAAATATTGCTACCTCATTCAACACACACTTCACATAAACCGTACTGTCACTAGCTAGACAACACAACCCCCCCCTCTCCCCTACTCCCAGTAATTTCACCACACTCTTCTCATTTTCTCCCAATCCTACCTCCAACATAGGAAAACTTTTAACTAAACTTAAACCCACAAAATTATCAGTAGACAACCTCCCAAGTGAATTGCAGCTGATGCCCTAGCCTACCCAGTATCCATCTTGATTAACCGATCTCTGTCAGAATGCTACGTCTCTACACTATGGAAAATATCACACATCATTCCCCTTCACAAAGGCGGCCCCCCCACAGAACTAACCAACTACCGCCTCATAGCAATTATATCTCCACTCTCCAAAATATTAGAGAGATGCATTCACACTCAAATCTCAGACTACCTCCTTACTAACAACCTCCTTTCTAATACTCAACATGGTTTCCGACCAAACCATAGCACCAACACTGCCTTACTCTCTTTTACTAGCACTATCCTTCACCATAAAAACAATGGCCATCTCTCCTCTGCTACTTTCCTAGACCTATCTAAAGCATTTGACATGGTCCCAGACAAACAACTCCTCTCTGTACTCAATAACCTATCCTTTTCTCAATCAGTCACCAACTGGTTTCAAAGTTACCTGCCTGACTGCCAGCAATCTGTTGTATGGCAAAATGACATATCTCACCAACTACCTGTCTCTATTGGTGTTCCCCAAGCATCCATCCTTGGACCCCTACTCTTCTCTGTTTTCACAAATAATCTAGCCTCTGCCACCAAACATGGCACACACATACAATATGCAAATGACTCAACCATCATCTGCTCAGCCCAGTCCCTACCCAAACTGCAAAAGGTCACACAGGATGCCTTTTACTCTGTTGAAACTTGGCTATCCGACGCCCAGTTAATACTCAACACAAACAAAACTAAACTCCTCATCTTCAAATCCGCCAAACATACTCAAAACAATTCTGACTTTAACATCACAGCAACCAACAGATCACACCAAATTGCTAGGAGTCAAAATAGACAATCTCAAATTTGTCATTCACATATCCATAGAAAACAAAAATGCAAGCTTGTAGTTATGAACCCAAACTGAGTAATGTAAAATCGGTTTTATTAGCAAACGCTTTTGGAGAGACCAATGCCCCTCCTTCCTCAGACAAAAAATGGCAACATTTCTTGCTATCCTTATATAGGGTAGCAATCAAACAATTACTTCGTACTTAATTAACCAGTTATGACAAAATTATTGTAAAATGTCCTCAAACATACTAAATTCTGTCCGTTGTTAAAATCCAAACGCCAAGTATAATATCATTCATTTCATTCAACACCCCACCAACTTGTATTACAAAATAACCACATTTAAATTATACTAAAATGACTTTGTACATAAAATTAGATAAAATTAAATTAAATAGAATAATAAGGCTGAAAAACCTTGATTTCACCTTTTCATTGAGTAATATCTTAAAAAGCAAGCGATAGAAACATGATCATTCAAGCCCGGATATATGTAGGCAGCTGTACGGATTTGCCAAATGAGTTCATCCATTTCTAATCTAGTTTGCCATGGACCACCCCGAATCCCAACATTTATTTTTGTAAGGATAGTAAATTTAAAAAAATCATCAGGGAAATTAATTATGTGTCTTGCAAGAGCATTGTTAGAATCAAGCTTGTTGATTGCATATATATGCTCATAAATGTTTCGGTTTTACCTATATAAAAAGCAGCACATTTCTGACACAAAGCCACGTAAACCACACTATTGGTTTCACAATTAAATTTCCCTCTTACCTTGAACATTTGATTCCTAATCTTAACCAACGAGTCAGTGCATATGAACTTGCATTGTTTACATGCACCACACTTTGAAATACCAGAGGAAAGGTTATTGTTGTTATTAGTACAACCTTGGGATTTACCCTCAAGCAAAAATTTAAAATTGTACCCCCTCCTAAATGTGATTTTTGGACCATTACCCAATTTACTACTTAAGTAGATATCCTCCGTCAACAAAGCCCAATTTTTATTAAGCAGTCTCCGCATCTCTAAATGATCTACACTAAAGGTGCACAAAAAGCTGGTGCCACAAAAACTGTTAGATATACTTATGTCGTGTGTGGAAATGTCACAGGTATGATTGTCATCCAAAGAGCCGCCATCCCCTGACAAAATCGGTGTATACACACCAGAGTTTCTCTTTTGCATCACTTCTTTCTTGATATCTAAAACCAAAAAAGGTGGATATCCCCTATTGATGAACATTTCACATAGATGTTCACATTCCATCATGAAATCATTCAAGTCGGAAACCATCCTTGCTGCCCTAACCATCTGCCCTTTCACCACTGCTTTCTTTTGGTGGCTAGGGTGGCAGCTGGTGAAATGAAGGAAAGCACTGGAATATGTAGGCTTTCTATAAATGACACTCTTATATCTCATATTAACCGTGTCCTTAATCAGAAGAATATACTTGTTTCCTGTAACTCATATGTAAATTCCAAAAAAATCAGTTGATCTGGAAATACTTTTCAAAAACGTTGGGACTTCAGCAGGTGATGACTTCCAAATTAAGAACATGTTGTCCTGGTACCTAGTGTACCAGGCGACGTTCTTAAAATGTTCATTGGTGAACAAAAATCTCCTTTCCCAATAGGCCAAAACACAGTTGGCAAAACTGCCACCACAGCGCGATCCCATTGCCACCCCATATTTCTGCAACAAAATTTTTCCATCAAACAACATGAAGTTATTTAGAACAACTTCTAAAAGGGTCTCAACCAGGTAAATGGTGTTGTCATCTATCCTCCTATCATACATGAACTCACGGACCCACTTGATCCCTAAATCCTGTGGCATCACAGTATATAAATCTTTAATATCAATGGTTAAAAAACAGAAATTAATATCAAAGGGGATTTTACTGATGTTCTGGAGACAACTCCAAGAGTCTTTACAAATCTGGGACTCCTTACTAATTAATGGCCTCAAAATGCTGTCTATGAATTTTGCACATGCAAAGGTTATGGAGTCACGACCATCAACAATTGGCCGAAACGGGGGGTTAGATAAAGATTTGTGGATTTTGGGGATACCAAATAATACTGGTAACCTAGGCGCTACCACATTCAAATATTGATACAACTCCATATCGATAACTCTTTCCAAAAATAAGTCTTCTATGGTTCCTCTAATCCTAGCATAGGCTGTGTTGACCTCGTTATTACTTACTACCTCATAGCAGTCAGAATCTAATAATGACAACATTTTTTCACCATAAAGAAAATAGTCCATAAAAACAAGGCCACCCCCCTTGTCAGGCTTCATAACCCTAATGTTGCATGTCTGCAACATTGTAATAAATTCACGATGATGTTTAGTAATGTTGACTCTCTTTTTATAAGCTAAAGACTTGTTAGCTTCCAGGGCCCTTAAATCACATTCACACATTTTCTCAAATAGACGTAATGTTTCATGTAATGGAGGATTGAAAACAAAACCCTTGTCACCCATCAAAACCTTTAAATTCAATTTTCTTACATACATCTTAAGGTCAATAATGGTCCTAGCCATGTCAAAATGTGAGTCGGGTACAAAGGACAAACCCTTTGAAAAAAATTCCACCAAGTCAGAATCGATACTGAATGATGTAAAATTGTACATTTTAAAGTCACCTTTAGAGTCAACAATAATCACTGGGTCTCTAAAATGTGCCGTCATCTCCTGCGCTGCGTTCTTCGATTCCTGTAATTGTTCTGGTTGTTCCTCCCCTGACTCTTTGTTTGACCAGCTTTTTTGTTTCTAGGAAAACCCTGTTGGTTGTGAGGGTTTTGTTCACTGGCTTCCACAGGCCCTTGGGCATATGGGGTATTACTAACCGCATTATTTTCATAGTTGTTTCTTACATTATTGTTAAGTAATCTTTCACTGCGGTGAAGAGGCAAAGCTTCCTCATTGTTATCACTGTTTAGCCCACTGTGCTGATTGTCACGCCCATGACCATAAACAAAGTCCACTAAAAACTAGGAGCCTTATACAGAAATAAGCAACTCCTCACCAAAGCAGCTAGGATTTCTGTTGCAAATTCGCACCTTATCTCCACCCTACTTTATGCCCCTCCAATATATACCAACCTAAGGCAATGCGATCTAAATAAACTCGAGACCTGCTACAACAAAATCTCCAAATTTGCCACCGGGGCATCCTACCACAGTCACCACCGTCTCTCACTTATTAAACTAGGCTGGCTAGAACTTCCTCACCTCTTTCAATGGTATCAACTCGCACTCGCCCACAAACTGGTTAACCATCCTCTAAAGGTCCCATCCCTCCAGTATCTACTCCAACCCTATCTCACCACCAGACCACTACCATCCAGCAACAAAAATTAATTACAGGTTACTAGAGCCAGCAACACAGCTGGAGAAGCACTATTCTCCAGCGCTATAGCCAAATTATGGAACCCCCCCCCCCCACAGTAACCTCTCTACCATCATGAACCCATTTCAAAGCTTTACTTAAAGCACACCTAAAAACATGATGGCTATGCCCTTGTAACTCTCCCCTCTAACTTCTCCCACTCCACCTACCCTCTACCACTCTTCCAACCCACAAACAACTTTTGATTACAGCAAGCTCTGATACTTCCATGCCTATCTACTTATTATATGGCAGTAACTTCTTACTGTAACAATTAATATCTGCTATGACTTAGTGGATAGAACAGATGCTAGTTATCTACTGAATGTACTATGTTCTTCATCTGTAACTATGTTTGTAACATTTTAATTGCTACGATTCTTCATCTGTAACTACGTCTGTAATATTTTAATTTGTGGAGCTTTTCTCCCGGGCCTCCTCTGAAAATGGACCTGCGTCCAGTCGGACATTCCCGGTCAACAAATGTAAATAAATAAATATGTATGTGCTGGAGTTACAGAAGGGCCTCAGGCACTGGAATGTTTTTATTTAGACTCCTAATAATGACTAGTGCAACAACGATACTGTCTGAATTTCAGTTAAGAGTTTGTTACATAGGAATTCCTGGTAGGGACACTTTGCATTAAAAAACATGCTTTGAGGAAGCAAAGGCTATAGCCAGCATGAAGCAGCTCTGTTACAATGGGTATAATGGCTTACATACTATCTCAACTCAAGCTAACATAATAGACTCCCTTAGAAATTTACATTAACTACTTGGCCAATTGTTAAAGCCAATTATCTACTTTTGATATCTAGGCATCATTCCTGGTCAAGACAAATGTTTTCTAACACTTGTCTTTCTTGGTGGTGCAACTCAGGTTACTCATTCCTGCATGGGCCACAACTAGGTAGTAGTCTATCTGCTGTACGGGAGATTAGACAGCAATGACAGTGCAGATGCTGGCAGCAATTAAGCAGTCTACGGAGCTTATAGTAACCTTGTTCTTTTTCTCACTGATGAGTATTTTTATGAGTATACAGAGTCACCTATGACAAACATTTCCTTGTGTGGAAGCAGACAGGGAGCCTTTTGGGCCTAGGCCTACTTTCCTGGAAACTGTGGGCGAGTTATGTATATCTTCAAGTGAGTGGAGGAGGAGTAAATGTTGCCTTGTAGTCAAAAGACTGGAATCTTTTAGAGAACATTATAGAAGGATTTGGACAAAGGACTATGAGGAAATTATTCAAGAGTATGGTAGAAATTAACTTGGAGGTTATGTCCCTCTTTTCAGAGTTAGCTTTAAGGATTTAGAAGAGATTTTGATTTGCAGATCTTAATTCACTAGCTGCTGCATACCACCTTAACAAGTCAGCTAGATGGGAGTATTTGGCAAAGTGTAGGAGTTTAAAAGATGCACTGCTACAGTGGGATGATCTGTTTTACCATCACTTTTTTCATAGAACAAAGCAGTGGGTAGCCGAAGGGAGGTTTGTAGAAAAACTGATTATGTGATTATAGGCACAGGTAATTTTCTCATGATGACTTGATGATATTGCAGTAATTTATGGATGTGCAGCAAGCAAGACCAGCATAATTCTGGTATCATTAGTAAAAGGCTGAGACTCTGTACAAACTACACAGCTTACACTTTGCTTCACTTTTTTATTTTTTCAGTGTGGTTCTCAAATGAGAGTTCAAAATCTACAAAGACTTGAAGATACTTCCATTGTACTGCATGTTAATTTGGACTTCAGTTTCCCAAGATAATTTTATAGGCAGGATTGGGACTCTTTGGATAAGGCAGAAGAACTTCTGATAAAGGAAGCATTTTTTTTCTTCAGTTAATATTAATTAATTTTTGGTGATCCACGATTTGCTGGAACTGAAACCCATCTGTATCATTTCTTACTTTTTCTTGGGTAGTGATGATATTAATGAAGATTAGGTTATCCAGGTATTGAATAATCTGAATGTCATTAACACACAGCATGGCTCAGTAGTGTATACTGTAAAAAGTAAAGGACCAAGATCAGACCCTAAGGAACTCCAACATTTGTATAAATTAATTCAGGAAAGCAAGATTGCTAGAATATCATTCCCTATGGGATAAATAATTTGGCAATCACTTCAGGGTGTTAGGGTGATTGTAGGAGAATAAGTTTGTTAAGCATAATGTTATGGTCAACAAGGCCGAAGACTTCATAAAAGTAGTTAAAGTTCAAAGACTTTGTCTTTCTACCCATAGGCATTCTACCTCATTGATTTTTTTGGGGGGAAAACCATCTGTGGGGGGAGTAAATGCATTCTACTGAAGTACCTATTTGGCCCTCCCCTCATCTCAGTTGTTCTCCAGCTACTACAGCCTCATTTAAAACCAAACTCACTGCAATACTGCCTGTTGCAGTTAACTTACATGCATCTTAACAGTAATCCAACAACTTGTGTTACTTCTTTTAATGTCATCAGGACTCCTCTTACCTCTTGTCTTTCTGTACTTTTAGAGATTGTTTTCTTGGTACTTACTCCACCATAGTTCAACCATTCCCACAAGCCCTTGCTACGCTTGGGGTTTCACTCTGCCACCATCCTCTCCCTCCAATTCCCTCTCACCCGCACTACATCTAAAACATATACCTCTATTACTCCACCTTATCAACTCATCCTCGGATCCTGTGCCTAACTGCACTATCCAGTCACAAATTGTGCCATTATACCACCCCACCCACTTCTGTTCTAAATTCCTTCTCAAATCCCAGTCTGCGCCCTCCCCTCAAAGCCCACCTATTGTCCGCACTACTATCGCTGCTCATTAACTCACATCATTATACAAGATTTTTACAACACTGACCTTACTCCTCCCCTCCTGTATCACTTTATTCATCCTCTTCCTCTTATTCCTAACATCCCCACCAGTAGTAATAATAAATAAGCGCACCTCGACCATTAGTTCATCCTCACCACAGCCATCTTCCAACTAGCTACTCAAAAATCTCTTCAAGCTCATCTCCCATAACTCCATTCCACTGTTGTAACCCCAATATACTAAAAAATGCCAGTACCAATGTCAAGGCATTACTTTTACCCATCTCTGATAAAAATGCCATAACAAACTAACCATTTTTCTCCGCCAAACATCAATGTGATGTCACCCACCCAAATCCATGTCCCAACCAAACCTCAAACCAAAGAATACACTCCAAAAGTTTAAAAAATAGTCAGGGTAAACCTTAGAAGCATATGCACCAAAATCACAGATTTTCATGTCGGGATGACTCTACACAACCCAGATATCCTACCCACAACAGTGACATGGCTAAAACCTGAAATAAAAGATGCTGAAAAACTACACCCTGGTTACATTATTATTAGGCTCACAAGAACACACAAAAACGCAGGTGGAATGGCTATAATCTTCACAAATAAACTCACAGTAACTCCCTATACAGGCCCAATGCCAACATTTGGAAAAGCAGAAATCCTAATCTCATTCCTAAAACTTAACAGAGCCAATGTTCATAGGTCCATAGGTACTGGGACCTTTTTAAGCCTATCCATGCAGCCCAAATCTCTGACAAGTTCTGTTACCCTTGATAAGTATTTGTTTATGTCCACATTTAATATTTAAATCTGCTTGGGTTGATTGTGTGAACTGAGAGACCAAAACACTTGGTGGGAATCATACTACTGTGTACATTGAAGTAAACTGAAGGATTACAGTCCATGTCCATTGTTACAACCACATTAAAGTCACTTGCATATCATTTATACATATCTACTGGATTTGAGCCCAAGCTTGAGATTACCAATTTGAGGAGTAAGCAATGGAAATTCAACCATTCTGTATGTCAGATGATAAAACTTGAATGATCATGCGGTCTGGTCACTTGAACCAAGGTCAGCATGTGTGTACATATAGTTAGGGGATGGGGGGGCAAACTCTCACTGTGTACTGGAAGCACTTAGTAGATCACCATTTAACACACTAACAGGGATAGTTTCATTTGATATACACAGTTCCTTTTCTCAAACACAATTTTTATTTTTTATCTCGGTTCTTTCTCTTTTTCTAACTGCAAGAACTTTGTGCCATGAAATCTAAACATTTGAGGACAGGAAATTACATGGGTAAGCACACTTTTTACCACTCTGATAATTAAGTGTGCACAACTGTCTGATACAGTAACAAAAAGTAATTGCCTTGGTGCCATCTTTCCCATTTAATAATCCCAATAATGCATGTCATGAATATTTACTGGACAGTTCTACATACCCGTCGATCTGCAAACAAGGGATATAGAAACATCCAGCTAAAGATCATGGCATCTAATCAGCATAAAATTTGGAAACCAAATATAACTCTTCCTGCCTCTGGTCAGAATATGGGATACTACTCAGAAGCGCATGCTTAAAAAAACAGAGTGACAAAAATTATGGAAAAAAGTATAAGCACTTTACCCAAGAGTTAGTGGAATATCTGTAGACTTTAATAAACTATAACAAAAAATTCCACCACCTAAAGTCATTTATTTTTGCTTCATTAAACAAAGTTGTAAGATGCATATCCACTTTTTACCAGTAGAATGTTTGTCATGTAGCCCAGTTTTCAGTGTACTAGACTGCTTCAAAAAACTCACCTGATGACAGGGATTCAAAAAATTTTGTGAAGGTATAAATCAAACCTGAAAATAGAGACATCCTAAATCAGGCCTTAAATAGGATCCAGATGAGAAGTCTGCAGTTGTAATAAATGCACAAGCAGAAAGGAATACAAGCTGTTGTTGGTCGTATGCTAATCACTCTTCTAGCCTTGTATTACAATTTTCTAATGCATACATTTTTATACCTTACAAAATTCAACTCATTCTGGAGACCAAGTATCCATGTTCTTTTTAGTGAATTCACCACAATTTACTTCACAATGCTTGTTACTATGTGAATGGCTACTTGTGTAGACTGCCAAAGCGTTTATGTGGTTTAGAAGTGCATGTTAACAACTGACAATATTTTTTGTTGAGCACACAATAGTTTTATAGGATTTTAAAGCCTTCAGCTGGTTAAATGAATTTATCATGGATGTTTTGTGAAAATATCACTTCGCTATTTTGAAATAAGGCAGTGACATTCATCTGGCCCCTTTCTGACTAGCTTAGATAACCATTATGCACAACTTAAACCACTGTATTATGCTTGCTGGCTTCTGCTGAAAAATTACTATGGCCAAAACATGTCCTCTGAAGATAATGTGTAATGAGGTACAGAGAATTTGAAGATAAGCCAGAAAATGAATTACATGGCACAGTGAATCTTGAGGGAACAAATGCATTCATTTTGTTTATAATTTTTATTGCGTGTACATAAGTTCAGACACATTTTCCTTTATGTAACAATTACTAAAATATAACATGGATACTTGGGAGTCCCTGGTTTATCCCTTTTTAAAATAAATAAATCAAGTAAATAATTGACTATCATACTGCTTACTTGCATGTCATGATTTTTATAACAAATTGTGGTTCTCAAGCTCAAGATATACAATGCAGTTATTGTAAGAGACAGATAGCTAACTGCTGCTTTACAATCCTGTAAAGTTTCCAGGTGATAACCAAGTCCTGTTTATGCAAATAACCCAACAGAAAACTGAAACATATCTATAAAGTCATCAGAATGACATACAGATTAAGATTTCTATTGCATTAAATGAGAATCTATTTTTACTGAGTTATTCTGATATGGTTTTCAAATGTATCATATCACGCTAAAAGCAGTGGACCTAGTACTCCAAGCACACAAAACATTTCTGAAAAGCAGAATCTTGAAAAAACATCTGAATGTCCTTTGTCCATTCTGTATTTGACATAACTTTCCTGTGTGGAATTATTATATAAAGCACAACTTAAAAGTGATAAGTACATTTCATTTTTAATAGCAATATAAACGTGGGATATATATATATATATATATATATATATATATATATATATATATATATATATATATATATACACACACACACACACACACACACACACACACACACACCTTTACACAAAACTTGCCACATTTGCAAACAGGTTACTACTTTAATACTACGCCATAGTACAATTACTTTTTGTACATTTTCATCCTGTAGTATTTTTCCCTTCTGTGTACCCTCTGATATTACACTGCAACAAAAAATAAAGAAAAAATGGTCATACTAACATACATTTCAAATTGCTGCTGACAGACATACGCAGAGTATGGCGTACTGCTACCCCCAAAAGACAGCCACCACAACTCAAGTCTGATGTTTGACTATGAAGAAAGAGAAAACAAAATGCCACTAGTCAAGCTATAGTTCCCTTGTGTTCAAACCTCTGAGGTTTGCTTCTGAGAAAATGTAAAGAAATAATGACTATGGTCCCCCACTCAAACATATACATATATTATACATATCTACATATATGTATCTATATATGCGAGTGTGTATGTATATATATGTTATATAAATACATTATATATATATATATATATATATATATATATATATATATATATATATATATATATATATACACACATATATTATACATATCTACATATATGTATCTATATATGTGAGTGTGTATGTATATATATGTTATATAAATACATTTTATTTATATATATATATATATATATATATCTACATGGATCTATCTTACAACGTCGACAAGTCAAAATGCCGAAAACGAAATCACCGACACCACATAACCGACATTTCACAAACACGAAACCTCACATGCCCGACACACCATAATCCCGACAAGCAACAAACAAAACAAATCCCCGGTCCAAAAAGCACACACACAACACAAGCACACCAAAATCCTTACAAACCAACACTAAACCTCACATACACAACTACCTACAACCTTAACCCAAACCCTAACCCTAAGGTCCGCCACTATCGCACACTCACCTAACCCGCCCTAACCCTAACTCACTTAACCCGCTAACCCACAAACTATCACAGTCGCACACTTACCTAGCCGCGCGCTAAGCCGAACTCACTTAACCCGCCCGTAACCCACAAACTATCACAGTCGCACACTTACCTAGCCCGCGCCCTAACCCTAACTCACTTAACCCGCCCCCAACCCACAAACTATCACAGTCGCACACTTACCTTACTCGCACCCTACCGTCCGTCACTACCGCATACATCCACAGCCTTTTCCCATGTCGATGTTCTCAGCGTCGGGGTTTTGATCCGTCGGTCTTCTCCGTTTTCGATCTTCTGGCGTCGGTGTTCTCGCTGTCGGCGTTCTGACTTGTCGACGTAGTCAGATAGAACCATATATACACACACAGTGACTTTCTGTGCACACCTCTGAGTAGTTTTAGATAAGTGGGTCTTTGGTAGAGGCTGAAGATTGGAGCCATCTATGAAGCTTGTATCAAAATCTCTTTATACATCTGAGGATCTAAGGGCCACCACAACATCAGAAGGTCAGGATGTTCTGTAATGCATTTTATGCCTTATTTCTGAAAGACAATTACTCATTAACTGTTATTCCTTGTTTTACTGCTTGCTAGGGTTATATGTACGTGCTCTCCAGTTCTCTGTAAAACTGGTAACATTTTTTCCACAAATGCACATATATACTGACGCCACCCTTAATTAGCCAGGTGTATCAGAACATGCACACTGCTGGATTATGTGCACCCTCCCCACACACACACACACACACACACTCGCACACACACCATGCTTACCTACAGGCAAACTGGAGAAACACCAATTCAAATATATGTCTTGAGGTGTGGAGAAAACAGGGCATCTGAGCAAAGCCCACATAGATAGGGAGACCATTCAAACAGATCCACAGCCAAGACCTCAGTGAATCATGAACAATGAGATGGTAAACACTACTTAGTGCATCACTGTGGAAATGATTGGTTACTTTCACACACATTCGGCCCAGACAACCAAAGATTTCTACTTAGTGTGTACCATTCTGATGACAGACTGTAATGGAAAGTAAAATAAATTCTGGTTAACATGCTCACACACACAAACATATACCACAAAGCCATAGCAATCAGAAGTTTAGAGTGATTTCAGCAATAACGGTACATGTGGCATTGCTCCTGCCAAACCAGATCAGTGACTGTTTAGCTGTGATCAAACAAAGAAATTAGCAATAAATTTTAATCCATAAATGGCCACGGTGCCAATCAATTATAACCACTTTGTATACACCTAAGATGTCTGATTGTGAGGTAAAAGTATGGTCACTGAAAAGTATTTCAAATTCTTTCATACTCTTCTTATGAGGCTAGGTTAATGATTGTTTAACCTGAACATGGCATCAGGGTCAGTCATTTTCATCCAAGAACACCCCCTGAACCTAGCAATTATAGCCATTTTGTTATTTGTGCACACCACAGGTGTCTGAATGTAACAAATGGGTAAGGCAATACATTTCAAAATTGTTTCAAATGGTAGCTACAGTAAATTATGCCAGATTGTTTCCCTAAAATGCATATCACTCATGTGAGGTCAAATAATGGGTATTTAACATAAAAAAAAACATTAAAAGCATCAATCGCTTTTATCTACAGGCAATGCCTATGCCCAGCAGTTATATCCAATTTAACTGTGTGCATTTCAGATGGGATAAAAATAGTCACAATAATGTTTTTCAATTTTGTTTCATACAAACGGTTGCCACAGTAAAGTATAACTTGCCTAATACAAATTCACAATACTCCTGGTTTGCAAAGGCAGAATGCACTAAATTGAGAATATGACACCAGTATCAGTCATTTTCATCCACACTCATTACTTATAGTTATTTTTACCTACTATATATTGAAATTGAATTAAATAAAATGGACTAAAATTTATTTCAAGTGTTTCTCACAAACACAGTAGCCCATAGTAAAGTATTATTTCACAAAAATGCACATTGGGCTAAACACTTCTCATAATATCTTATATGCCAAGATAAAAAAAACAATGCCTGATAAACTCCAAAGTATTCTGACTGAGCTGCACCCTGACAACACCATTCCCTTATGGATTCCCACAGTGCAACCAGCTACAGCCTACCATTTCCACTGACTCTATTCCACTCTTCAATTTGTGGGTTTTGTCTTTCTTTCAATCTTTCTCATGGTCTACATAATGAATTGAAGAGCCTTTGATTTACTGTCTAGTGTGGGTGGAGAAGAAAACTGACAATCGAGAAGTCAGATGGTATGCAGCTCCTAGGTGACACAGCCATAACTACTTTGAACAGGGCTGTGTGGAAAAAATAAAATACAACAATAAAAATAAAACAAATACCTTGGAAAGGTGTGCCTAATCAAATAGCACCTGGACTGCCACCAAGTTCACTTATGGCAAAGGCCTGCCATGCAGATAAGAAATCTGAATGGTTCATTTGACAATCACAACCCTCTCGCTCTACAGAGTGAATGAGATGAGCAGCTGCTTAGTCTTCATACAGTCTTACAGCCACTTTAGGTAAAACATGACCTGGTGGCAGAAATCTAGAAAAGTACAGTTTTGTACCTACCATAAATGTAGATGTCCGATAGATATGCAACTGCAGTCATAACATATGGGTTGTCCTGCCTCAGGCAGCCCTCGGTCGGCCAAATTCCAAAGTCTGGGTCCGGCGTCGGCTGGTGTCGCCTCCTCTCCAATGTCACCACGGCTGGAGTATAAAGGCATCGGCCGACGCCATCTTCTTCAGTGTTTCTTGCCCCAGATGCCAGGTGCCCTCCTAGGAAGGCTAAATTTGGTAAATGGATAAAATAATCCCAAACATGCACAACAGTAATAAACAGATACACCATAGGAATACCCCCAGCTAATGGGAAAAGGGGTAGGGACCCAAAAAGAAGGATACAGAGGGGTAGGAGGTTGGGAAAATCTGACTGCAGTTGCATATCTATAGGACATCTACATTTATGGTAGGTACAAAACTGTACTATGTCCTTCAAGAATGCAACTGCAGTCATAACATATGGGTTGAATACCATAGCCAAGCTGGGGGTGGATGGAACTAAGATAAGGATGGTGTAGCTAAAATCCCCTGCAGGACTGCCGAAGCAAAGCCTGCTCAGGATCTGGAATATAAGGGCAGGTTGTAGTGCTTGGTAAATGTATGCACGGAGCTCCATGTAGCAGCCTCTAAAATGTCCTTTGTTGCCACTCCTCTTAGGAAAGCTGTGGAAGTGGCCATAGCTCTGGTGGAATGTGGCCTAATATTGGCTGGCACACCTTTTCCATGGAAAGAATAGCAGAATCTGATGCAATGTCCAATCCATTTTGAAATTGTTTGTTTGGAGATTGCTTTTCCTTGCACTCCAGCAGCATAGGCTACAAACAGTTGGTCAGACTTTCTGGTGGCCTTAGTTCTGTCCAAGTAGTAACGTAGTTGTCTGTGTATGTCCAAAGTATGCAGTAGCTTTTCCCCCCTATTTTGAGGATTGGGGAAGAATGCAGGCAGGTGAATAGCTTGATTTAGAGACACCCTGGAAATAACTTTGGGCATGAATGTAGGATTGGTTCTTAGAGAAACTCTGTCTTGATGAAAAAAGAGGAAGGGGGGCACTGCCATGAGTGCCTGTATCTCCGAAACTCTTCTTGCAGATGTTACTGCCAATAAGAAGGCAGTCTTCCATGAAAGAAATTGCATTTCTGAGCTTGCTGCTGGCTCAAATGGAGGAAGAGTCAATTTTTCCAACACATAATTGAGGTTCCATGCAGGTACTGGCTGTTTTCTGTGAGGTTTGATATTCTTTATTCCTCTTAGAAACTGTTTTAGCAAAGGATGAGAAAACACTGGAGGGTCACAGTTGTATTTTGCTGAGATTGCTGAGGCATGAATCTTTATTGAAGAGTATGAAAGTCCAGTATGAAGTAGTTCTGCCAAGTATTCTAAAGAGGTATACTCAGTAATGCTGTGTCCTGACCCCTGTTGGCATTCCAGATGCTGAATCTCTTCCATTTGGCTGAGTATGTTTTTCTTGTGGAAGGTCTGCGTGCTTCCAGCAGGATTTCTTGAACCGATTTTGATAGAGAGTTGGGTGGAGAAATCATGTTAGCCTCCAGGCTGTCAGATGCAATGATTTCAGGTCTTGATGTACAGTCCTGTAATTGTGTTGTGTTAGGAGCAGGGGCCATAGGGTCAGAGGCCATGGTTTGGTCTGAGTTATGGTCAATAGCAATGGGTACCAGTGCTGCCTTGGCCAGTCTGGAGCTATCAAGATACCTGTTGGTTGTTCTGCTTTGATCTTCAGTATCACCTTGGTCAGCAGAGGCAGAGGAGGGAATGCATAAATTTTTAGAGAATTCCAGCTGAAGGAGAGAGCATCCGTCTTCCAGGCTAGAGGATGGTGAGTCCTTGTGCGGAACTTTTTCAGGTGATGATTTAAGTGGGAGGCGAAAAGATCTACATCCGGTCTTCCCCATGTCTTTGTCAGTTGAGAGAAAATGTGAGGATGCAACATCCATTCGTGTGGATCCATGAAATTTCTGCTCAGGTTGTCCGCCAGTACATTGTCCTTGCCTGGTACAAACTGGGATTGTAAATGTATCTTCAGGCTCAGGGATTTTTCCCAGAGAAGCATTGTTAGTCTGCAGAGGGGATAAGAATGAGTGCCTCCCTGCTTGTTTATGTACCACATGACAGTGGTGTTGTCTGTCCTTATCAGTAAATGCCCTTGTTGTAGTGCTTTTTCGAAAGTCTCGATTGCATGTATCACTGCCAACATTTCCTTTTGGTTTATGTGCAGATGTCTTTCCTTTGGGGTCCATTGCCCTTGAATGCATCTGTCCTCCATGTGCGCCCCCCATCCATGGTCTGAGGCATCTGTTGTAATCATTTGGCCTGCTTGAGGTCTGTTGAAAGACATGCCTTTGTTTTGCTGACTGGCTTGAGCCCACCATAAAAATTCTTTTTGCAGATATGGAATAAGTGGGATTATGTCCTCTAGGCTTTGGCTGTGTTGAGACCATAAGTTTTTTAAATACCATTGCAACTTTCTCATATGAAGTCTTGCCAAAGGTATCAGTAGGATGCAAGATGCCATGAACCCCAGGGCCTGCAGGATTTTCCTTGCAGTCAGCTGGGAGAGTTTTGCTAGGCCTTTGAAGTACTCTGGTAAATGCTGCTGCTTTTCCTCTGTGAGGCAGGCCATTTGGTTTTCTGTGTCCAGTTTGGCTCCTAAGAATATAATCTGTTGGGATGGCAGTAGTTTTGACATCTGAATGTTGACTGTGTATCCCAAGGCCTGCAGTAGATGCATGACATAGTCCAAATTTTCTTTTAAGGTTTGTTTGTTGTCTGCTTGTATGAGGCAGTCGTCCAAGTAGGGGTATATTTGAATCCCCTGCAGTCTACAGTGTGCCACTACTGATGCCAGGCCTTTTGTAAACACTCTGGGCGCAGTAGATAAGCCAAACGGCAATGCTGAGAATTGATAATGCTCTGTCCCTGCAAGAAATCTGAGGTATCTTCTGCAGCTTTGTCTGATTGGGACATGCAGGTATGCCTCCTTGAGGTCCAGAGTGACCGGCCAAGACCCCTTGCCCAGCATGGGAAGGAGTTGCTGCAACGTCAGCATTTTGAACTTTGGCACTATGAGAAAAGTGTTTAGAGATGACAAGTCCAGTATGGGTCTCCATTTGTTTTCTTTTCTTGGAACAAGGAACAGCCTTGAATAAAATCCCTGGCCTTGCTCCTGAGGAGGAACCCTTTCTATTGCTTTTATACTTAACAGCTTGGAAACTTGAGAGAGTGCCTCTACCCTTTGAAGATGTGGCAGGTTTGGCATGCCTTGTCTTACTGGTAATGTGTGAAAGTGGAATCTGTAACCTTTGTCTATCAAATCCAGAATCCAGTTGTCCTTGGTTAAGATAGGCCAGTTTTGTGAGAATAAGGATAATTTTCCGCCCAAGGGTGCTTCTCTTTGAACCTTTGTAGGTGGAATGAAAATCAAGTAATTGCCATTGCCCTTGTGGTGCAGCTGAACTGTCTGTACCACTTCTTTGATTTGGAGGTTTTCATTGGCGTCCCCTGTAGATCCTCGGTATTGTCCTCTACCTCGGGCACGTCTGCTTTTTCCCCTTTGAAACTTGTCTGAGCCGGGCAAGGACCAATTCTTTGAGGGCCAGTTTCTGCTGAATCTGGGTGACTGAACCTGAAGGAAATCCTTGACTGTCTGTACTGACTTTGCTTTTTCCTCTATGGATTTCAATACATCTTGTGCATTAGCACCAAAAAGCTTCTGTTTTTCCAAAGGTGCATCAAGTAACTTCACTTTAACATGGTCAGGCAAAGACTGATCTTTTAACCAAGCATGTCTACATATCACAGCCCCAGTCATAGCTGCCCTACATGAAGCTTCCAGTGCATCATAACCACACTGAAGAAAATGGTTATTAACCTGCTGAGTGTCATGTATATGATCCTGCAATGCCTTTTTATCAATAGGCTCAGGAGAGGCTAACTTTTTCTGTAAATCATCCAGGAGAAAATCCTGGTACTGAAACATGTGAAAAAGGCAATTTAGTGACCTCATGGCCAGGGTAGTTGAAGTATATACTTTTTTTACCACATCTCTCTAGGGACCTTGCTTCCCTGTCTGCTGGCAGTGGGTTTTTGGCAGAGGAGGTAGCCACTCCCTTGGGGCCCTGTGAAATAGTTTCTAGATCCACAGAGTGCTTGTGAGTGTCAGGGACCCTATAATATCTGTCCGGCTTGACAGGAGCCGGAGGAAGAGAATCAGGGTTAGCACTGGAGTCAGAAAAAACATCATCCAAAACATCCATAACAGATGGAATAGCTAAAGGCCTGTGCTGGGGAAGCTTGAGGAAGGTACGAAGCCTTTTCCTGGAGTCAGAGAATTCCTGTCCCTGCCATTGAAAATGTTCCCTCATGGAATGCAGGACTTCACCAAATGAGAAATCCTCTGGAGGGGAGGCAGAGGGAATTGATTCCTCAGCATGAGTCCTCGTAGGCCTGGAAGGATTCTTCTTTGGTATCAGAATGTTCAGAATCCCCAGAGGCTTCATCCGAAGAGAGGTTGTCTGCCTGCTCAGTTCTGGGCCTTTTCTCTGCAGGTGGCTGAGAACCCCTCTCCGGATGAGGCTGAGACCCCCTGATAAGGGAAATAAGATCAGCAGCCAGAGACATGATTTGCTTATCAGAAGAAGGGGCCTGGGCAGTAGGTCTAGGACGGGCCTTGGCCTGACTGGCGGCCTTAGCACGTGCAAAGGCCTTGATGGACATGGATAACAGGAGGCCTAGCAGCCTCACGTGCAGGCATAACCTTGTCCACAGAAATGGTGTCGGGTAGATCCAGAACTTCAGTTTCCGGAGGAAAATCAACAACCGGCACCGGAGAGATCTCCGAGACCGAAGGTCGTGTTAACGCTGTGTTGTCGGCCTGGAGCAGTAGATTTACCACTTCCAAAGGAACCGGAGCACTAGCAGAGGGTTTGGGAGTAGCATCGGTAGTGGACGCGGGCCGAGGATGTCGGTCCCGGTCCTTGCGTTTTTTAGCAGATTGGGTAGTCGGTTGATCCGACGACATGATATATGCAAAAGATTCACCGAAAAAGTCCTCAGCAAATTCTGCCCGGTGCCTGAGTGTGCGCTTATTAAAGCAGGCACAGGCAGCACAGTCCGAGACGTCGTGGTCTGGGCCCAGGCAAGGAAGGCAGAGAGAATGGAAGTCCTTATGAGGTATTTGTTTACCACAAGACAAACAATTATTAACTTTCTCAATTTGTTCTGACATCGGCTGAGGCAAGGATAAATGTTCCCCAACGGGGTACTTAGCTTTTAGATGACTTCGGTACTGAAAACACAGGAGCTGACCGACCGGCACTTGCAAACTGCTTCTGCTTCGGGCACCATGCGGCAAGAAAGACTGAAGAAGATGGCGTCGGCCGATGCCTTTATACTCCAGCCGTGGTGACGTCGGAGAGGAGGCAACACCAGCCGACGCCGGACCCAGACTTTGGAATTCGGCCGACCAAGGGCTGCCTGAGGCAGGACAACCCATATGTTATGACTGCTGTTGCATTCTTGAAGGACATCTGGCTCATTCTTTTCTGATTTTGGATCTAGCTGGTTTATGGACAACTCAAAAACACCTTTGGAAAGAAATACATGGGCTAGCCTAAGGTACCCCAGATCCTTGTTAAACGCTGGACAAGTTTCCTACATATGAGTGTATACAGGACTGTGATCCAATGAGTAGAACTTGTAAGTACCAAAAAAATGCACTTTCTAGGAGATAAACTTCATAATTGGTGAGTCAGTTGGCCTGCCAGATGAGCAAGCCTGATCATAAAGCAAGTTCCTAGAAACAAGAGAGACTGTCATCTAAGGGCACAAGTGCCACACTTCTTTAAGTTTCTTCACTACCCAGTGCAGGGCCACAATCCCCACACACACAAGTTCATAATGTACAGAAATAGCAAAACAGCTGCCAGATGCAAACCCAACCAATGGAATTAATGAAATGCAAGTCATGCAAGTGCCTAATGTAGGTTAAAATAACCAGCCAGCAAACTAATTGGGGCACTACAGACCACCTTTCCACGCCAACAGAAGACCATTTCCACTTGAAGCAATGAACTACTGAGTGCTTTGCAGCTATCATAATTACTTTCAAAACTCCAATCAAGAGGATAGGTAGGATAAAAGGATCTACATCAGTAGCAGGGACCTGAAGCGGAGTCAAATGAGGGAGTCTATCTAAAACTTAGACCACAAGAGTTTGCTGTGAGAGAATGGAGCTAAGGGCTTGAATCTATACAATTTTCTGGTACCAAGAAATAATACAAAGTACCCTACTTTTTGGGAGATTAGAATAACACACTGCCTCTGAATCTGAATTTCCAGCTCAACTTTAGCAATTGACTAATAAAGTCTGACAGTGCCTTCACTCCCTAGATTATGAAACACTGAGTGAATGAAGCTTCTGCTCATGGCCCAGTGACAAGCATGAACTGTCTGCCTACATATGGAGTACAACTATTTGACTTCTTACTTATCTAGGAGTTACCCAAAATCTTGGCTGAAAAACCAATCTAGAGATGACTCTAGAATTAGTTTGGTCCCCAAGGCCTTTAGGGTCAGAAACACTATCCGATGTTCTAACTGGTTGATGTTATGTCCCACTATCCACAGAGAATCATAATCCTTGCATCATATGTCAGTTGAGGTGAACACCATATCAAGTTAGCAAAGCTTCCATCATCAGAACTTGTGACCAGTTTGACTCCAGGAATGTGTCAGCCAGAAAGAGATGAGTAACAGTAAAAGATCAATGAGCATGGGATGACTGCTGCATGAATGAACATGGGATGACTGCTGCATGTGAAATTTCCTGCTCATTGCAACACCCATATCCTCAGCTATTCTCCTGCCATCTAAAAAATCATTACAATTGTCAAACCAACAAATGCAGAAGGGTTCCATCCTGGACTTTGCTTTTCATCCTCACCCACAAAGCAATGCCATGACTTCCTGGGCCCTCTCACCCCATCTAAAGGCAGGAATGACAAGCTGAGATTCCCTTTCCTAAAGGTAGCCTTATATCACAGGCAGGAGTCATCTTCCTTGGTGTCACAGCTGCACTGGAGGACCAAGGCCCTGTGAAGTTGTACAGTCTTATTGAGATGGTGTAGAGGAGTATTCTTCTTTTGTGGATGTCTGTGCACAGACGACGAGTGAAAGATAGAGAGATCGCAAATGTCCTCAAGAGATGTAAAGGTCTGCATTCTCTTTAAGAAATCATCCATTAGGTTTTAGAAGACCTGGACAAAATGCAGACCTTTACATCTCCTGAGGACCTTTGTGATCCCTCTTTGGCCAAAAAAGCACAGATTCATGACTCAACAGCTGAGGATGACTATAGCATATGTGAGGCCCAGCCAGTCCTTTTTGCAATGGGATTACTTCCAAGATGGCTAACCTCCAGTCTACCCATTAAGCTTCTATGATGGTTCGACAGAAGCAGTAATGGTCTGCATGTAACAATATCCCACCAATCACCAACATGAGGAGGTTTCAACTATTGCCATCCTTCTAATGTCATGGAAACCAAGTATTTCTTACTAGAACATCTGAAGGTGGCAGGTCTGAATTACTAGCACTTATGGCAATGTTTTACATCGCTGCCAACCCAAAGGCACATATATATATATATATATATATATATATATATATATATATATATATATATATATATATATATATATATATATATATATATATATATATATATATATATATATATATACACACACACACACATATATATATATATATATATATATATATATATATATTTTACACAAATTTGGTAGTTTTAGAAACTATATTAAGGTTCCAGCTTAGCACGTAGCTAAAGCATTACGGAAAACATCAGCTATATGGTCTGCATGTGATTAGCTGTGTGAAATCTGCAAGAGTCAAAATATCCCACTCCTCAAAATTATAGCTAAGCGGCATGCATTGCATTACTGATGTGTATGTGTAGACCTGTTAAATGAGACAGCTAGAAGAGAATATTGTAATATATGTCCAACATTGTATAAAAATACTTCAGCTGCTCTGTTACTCATCTTACTAGAACTGGCATTATTTTGTTGGAGTAAAGCACCAAGTTTTCATTTCCTAGATATGGATAATTCCAGCATTTAATTTAAGCAGCATCATAAATGAAAGTAGAAATGCTAAGTGAAGCAGAGACAAGAACAGGATTTCCTGTTTATTTGCATTTGTAATTCTGCCTTAACAACTGTCCTGCTTAGCTTGCTATGAGTCATGCATGCATGTTAAATTTACTCCAGAATGGATATATATTATAGCCAGAAGACAAAACAAAGAAAAATTTCTGTCTTATCATTGCTAACCACATTCGGAGTTATAAATGAGTCGTGAGTTTTGTTAGTAAATTCTGGAAGCATTTTCAGAGCTCTGCTCTCTTTCTTTTCTTAAACACTACAGACTGGCAATCTCACATTATGTTCCATTCGTTTTCAGTGTCACCAGATGTACAGATACATTTTACTCTTTTATAAACACATACAAAGCACTGACCTGAAGAACTAATCAATTCAGACAAAATGTTTCCCGCTATATGGCTATGTTCTACTTGTAAGACTTGCCCATTTCCTCCTGCCCTTTTAAACTTTTACCTCCTGTATTTTTGGGGCTTGTTTAGCACTTTTGGCTGGCCTTGGAGAGGAATTGCTAGAAGCAGAAAGCTAGTGAGGTCTGGAATGATTGTTGTTTGTGTCTACACTGAACTGTACTTTTGAGATGTTTCCATACCCTGTGGGCTCAACTCTAAAAGGATTGAAATGTTTCTTCCATCTACTGCATTTTGTGGCCTTACTGTAAATGACCGGATCAATACTTTCACCCAGTGTGTTTTAGAGTATCTGAGAATTTTGATTATGAGCCAAAGTGTCTTTTGTTTAAATCACAAATGTGTCATTGCCAGATTTTGTAGCACAGTGCACACAGACTCCTGTCTCAGGTTTTAAAGTGGTCTCTGAACGTCAATGTAATTCACACTAATTTTAATTTGCTGGTGATTGGCTTGCTTTTGACACTTTTTTTTTTTTTTTGGGGGGGGGGGTAATGTACACAGTATCTTTAGTCACCAACAACCTGTATAATTTTTTATTTTGATGTTGGGTTGTACAATTTATTCAAATTACTTAAAATTTAGCGAGATTTTGTGTTTAAAAATTGTAGCTCTTAACTTGCCTATATATTTGTACTCAATTTTATTGCGAGACAGTCATTATAAAACTTGTCAAATGTTTATGTGAAAACTTTTAAAAACTGACTGCTCATACGGTAAATAAAGTTTGGCAGCTTTAGAACAGTCTAGCAAATGCTAAAAGGGAAGTCTGATCCTGCAGCACAAACATTAAGACACCGAGTTGTCCAAGACCTTAATTACGTAATCCTGAGTTGGGCGCTTCATCCATCTACACTTGTATACTGAGTGAATGATGAAGGCGCTAAACCAGGGGTGTCCAACCTATCGGCTTGCCTGGGCTGCATTAGGTGAAGAGGAATTGTCTTGGGGCTGCATACAAAATATATAATATAGTTAACTGTTTCACTGCCTCGGGCACCCAAAGTCGACCTCCTGGCTCCACTCTAGGTGCGTTCAAGCAATAAATGTAATAATGAACGCCTAACAGTTGCATTAAAATACTAATTCTCGAACATCTTAGTTACTATTTTTTTTTCAGATAAACATATGGAAGCCTTCCATTTTTAAGAGATCATACTGCAATTTTGCTGGTTTCTTAAATATATTCATGCCCTCTGTCACGTCCTTAATTTCCTTATGTCTTTCCAGAATGCATATCCAAGTCGCCATATTTTTTAATTAGGATTTCTGTTCAGCCATTAATAAGCAAACCCAAAAATGATGACCGATCAAAACATAAGTATGCTGCCTGTTGTACTACTAACACTACTTTACAACTTTATACCACAATAGTGATACCACTTGCTAAACAAAACAGTTGTATACTGTAAACAGACTTAGCATGAGCAGCAGTAAACCTCACTTCCCTTGAAGCTCACAATTCCTTGAAAAATGCACCTGGAACTCTGCCGGAAAATGCAGCTTGTTAGTTGGGGTAGATAGGATTCTGGCTATTGTTTCTTATAGCTAAGGTGCAGGGTTTGCACCTAAGCAAATTACTAACCACCTGCTAACCTTAACTAAGGCATTTCTCATACACACACATTTTATATCTCTTAGTGCAAGAAATATGGATAAAGTCTAAAATAAATATGGACAGATTATAAATATTGCTCTCATGAACTTAGAAATGCTAGAACAGGATTTGTGTTACTATGCATTTTTCTAATCTAAAGGATATGAAGTCTAAACTGAAATATCTGTCATTCTGCAACATTGATCCTTTTTATGAGGAACAGACACAAACATGGGGCAAAAATCTGGACATTCTACAAAAATCTGTACTGCTTTTTATTCAATCCTTGCTTAATGAAAAAAAAAAAAAACCTACATGGTCTTTGAACAGTGTGTTCTGTTCTTGCTCCTGAATTACCAGAACAAGATCATCAGGATCAGCTCTGCAGTACCAGTTTATTTCTGCCTGTAAATGATTACTGATGACTATTAATATTTGGTAAAAGGGAGAGACGCCCGCCCCTGTGATCAGCATAAAGTCACCACTGTAACTGTTTTACATGAAGGGAAAGTACAGTTGTGTACACTTACCATAAATGTAGATGTTCCAGTGTCTTCACTGTTGCAGTCATGACTGTAGGGTTCTCCCCTGCCGGCAGGCAGTCCTCGGTCGGCCAGAATCCCAAAGTCTGGGTCCGGCGTCGGCTGTTCAGCCATGCTCCCTGATGTCAGAGCGCCAGGAGTACAAAGCTGACAGCCGACGCCATGTTCTCCAGTTTTTCTTGCCCCAGATGTCAGAAGTCCCAAAATGAGTAAGGTCCCATATCCTTTGCAAATACACCTCAGAAGAATGGTGAAAAAAGGAACCACACAAAAGTAAAAATAAGAGGGGACAGGAGGGAGGGAAACCCTGATTGCAACAGTGAAGACATTCGAACATCTACATTTATGGTAAGTGTACACAACTGTACTATGTTCATCGTGTTTCACTGTTGCAGTCATGACTGTAGGGTAGAATCCCAAAGCAGAATGAAAGGGAGGTGGTCATAAAGTAGAAGGGGTGGCTAAAAGGCCCTGCAAGACTGCAGAAGCAAAGCCTGCCCTAGACTTAGAGTAGAGAGGTAGATTGTAGTGCTTTGAAAAAGTATGCACTGAACTCCAAGTTGCAGCTTCCAAAATGTCTTTGGTAGGAACTCCCCTGAGGAATTAAGCTGAAGTGGCAGCAGCTCTGGTGGAATGAGTCCGTATACTCCCTGGGATTTGCTTTCCATGGTGTGAATAACAAAATCTGATTCCATGAGCAATCCATTTAGAAATGGTCTGTTTTGAAATTGCTTTACCTTGGGAACTTGAAGCATAAGACACAAACAATTGCTCTGATTTTCTGATGTCCTTGGTTCTGTCCGGGTAAAAACGTAGTTGTCGGTGTACATCCAAGGAATGTAAGATCCTTTCCCCTTTATTTTGAGGAGTGGGGAAAAAAAGTTGGCAAGTGAATAGTTTGATTTAAAGCCACTTTGGAAACCACCTTAGGCATGAAAGTAGGATTAGTCCTTAAAGACACCCTGTCTTGATGAAAAATAATATAATGTTCCACAGCCATAAGAGCTTGCAACTCTGAAACTCTCCTGGCAGAGGTCAGAGCTAACAGGATGGCTGTTTTCCAAGATAAAAACTTGATGTCAGAAGAGGCAGCAGGCTCAAAAGGAGGTAAGGTGAGCTTTTCCAAAACATAGTTGAGATCCCAAGCAGGAATGGGAGGAGATCTAGGAGGTCTTAAGTTCTTTGCTCCTCTGAGAAACTGTCTCATGAGCTGGTGGGAAAAGATTGGAGGGTCTGTATTATAATGAGCGGAAATAGCAGAAGCATGTATCTTAATGGAAGAGAAAGAAAGACCCTTATGTAAGAGATCTGTCAGGTAAAGTAAAATCAAAGGAATGTTAGGAAGAAGAGGATCAGAATCCTGAGCCTGCATCCAGGAACAAAATCTTTTCCATTTTCCTGCATAAGATTTTCTAGTGCTAGGACGTCTGGCTTCTAAAATGACATCCATAACCTGCTTGGGTAGGAGAGAATGAATCAAAGACCCTGGATTAACCAGGCCACCAGGCTGAGAGTTCTGACATGGGAGTGTAGAGCCTGACCCTGGTGTTGGGACAGAAGGTTCGGAGGTTCGGAGTCTGTGGTAAAACCCAAGGGGGCTCCAGACATAGGTTTTTCAGAGTTGGGTACCAAAACTGTCAAGGCCAATTTGGGGCCAGCAAGATTATCATCTTGGGCTTGTCCTGTTTGATCTTCAATAATACCCATGGAAGAAGAGGAAGAGGCGGAAAGGCATATCCCGAGAGGTTTCTCCAACTGAATGAGAGTGCATCCACTTTCCAAGCTTGTTCGTGGAAAGTCCTGGTGCAAAAAATCTGTAGTTGATGATTGAGGTGGGATGCAAAGAGGTCTATGTGAGGACATTCCCAGACTGCTGTTATCATCCTGAATATTTCGGTGTCCAGCATCCACTCGTGTGGATCCGAAAGGTTTCTGCTCAGACTGTCTGCCAGGAAGTTTTGCTTCCCTGGTAGAAACTGAGCTTAAAGGTCCAGATTGCAAGCTAGAGCTGTGTTCCATAGATCCATGGCTAGTCTGCAAAGGGGGTAGGAATGAGATCCCCCTTGCTTGTTTATGTACCACATAACTGTGGTGTTGTCTGTCCGTATCAGTAGTTGTCCTGGTTGTAGAAGATTCCTGAAGGCCAATAGAGCTTTCTGAATGGCTATCATTTCCTTTAAATTGATATGCAGGTGCTTCTGATCCTTTGTTCAAAGGCCCTGCAGACAGTTGCGCTGAAAATGGGCTCCCCATGCATAATCTGAGGCATCCGTGGTTAGTATCTGAGTGGCAGGAGGCAGACAGAAGGGTTTTCCTTTGTTTAGAGTACATGCCTTGGACCACCAAAGGAATTCCTTTTGAAGACAAGGCAGGACGGAGATCAGTATGTCTAAACTGCGGCAATGCTGAGACCCATACACTTTTTAGGTACAACTGTATTTTCCTCATATGTAGTCTTGCATATGGTACGAGAAGGATGCAGGAGGCCATGTAACCCAAAGCCTGCAGGAATCTCCTTGCAGATAGCTGAGTTAAAGTTGCCAAGGTTTTGAAAGTTGAAGCCAGCTGTAGCTGTTTTTCATATCTGCCATCTGGGTTGTTGTGTTTAAAGAAGCGCCCAGAAAAAATATCTGTTGTGAGGGTGTCAAATTTGACTTTTTTATGTTTACAGTGAATCCCAGGAACTTGAGAAGATTCTGAACAAACTGTAGATGCTAGAGTAAGACCTCCTTGTTGTTTGCCTGAATAAGACGGTCATCCAGATAAGGGTAAATTTGAATTCCCTTGAGTCTGCAATAAGCTACTACTGGAGCCAGGCATTTGGTGAAGACTCTGGGTGCAGTAGACAATCCAAAGGGCAGCGCAGAGAATTTAAAGTGCCTCGATCCAGCCTTGAACCTGAGGTATTTTCTGCGTTCCTGCCTGATGGGAATGTGTAAATATGCCTCCTTTAAATCCAAAGTTACCATACATGCATTTTTGGTCAGCATTGGAAGTAGCTGCTGTAGAGTAAGCATCTTGAATTTTGGTATCTCTAGAAAAGTGTTCAAGACTGACAGATCCAGAATGGGTCTCCATGAATTTTGCTTCCTGGGGACTAGAAAGAGCCTTGAGTAAAAACCTTGTCCTATCTCTGAAAGTGGAACTAGTTCTATGGCTTTCATAGCCAAAAGAGCCTCCACCTGGTTTAAGGCCTCTGTCCATTGATGTTTTGGAAGATCTGGCCATCCGCTTGGCCTTGGTAGGGTATGAAAATGGAATTTGTAACCTCTTGAAACCACATCCAGAACCCACTTATCTTGGGTTATATGAGTCCAATTTAGGTGAAAAAGAGAAAGTTTTCCTCCGAGAGGGGCCTCCAGGCAAGAAGTTCCTGCAGCCCAACAGAGGGAGTCATTGAGTCTGTTTCCTATGAGCTTGCGACCTGTCCTCTCCTCCCCTAGGGGTGGAAGCAGTCCACTGTCTTGGTCTATAAGAGGCTTGTGTTTGAGGCCTTCCTCGGGAGTGTCTGTATCTACTCCTCTGAGGCCTGTCTGAATTGGGAAAGGACCAATTTTTTGTAGGAGAATTCCTGATAAATCTGGGTGGCTGTACTTGTAAGAAATCTTTAACTGTTTGCATGGATTTCGCCTTGTCCTCCATCTTTTTAATCACCTCTTCAGCTTTAGATCCAAACAAAACATTATGCTGAACAGGAGCATCCAATAATTTAGCTTTTACTTGATCTGGCAAATTTTGTTCCTTTAACCATGCATGGCTTCTAATTACTGTGCCAGAGGCAGCAGCCCTACAAGAAGCCTCCAAGGCATCAAATCCACAGTGTAAACCATGCTTCTCAACTTGTTCAGTGGCATGCATGAAGTCATGTAATTCCTCATCATCTGCACAGGCGGAAATGAAAGTTAGCTTTTGTTTTAAAACAGACAGGATAAATTGCTGGTATTTCAGCATATGAAACTGACAGTTTAAAGCCCTAATAGATAAAGTAGCAGAAGTGTACACTTTTTTGCCCCATCTTTCTAAAGATCTGGAATCCTTCTCAGTGGGAATGGTGTTTTTAGCAGAAGCGGCCTCAACTCCCTTAGGACCCTGAGAAATGGTTTCAGGGTCAGCAGTAGGGTTCTTGTATAATAACTGGTGGGAATCAGGAACCCTGTAATATCTGTCAGGCTTAACAGGAGCAGGAGGAAAAGAGTCAGGGGTTAAGTTAGCCTCCGAAAAAGCATCATCCACAATATCCAAAATAGGAGGAATAGCCAGGGGTCTATGTTGGGGAAGAAGAAGAAAATCCCTTAGTCTTTTCTTAGATTCCAAATACTCCTGTCCTTCCCAGTGGAGATGTTCCCTCATTTCATGCAAAGTTTCCCCAAAAGAGAAATCCTCAGGGGGAGAAGCTGAAGGAATGGATTCCTCAGCAACAGAATCCTCATAAGGAGGGAAAGAATATTCCTGGTCAGAAGAAAAAACTGAAGAAACAGAAGCCTGATCAGAGGAGTCATAATAAACTTCCTGCCTTGGCCTTTTATCTGGAGGGGATGTGAACCCCTAATCATAGTAAGTAAGTCCTCCGCCATCTTAAGTAACTGTTTCTGTGACTTGGGAGCCAGATCAGAAGAGGCCTGTGTTGCAGTCTTTGATTTGGAAGGAGTCTTTGCCTTTGTCTTTGGCTTTGCCTTTATTAGAAGCTGAGTAGGCCTGAAAACCCCTTCGGAAGCTGGTACCTGCACAGCGGCTCTGGACCCATCCGAAGGAGAATTGTCCGAAGGTCCTGCAACAGAAATATTCAAAGGCCTAGTTGGCTTCTCGTGGGAGTCCGTTTCGGCCATCGGTTCCGAAATGGCCAACGACAGGGGCTGCAAAAGCGCCTCACTGACGACGGCCGAACCTGAAGCTGGCTCTGCTTGTACGATATCATCAGATTTGGACCTCGGAGGCCTGTCTTTGTCCTTGCGTCGTCTGTGAACTCCGGTAGTCGGAACCGTATCCGACGACATTTTGTAATTAAAACGCCTACCGAAGTAATGAAATGCAAAATCGTACCTTCGTTTAATTGTACGTTAATTGAATCTAGCACAAAACTGATAACTAGCTACGTCGTGGTCAGGGCCTAAGCAAGGAATACAGTACGAATGAAAATCCTTATGAGGTATTTGCTTCCCACATGAAATACAATTATTAACTTTTTCTGACATCGGACTGGAGCAAGAAAAAAGTTTCCCCAATGGGGTACTTAGCTTTGAGTAGGAGAAGAAAGTCTTCGGACTGAAGTTTGTTCAGAATAGATTGTCAGGAGTCAGCCGACCGGCACTTGCAAACTGCTATCACCGCACGGCAAGAAATACTGGGGAACATGGCGTCGGCTGTCAGCTTTGTACTCCTGGCACTCTGACGTCAGGGAGCATGGCTGAACAGCCGACGCCGGACCCAGACTTTGGGATTCTGGCCGACCGAGGACTGCCTGCCAGCAGGGGAGAACCCTACAGTCATGACTGCAACAGTGAAACACGATGAACATCTGAACAGTTCATTTAAATTTCCCACCAAGTTCCAACTGCCAGCTAGAAAACATAGGACAAGCAAGCAGCTGCTCAGCCTTGGCCACAAACGCAAAAGTTATTACTTCTTTTAAAAAGTCAGGGCAAGCAGCTGCTTAGCTGTGAACGTGGAAATTAAGCTGCTCAGCTGCAGACACGGATATCTCTATTTTCTTTTTATTAAATTGAGGGTGAGCTGCGCAGCAGAAAATTAGTTTTTGCTTTTTTTTTTATTTTTAATACACAAGCAAGGTCAGTTGCTGCAAAAGTGCAAAATCCAGTTGTGTGCAAGTCCTGAATTCATGTACCCCTAGAATTTATCACAGTTTCAGAATCACTGCTCTACACACAGCAATCTGGTCAAATCACATAACAATGTTAAAAGTTTCCAATCTTCTGGGGCCGCATTACTAGCTTTCCAGGGCCACATGCGGCCTGCAGGCCATGGGTTTGGACACCCCTGTTCTAAACGGAACTACTGCTTCAAACTTACCAATCCCCAAAAGGTAATTATATGTACAGAGTCTTACATGGTTAAAATAAAAAAACAGAAAGTTGATTAGGTCACTCTCTTCTATGACATTCACTCAAGTCCATCAGAACAGGTGTCTTTTCAAAGTTTCACACCTTTATCTGGCCATTCACCAGTCTTTTTGTAGTCACCTCTCTGTGTACTATACAACATGCATTTGGTGTCACTGTATTCCATCTGTTCACACTCAGACAAGCACAGTTTGACTTATAGGTTCATAGGTAAGTACAAGGCTAGCTACTCTTGCAAGCCATTTTAAGCATATCCATTTTCACTTTTGCTGCATGACTTAAGCTATCCTATTTGATGTTAGATTGCCATTACCTAACTCATAGTCAATAATTATATATTACCCTTAGTAAGAATAACTGGGGTCACACCTTAGATAATTTGAGGGGACCCATGCCTAGGAGATAAAACATTTAGGAGCTGCCTCTCTCCATTAGTACAGGTAGCAGAGTCCTGGGGGTACATTTTCTGTCTTCCATAGAGCCAAGCTCTACTTGAACATGGATAAGGATGGGCTTTGTTTTACATATATGGGAAGCCTGTTTCAGAGAGTGGTGGAGTCCTCTCTGCAATATAAACCTGTTCCATAACCTTTAGCTCTAGCAAGTTTTAGGCTGCCCAGCCTAAAAAAAGTGTGTCCTTAAATAGACTGAAGCAGTTTGGTCCAATGTTCATATTCCTCTATTTCCATACAGCTTACCACTATTTCCAACAACCAGAACAAGTCATAACACTAGTAATATGGTGATCTTAAAATGATAAGATACCAATGCAACTACAAACTACAGCTGCTTAACTGATATTTATTATAAAGTAAAATAAAATAAAAAAAATGTTAGGTATGGGAAAAGTACAGTTTTGTACCTACCATAAATGTAGATGTTCGAGTGTTCACACTGCTGCAGTCATCACACCTGGGGTTATTCCTGCCATCAGCCGGTCCCGCAGTCTGCCCGAGTTCCAAAGTCTTGGTCCGGCGTCGGTTGCTGTCGCTTCTTCCCCGATGTCAGTGCGCCAGGGGTATATTAGATGCAGCCGATGCCATTTTCTTCAGTTTTTCTTGCCCCAGATGTCAGATGCCCCCAAAAAGGTAGGCAATGTAAATTGCTAATAAAACATACATAAGAAAAGCAATCAAAAACTTTATGTTAACAGCAAATACTTCCCATAGGCAGCAAGGGGTAAAATACTAGGGTAAGTAACAGCTGGTAAGAGGGGAAGGAGGGAGGGTAACCTGGACTGCAGCAGTGTATACACTCGAACATCTACATTTATGGTAGGTACAAAACTGTACTATGTTCATTGTGTTACACTGCTGCAGTCATCACACTTGGGTAGAATCCCAAAGCAGAGGTAGGGTGGCTGGTTCTATAAGGCATAAGGGTGGCTATAAGGCCCTGCAGAACTGCAGTGGCAAAGCCAGCTCTGGATTTAGAGTAAAGAGGCATATGGTAATGCTTGGTGAAGGTATGTACAGAACTCCAAGTTGCTGCTTCCAAAATGTCCTTGGTAGGTACTCCTCTGAGGTAGGCAGCTGAAGTGGCTGTTGCCCTGGTGGAATGAGACCTAATGTTGTTAGGTGCAGTTTTCCCATGATGTGTATAGCAGAAACGTATGCAATGGCCTATCCATTTTGAAATGGTCTGTTTTGAAATGGCTTTTTCCTGTGTTCCTACAGCATATGATACAAACAATTGCTCAGTTTTTCTGAAAGCTTTAGTTTTGTCCAAGTAGAAGCGTAACTGCCTGTTTATGTCCAAGGAATGCAGTAGTCTCTCCCCTTTATTCTGTGGATTTGGATAAAAAGTTGGCAAGTGAATAGTTTGGTTTAGAGCCACACTTGATACCACCTTTGGCATAAAAGTAGGGTTTGTTCTTAAAGACACCCTGTCTTGGTGGAATATGATGAAAGGTTCCACTGCCATTAGTGCCTGTAATTCTGAAATTCTTCATGCTGAGGTTATTGCCAAGAGCCGAGCAGTTTTCCAAGACATATGTTAAGTCTGCTGAGTTAGCTGACTCAAAAGGAGGTAAAATTAATTTCTCCAAGACAAAGTTGAGGTCCCAAGTTGGAGTTGGTGCTCTACGGGGTGGTCTTATGTTTTTAGCCCCTCTGAGGTACTGTTTTACCAAAGAATGAGAAAACATTGGTGGATCTGTGTTGTAATGAGCAGAGATGGAAGAGGCATGGATCTTGATGGATGAAAAGGAGAGGCCCTTGTCCAGCATCTCAGTCAAGTATTGTAGTATCTGAGGAATATTTGGGACAAGATGGTCAAGGTTGTGAACCTGGTTCCAGGCACAGAATCTCTTTCATTTATCCAAATAGGCTTTCCTGGTACTAGGCCTTCTGGCCTTCAGAATGATATCCATAACAGCTTTGGAGAGAGGCATTGTTTGCTTGACTAAGGAATCTTCCATGTAGCCAGGTTTAAAGTCTTGAGCTGGTCGTTAAGTAACTGATTGTTTTGCTGAGTCAGAAGTTGTGAGATTTGAGGCAAAATCCATGGTAGTCCTTGTGCTAAGTTCTTTAAGATTGGGTACCAATGCTGGCGTGGCCAGTCTGGGGCAATCGGGATCATCTTTGGCCTTTCTTGTCTGGCTTTTATGAGTACCTTTGAAAGGAGAGGCAGTGGTGGGAAAGCGTATACTTGTAGGTTTTTCCAGTTGAATGAGAGGGCATCCACTTTCCATGCTTGTGGGTGGTAAGTCCTTGTGCAGAATTTCTGTAGCTGGCAATTCATTGGGGATGCGAACAGATCTATGTCCAGGCTCCACCATTTCTTTGTTATCATTCTGAACATTTGTGGATGTAATTTCCACTCGTGCGGATCCATGATGTTTCTGCTTAAGTTGTCTGCCAGTTTGTTTTTCTCTCCTGGCAAGAATCGTGCTTGCAGATGAACTTGATAGGTTATAGCTGTGTTCCACAAGGTCATGGCTTGTCTGCATTAGGGGATATGAATGAGTGCCCCCTTGTTTGTTTATGTACCACATAACTGTGGTGTTGTCTGTCTTTAGAAGTAGTTGTCCTGGATACAGAAGGTCCTTGAAAGCTATAAGTGTATTTTGTACAGCTAGCATCTCTTTTTGATTGATGTGAAGATGCCTTTGTTCAGCAGGCCACTTGCCCTGAATACATTTTCCTACCATGTGTGCTCCCCAGGCGTAATCCGAAGCATCTGTTGTCAGTGTTTGCCTGGCTATGAGTTGAGTGAAAGGCTGTCCCTTGTTGAGGTGACAGGCTTGAGCCCACCATCGAAACTCCTGTTGAAGGCAAGGAATAAGTGGTATTACTGTTTCCAAACTGTGACAGTGTCGAGACCAGACACTCTTTAGGTACCATTGCAGTTTCCTCATATGCAGTTTTGCATATGGAATTAGTAGTATGCAAGATGCCATGTAACCCAAGGCCTGCAGAATTTTTCTTGCAGGGAGTTGAGTTTTTGTTGCCATCAATTGGAAATATTGAGTCAGTTGTCCTTGCTTGTCTGGCATGAGATAAGCCATCCGGGCCGTTGTATTTAAGCTGGCACCCAGGAATATTATCTCTTGTGAGGGCACTAATTTTGATTTCTTTTCATTTACTGTGTACCCTAGGCAAATTAGCAGTCTTTTTACAAACACCAGACACTTTAGAAGAATGGCTTTGCTCTCTGCTTGAATAAGGCAGTCATCCAAATATGGGTAAATCTGAATTCCTTTTTGCCTGCAAAATGCAATAACTGGTGCCAGGCATTTTGTAAAGACCCTGGGTGCAGTAGATAAGCCAAAGGGCAGTGCAGAGAATTGGTAGTGCATTGAGCCTGCTAAGAATCTGCGGTATCTTCTGCAATGTTGTCTGATAGGGACATGCAGGTATGCCTCCTTGAGGTCCAATGTTACGAGCCAAACTTTCTTGCCCAGCATGGGAAGAAGCCGCTGTAGTGTCAACATTTTGAATTTTGGAACATCCAGGTAAGTATTTAGAGAAGAAAGATCTAGAAGGGGCCTCCAGGCTTTGTCCTTTCTGGGAACTTGCTCCTGTGTTGGTACCTTGTGAATAGCTCTCATCTCCATTACTGTAATTTGCCTTTGAGCCTCTGCCCATTGATTTGGTGGCAGATTTGGCATTCCTTTGAACCTTGGCAGAGTGTGAAAGTGGAATCTGTAACCTTGAGACACAATATTGAGAACCCATTTGTCCTTGGTGAATATTTGCCAATTGTGAATGAAAAGTGCCAGTTTTCCCCCAAGGGGGCTGCCAATAGAGAGATGTTTGGCAGCCGTAATGGGAAGTCATTGGGTCTGCTTTTTATGAGGTTGAGGCCCGTCTTCCCCTTCTTTCTGGGTTGAAGCACCCCATTGTCGAGGCCTGTAAGCACCTTGTGGTTGACCTCTGCCTCTTGGACATCTGTATCTTCCCCTTTGACGTCTGTCTGAAACTGGAAAGGACCAATTCTTTGTTGGCCAATTTTTGCTAAATCGAGGTGACTGAACCTGTAAGAAATCCTTCACCGTTTGCACAGATTTTGCTTTATCCTCCATTTTCTTTAATACCTCTTCTGCCTTAACTCCAAATAAAACATCCTGCTGCAAAGGTGCATCTAATAATTTTGCTTTAACATGATCTGGTAAGGTCTGTTCTTTTAACCAAGCATGTCTTTTAATGACAGACCCTGTAACTGCTGCTCTACAGGAGGCCTCTAAGGAATCAAAACCATACTGCAAAGTATGTTTCCCCACTTGTTCAGCTGCATGCAATAAATCCTGCATTTCCTTATAGTTAGGAAGATCTGAATTTGGAAGCATTTTTTGTTTCATCTGAGACATCAAATATTGCTGATATTTAAGCATGTGAAACTGGCAATTTAGTGCTCTCATTGCTAAAGTCACAGATGTGTATACTTTCTTTCCCCATCTGTCTAATGCCCTGGAATCTCTGCCAGAGGGGACTGGATTTTTTGCTGTAGAGGCCTTTACCCCTTTGGGACCCTGGGAAATAGTTTCAGGGTCAGCAACAGGGCTTTTATAAAGGAATTTGTGAGAGTCAGGGACTCTGTAATATCTGTCTGGCTTAACTGGAGCTGGAGGCAAAGAATCAGGATTTAAGCTGGATTCAGCATACACATAATCCACAATATCTGACACTGGTGGAATAGCAAGGAGTCTGTGTTGAGGTAATAAAAGGAAATCTCTGAGCCTTTTCTTGGATTCTGAGTAATCCTGTCCCTCCCAATGGAAAAGTTCCCGCATGGTACGCAAGGTTTTCCCAAAGGAGTAGTCCTCTGGTGGAGAGGCTGAAGGAATGGATTCCTCAGCATCAGAATCCTCATGAGGGGGTAAAGAGTATCCTTGGTCTGAGGAGGAATCTGATGAGATGGACACCTGGTTGGATGAGTCATAGTCTGCATCCTGCCTAGGCCTTTTATCAGGAGGAGGGTGGGACCCCCTGATCAGAGTAATTAGGTCTTCTGCCATTTTAACCATCTGTTTCTTAGGCATGAAGGCCTGTGCTGGTGAATGCTGAAGTTGTTTCTTTGTTTCAGATTTAGCAGAATATTTAATGCTTAACTGAGTAGGCCTGAAAACACCCTCTGAAGCTGCGGGTTGTTCAGCTACTCCGGAGCCCTCTGAAGGTTTAGTCTCGGTAGGCCTCAAGTCTGGTGTATCCGAAGGCCCAGCCATCTCCACGTGGGAGTCTGAGGCAGCCTGTGGTTCTAAAGAAGTGGTCAACAGGGGCTGCGAAGGCACCTCGCTGAAAACCAGAGAACCGGCGACTGGCTTAGAAGAGGCTTCATTGTCAGTTTTGGGCCTCGGATGCCTGTCCTTGTCTTTGCGCTTTTTGTGTATTCCGGTCTTCGGTAGTTCCGAAGGCATGGTGTAATTGAATTTTCTGCCAAAATAATGTTGGGCAAAATCAAACTGATGTTTAATAGTGCGCTTGTTAAACCTAGCACAAAACCAACAAACAGTGACGTCGTGGTCTGGGCCTAGGCATGGGATACAATAGGAATGGAAATCCTTATGAGGTATTTGCTTCCCACAAGAAATACAATTATTAACCTTTACTGACATCGGTCTGAGGCATGAAAAAGTTCCCCCAATGGGGTACTTAGCTTTGTAGAAGACTTTGGTTCTGGATTCGGAATGAAAATCTCAGGAGTCGACCGACTGGCACTTGCGAACTGCTTTTGCATCGGGCACCACGCGGCAAGAAAGACTGAAGAAAATGGCATTGGCTGCATCTAATATACCCCTGGCACACTGATGGCAGGGAAGAAGTGACAGCAACCGACGCCGGACCAAGACTTTGGAACTCGGGCCGACTGTGGGACCGCCTGACGGCAGGATAACCCCAGGTGTGATGACTGCAGCAGTGTAACACGATGAACATCAACAAAGTCATTGTAGTACGTCAGAAATTACTTAGTTTTTCCATAACTGAGGTTTGAAATGCAATAAATACTTTTGATACAAATTTTACTCTTCTTTGTTCTCATTATATGTGAAAAAGTGCACAAATTAACTACCAACAGGAAATCTCCTAGACTATTGTCCTCAGCTAAACAGTTAAAAAAAATGGACAGAAATGTTTAAATTAAAGGTTACCTTAAACGCTTTGGGACCAGATTCTTTACTATTCTCACACCAGGACTACAGACATGGTACCCAAACTAGAACAGATACAATTTATATCTCACACCAGGACTACAGACATGGTACCCAAACTAGAACAGATAAAATTTATATCTCACAAGATCTTTATTCTAAAATCTAAAATTTTTCAATACAACCTTGTCCCTTTTCAGATCATAATTCCCTGTTCATGGGTTCATAGGTGTGTACTAGGCTAATGGCTCTGGAGCCTTTACAAGCCTAGCCCATAGGGTTAACCTGGCATCATGCCACCCAAACTTAGTTTCCAGTGCCTCTGTCGAGTAGAGCCACTGGAGTGATCCCCGGGGTGAATTTTCTATTTCCCATCCACTCATCAAGATTTCTTTTGACTAGGGCCAGTGAGGTAGGGCCAGAGAGGTGCACTTGGAATTCAATCAATCAGTTAGTTACTAGGATTCCTTCATATATCACAAAAATTAAAGACTTTAAATCTTGGATAACTTCTGAACTTTAGCTTTTCTTAGAGATTAATTATAAACCTGAAGCAAACACAATTATGGTTTGGGATTCTCTTAAGGCCTATCTATATGGAAAAACCATTAGCTGGTACAATAATAAAATTAAAGAATGGGACTCAAGTTACAGCAACTCCAAAATCAAATATCTTTTAAATCTAATAAAAACTTAATTGCTACAGATAAGAAGAAGAAAATAGAAGAAGCAAATAAGAAATACAATTAAATATTATCCCATAAAACTAACTTACCTATGGAAAAACTGAAATTAAATTCTTATGCTACCTCTCCTAAGCATCTTCATAAGCTATTTATGAAAATTAAGATACAATCAAAAATTAATAACACTGATGATATCTTTCATGAAGGGAAAAGGAAAAAAGTCTCAGACACAGGGGACATTCTGGAAGCTTTTAATTATCATTATGCAGAGCATCATAAAGATAAAATAAGTACAAATGAATGTGAGAAGTTAGAGAATATAGTTCCCAACATAACAAGAATTCCTGAGGAACTTTAGATCTACAAAAAAACTATTTCTCAAAAGGAAATCATAGATGGGATTAAAGGAAGCAAGTCTAATAAAGCACCTGGAATAGATGGATTAATTATCAAAATGTATAGATTGTTCCCTTCTTCTATACTCTCTCTCCTACATAAAACCTTTTTTGAAGTTCAAACATTAGCAAATATTCCTCCTTCTTGGAGATATTCTCTAATTTCCCCTATTTTAAAAGAGAGTAAGGGACCCTAATCATTGCAACTCATACATACCAATTTCTTTGTTGAATAATAATTATAAATTATTCATGTCAATTAAGGTCAATAGATTGAAAATACCCATATCTAAAACAATTAATGAAGACCAAACTGGTTTCATATATAACAGGCATACACAGGATAAAATTAAAAGAGTATTTACTCTGATAGATTACATCAATAGAGGAAACTATGAAGCATTGATAATAGGTCAAGATATTCAAAAGGCCTTTCACTCCTTAAATTGGGGCTATTTATTTAAAGTCTTATAGTTATTTAATTTCCCACGCTTTTTTTTATAACAATGATAAAGAAAATCTATGAAAATAATCTAGCATATGTCAAATTAGGTCCCTTTACTTCCAAAGCAATCCAGATCACTAGAGGTACTAGACAAGGATGTCCCCATGTCCCCTATCCTATTTGCACTAGCCATAGAAATACTTGCCATTTTAATACGTAATAACCCAAAGATAAGACGTATACATATATATGACCAATATATTTCTAAAATAATGATGTTTGTTGATGATGTCTTACTTACCTTACCCAACTCTAAGGAAGTATTAGGTGAAGTGGATATAGTAACAACAAATTTCCAAAATATCTCAGGACTCTCCTTCAACAAATCTAAATCAAAACATTTATTATTGAATACAAAAAAAAAACATACAGGTTCCAGTTAATCATATTATTGGAAACCAAGTTTCCACTCTAGATTATTTAGGAATAGTCCTAGGTAAGAATATAGGGGAAACCTTACAGCGCAACTATGCTAATGCCATAGACTTACTACAGACATTGATAAGCAAATGGAATAATTTGTTTATAACATTTGATGATAGGTTACAACTGATAAAAATGGTTTTGTTACCTAAAATATTATATATAGCAAGCCCTTATACTTCCACCAGGAAAGAAAATCCTTAAAGAAATCACTTCAACTCTGAGGAAATTCCTATGGTACCCCAAAAGAAATAGAGTGGCATAGTCTCATCATATCAGAAAATGGGAACAAGAGGGGTTAAAATTCCCAGAGATTGAAACTTATACAAATGCATCTATAATTAAAATAGTGATGAACTAGATAAATCCTAGATACTCTTCCAAATGGAAACAGTTACACTCCATTACACTAATGAATGAAAATTATTTAACAAAGAATGCTTTGGTAACGGACAAATAAGATATGGCACTATTTAAGTTTAAATTTACAGTATAGTACAACAAAATTGAACTAACACTAATAAACAATATTTTTGATGTGTTTAGAAAATTCATTAACACAAATTTAGATATAAAAATGGGGCATAGATTTTTAATACCATTTACTATTACAAGGGATTTCCCTGATAAAACACAGAGAGATTTTTGGTTTATGGGAAAATAATAACATATTTTGTTGGTTGCAATGTATTGAAAACCCAACAAGCTTTGAACACACAAAATATACTGTCAACCTATGGCCTATCCCCTAATGACTGGTTGGTTCTTCACAGTGTCACTGCATACTCTAAGGATCTGTGTAGAATAATACATAACACATCCTTCAAAACCGTACCAAAATTATAAACTGGATTTTTGGAATTTTATATAATAATATCAATGCTAAGAATGAATTATCATATCTATATAACACTAATTGTCTATAAGATAGCTCCTAAAGATTCTTACGAGCAATACCTAACTAAAGTGTTTCAAGTATCATTATCAATGGAAGATGAAACTATCATTTTATTTTCAGTTAAACTAACTTCTTACTCACAATTCTGGAGGATTTTTCATAGGAAATTTCTGCACAGATCCTTTCTGACACCTGAGAAACTCTCAAAACTGAACCCCTCAAACAGCAAGTTATGTTGGAGATGTCATCTGTCCACTAATGCTGACTGGTCTCATATTGTTTATGACTGTACTAATATTAAACCATATTGGAATGAGATTAACAAATTTCTTCAAGCTATCTATACTGATATATTTGTTTTGCCAAAGTCTTTAATTTTATTGAATGTTGTTAATAGTAATACTATGAAGAAAGATGACCTGTATTTGTTGTGAACAATGTTAGAAATAGCCAGAAAATGTATAACTAGAAAATGGAACTCTAATGTAGCACCCACAATGGAGGAATTCCTATAATCACTGAAGAAACGCATACTAATGGAGAAAAGAACTAAAGAGTTAAGAGCTTTTCCTAAGCCATTAGTTAATAGTCCATGGAGGAAATTTTTGAATTTGATTGATACCCTACAGATGGAACCAAACTCTTCCTATCATAGTTTATATATATTAACTTATTATTTAACTACAAATATTTTTTATCCGAATCCTTTTTGTCAGGCTGAATGTAAAAACTGTAAATAGTTATTGAATGTTATGAATGTATTAAATTATTGTGTTATTTCATCAAAATAAAAATCATTTGAGTAAAAAAAAGTGCACAAATATAGAGAGAATACCATTAGTCATTGAAAACACCAGTGAAATGCATCTTATCAGTGGAAACATATCATACAAGGCACTAATCTCATTAACTAGTGAGCCATACCAAAGTACAGAAACACGATAATCGTAATACCATATCTTGATGAAATTGCTTCTGTTTTACCATACACACAACAGCTAAAACACTTGCCTGCTACAAACACTTTCATATTGTGAAAAAAAATATGAAAATGGTTAACTAAAACCATTGTCAAATCATGTTATCAGCTTCTAGATACAAATCACACCAGTTAAGTATATCAAACAGCAATGACCCAATTCAAAATCATTAAAATAACAAAAAATAAACATTTATATGATAAGCACCCACACCCACACAACCCTTTACTAATATATACTTATTCTACTGTTGCACAATCACTATCAAAGTTACAATACTATTTTCAGTGCAACAGCCAATGGATCGTGAGTCAACTACTGCGCAATGTGGCATGTTACAATTTTGATTGGTAGTGGCACATGTAGTATAGAATAATATGTCCAGTCAACAAACTGCATTAAAACTGATATGGTATTCCTAACAACATGCAAAGTATCTTTAATGATTTACTTTAAGTCGGCATGGTTAGAACATTGCATTCAACCTCGAAGATTAAGAGTCAGAAAAAAACAAAACAAAAGATAAAGAGGAGCAAAGGTTTAAAATCTGGGATGCTTTTTAAACATTTTCATATTCACTTTGAAAATTAATAAATGAACACAATATGCAGTAGCATGCATTGTTCTAAAGAATAAGTTATCCAAAACAGCAATCGCTGGCACTATTCCGTAACTGTAATAGTCAAAGCTTTCCAAAAAAATTACTAATTTCGTGCAGGAAAGTAACAATAAAAACAAGACATAGAATATTCTACAAAACCAGCGAGACCAGAGGTGTCCTGTCAGTAAATGCAGACAGCCGTTTGCTTGCTATTACTGGTAGACTGCTCTGCCCTGCACTACACCAACTGTTGATTAAATGAACTTTGTAGAAAATGCTGGTCCTAGTAGGCCTATGACCAGTTTTCACTGGAAACGCACTAAGAGATTCAGCCAGGACATCAGAGAAGTTGTAAATTTAAATATATGTGAACTGAAACATAATATCATTTTTGGTCTGTATGAGACTCAGGGTTATCTCAAATTCATATGCTGATTTTACTTGCACTGTTTGAAGACTGTGGACAGATAGAGAAGGGATGCTACTGGACAATCAAACAAGGAATGCGGCTTTTGCAGCACATATGAGTATCAATTTAAGGCAGCATGTCTTAGCTACCAGAAACAAGTCATTCCTTATAAAGGTAAACATTGCAAGTTCCCAGTTCTTAAGAAAATCTTTTCATCATAGGGTAGATACTTGGTGGAGAGCCTTGCCTATTTGTGTACCTTTGCTAGAAGCATTAATACATTTAAGAAAGGACTTGATTGAACAGGGTGTACGATGTTACATTAATTGATGGAAAACTTTACTGATAGCCTAACCACAGGCAATGATTATGCATACAAGATGCACTGAACATTGAATGTAAAGATAATTTCTATGTACTTAAATAATATAGAGTAAAATAATTGTACAAAGTAATATAGTTCAAAGAAATGTGTATATTATGCAAAATTATAAATATTTTCTACAAAATCCCTTATTCTTTCAATTGTCAGGATTTTCAAGAAAAATACAATGTAATACTTGGTAAATATTGGTTGAAAACCTGCAGTAGTACTGTATAACAATGACTGGACTTAAAAAACATTGTTAGGGGATCTTAGGATCATGCAAACTGGTTTGGTTAAAATGATGTATACAAATGGTAGGAATTGCTGGTCTGAGTTAATTAATTGTTTTTCTTTTTTAGTATATATTATGAATCCATTTTAATAGTTTTATTCTTATTAATATACTGATTTCATGGATGTTGTAAACCATCATTTCCAACCATTCTTACAAGCTGTATGAAAGAAGAACATAGCAGAGTTCAAGATGGAGCTGAATACTTGCGATCAACACTACATACGTAAGATAGGTTTAGGAAGGTGTACATAAGAAATGGAAAAAGAAGAGGTCATTAAAACAGAATGGTCTATGTTTCTGAAGGTTATCAGCATAAAAAATGGGATTTCTAATCTTAGCAGTTGCAAAATACATAATGGGATATGTAGATATTAAGATTTCACCTGAATACTCACAGAAAAATGTGCTGAAATTGGGCAGAGGGACCAAGTTCACTTACCTGGGTAACAAACAAAATATACTGCTACTAAAGTGACTTAAAGACAGTTACAGAATCAATGAAAGCAGCAAATATGGTGTTTGATAAAAGTATAGTAGAGGTGTTAATGAGGAAGAGATGAATAACAGTGCACGCACACACACACACACAATGTACCATGTCTAACACTGACCTGACAAACAACAACATAGTAATGCATTGATGGGTAGAAGTGGAGCTGTCCAAAATCCAAATTACTGTGATTTTTAATATAGAGAGTAAATTAAGGTTTGTTTTGATATATGACAAGGAAGAAAGGTTGTGAAAGCCAAGGAAATTGCCCTTACAGATGAAGATTTTATATGAAGCTTCAGTAACCTTTACATCATCTGAATAAAAGCATCTAACATTATCCAGTATAAGTTAAAATGAAAGAATAAAATATAAAATAAAATACTGACTGCAACTCACTCCCTTACAATTCTTTGAGTGACCCGAGGACAGCCACCACTACCTGTGGATTATTAAAGGCAAAGGGTGGGGTGAAAGCAGTAGGTTTACAGGTATTTCTTCTATATCACACATACAAGCACTAACACCTACAGATGACTTACAGTCCATGTTCCACTTCACTGCATGTCTTTGAAATGTTGGAGAAAACTGAAACACCTAAGGGAAACTCACACAAACACCAGAAAGACATGCAGATTTTGTACACAAGGCACCCCATCTGAGAAATTAACCAGAGAACTTCTTGCTGTGAGGTGGCAACACTACCCAGCCACACAGAAAAATGATATTACTAACAGAATAGACCCCAGTTCTAAGTAAAATAGAAAACTTAAGTATACAACAAATTATACCAAACCCTTAGTGTACTACTAAAATACATCAAAAATGAACAGACTCTACAAAAATAAATATAACAATGAATGGATAAATGATACCCAATGTAGCGCACCCGCAAGTGTAGCTGAAGAGATATGGGTTCCTTCCCACCTGACTCTGTTGACACCCCTATAGGCCCAACAAACCAAGGTGGCAAGAGGGACAGACTTTATTCTAGGTGACACATCTAGTCTAAAAAGGCAATAGCACAACCATAAACAAATTATTTCAACAGTGCACCAGTTAGCAATAAAACAAGGTGATATATGCATGCAATAAAACATAAATTCACCCTCTTCCCCAGAACTCAACAGAAGAAAGTCTTGACATTCAAACATGGACAAAGAAGGCAATATCAATGAGCAGTAAAGCTTTATAATGCAGCAATACAAACACGGGAAAAATACAATGTAATTGAGCAATAGGAGTCATAATACAACAAAACAGATATGAGAAAATGCAATATCATTGAGCAGCAAAATTCTTGAAGATAGCAGTACTAACATGAGCAAAATGCAATGTCATTGAACAATGAGGATTTATAATGCAACAATACAAATATGAGACAATGCAAGGTCATTGAGCAGTAAAATATTCTTTAAGGCACCAGTACTAACATGGCAAAATGCATTATCAATGAATAAAGATTTATAGTGCCACAATACAAATATGAGAGAATGCAATGTCATTCAGCAGTACTAACACCCTCTACCACCTTGATCAATTCTAAACAGACCAACTATGAAACACTCTATTATACCCTGTTCACTGGCCAGTGACTATTTACAGTCTTGCTGCCGGCATGATGGGGCCCACATTGGAGCTCATATGGATCCCAGTTATTTGTAATCCACAAAGCATTTAGGGGAGGGGGAAAACCACAATCTTATAAAAATGACGGCCAGAGCCTCTCATCACTCAGTCGAGAATATCCTAGTGACCAGGTGCTGCGATTCCTCTGATGAGAAAAGTAGAAAATCACCTACCAGAACTCTAGTAATCATCTATGGCTTCCTGGCACTAGGCGCAAGGGAACTTCTTTTCTTGCTGAATCATAGCAGGCGTGGAGCTACTGGTTTCAGACTTTTCTCCTGATTCCACAAAATACCATCATCCAGGATATCACCAGAGACAGACACAATCTGATACTTCACTTCCCTGTCACAAAGCACTAGAAAAGAAAATCCAGTCATGCTGCAAGGCCCTTTTCCCTTCAGCTACATGTTTGTCTTCCCTCCTTCAGCTAGTGTTCCAGTCCCCTCTTTCACTTTCGAAATTGTCTTTTATATTCCTAAAAAGGAGCTCCACCTTGTGGTGTAATGGGAAACTACAGTCTATTACTTCTACATGAAATACAGTGGGAGCTACACCAAGAATTACAGAAGAATAAAATACAACAAACTCCATTCATTAGACCTATGAAAATGACCTACAGCCTTTTACAGGAGAAAGTTGGGCAATTAATTAAGCCCCCATTAAAGTCAATTGAGAACACAATATTAACAGATGCACAAAATATCTATAATGATAATATATGAGGATCCGACGGTATCTTGTACTGTAGGATTAGAAAACCAAGTTAGTTCATAGCTCAGATTTGCCAAACCTCATGACATTTGTTTCTGAACCTACACTACAAAACATTTCCTATAGCTCACACAGCTTACTTTATTTCTAATTTCTATGTATGTGTGTATTTATGTATATTACACACATACACACTGTGATGATCACTTGATGGAACTGTCATGCACTCAGTCTGTTAATTGCTCATGATACAAACCCACATCACTGAACTCCCAAATAGCTCATACAATGGGTCTATATTATAAAATCGACGTTTGAAAACATCGAGCAACATATGGTCAATGTCTTCAAATATTGACCTTATAAAAGGACAAAAAAAAGAAAAAAGTACCCTAATGGGTTTAAACAGGGGGCAAGCCCCCCATGCACCCCCACACCAATTGCTACTTAAATATACCAACTCCGAGACCGCACTACATTGCAGTAAATGGAAATCTCCCCTTACAGAGCTTTCCGTTTACACGCTCAAGATTCTGAGCATTCGATATTCTCGTGTCAACAATGTCAGATTTAACATTGTCGACTTTCGAGAATATACTACAGACTCCATACAACAGTGGAGAAAAGGAAATACTTCCTTATCCTCTCTGCAAAATGAGCTCCCTGTGCACCATGGTCAAAGATGGGGATGATTTTACATAAAGCCTCAATCATGTGTCCACTGATCAAGAGGTACTGATAAGCTGTCCTAGCTCCATCTCCAAATGCACACAAACACAAGTTAACACATACATATACACAAATATATATATATATATATATATATATATATACATATATATATATATATATATATATATATATATATATATACATATATATATATGCACACACACACACACACACACACACATATATATATATATATTTTTTTTTTTTTTGCAAGTCAGCCACATTTACTTTTGTCTCTGAAAATTCCTTAATTCTATACTAATGTCTTCTTCTTCTTTTGGCTTTTCCCAGTTAGGGGTCGCCACAGCAGATCACCTATTCGCTCATGATTTGCAGTGGAATTTTACGGTGTCTAGTTACCAGCTCGTCACCCAACCTTCCACAGAAGGCACACACACACACACAATGTATTTCCCTGTCATACTCATGAAGATGGATTCACTCCATCCCTCATCAAAAGTCCTGTGTCACCAATGATTTATTTTCCCTATTCTATGCTTATCCTGTACTTCCTGAAATGATTAAGCATTCCCTCGTATAGGTGCAGAATATTTCTGCTTTCACATCTTTCCTTTAAAGCCCTGTCTTACTGCTTAAAATTTGTATTAGATTTCTAAAGTACCAGAAAGACACTTGTTCCAAAATCTCTAAAACAGCCATTCCAGCCCAGCTCTGTCAATGTCACTGTGTGAAGTGACGCTTTTATTTGAGATTTCCATTTTTAACCATTTTCTTTAATTTATTATGAATTTAATTTCCTTTTGTTTCCAACTTCACCCACCACAGCGTATCATCTTCCCAAAGCACCCATGCTGCTGAAAATGTAACTCAATACCATATTTGTCATTCTTATTCCTGTTTTTTTTGTCCTGAATGTAACATATTTACAAAATACTTCTCTGCACTCCAAGAGACATGCCATAACACCACTTATCTGTTTTTTCTTCTTCTGTGTGTATTTATTCTTGCAACAAGAGGTAACAATGCCAGGAAGGCATCACTGGTACTACAGCTGGTTTCCTTTTTTTTTCAAATATTTTTTACTGCATTTACTCTTTAATACAAAAAAAGAATAAAACAGAAATATATATAAGGGCAAGATACATGGAATACCAGTTTGCAATAAGCATAATAAAATATACAGAACATATACCATCAGTGTTCAGTTATCAATATGCAGAATTAACATTTAAACTGTTCACATTAAATTGTAAGCCAAATTCTACTCTGAGATATTTTAATCATAATAGAATCTGACATTAAAACAGTTTTGTCAAGATATTCTAGTCTACCTAACTTAAATTGTATCTTGTACTATGTACACTATATACAGTTAATGTCACCTCGAAATGTTCATTATATTTACACTTCCTAGACCTTTCCAATTTTAAGATGGGTACAAGTTTTGCAATATTTATTTTCTTTTATTTTTCCATATTTACTTAGAGTAATAATGATGTTGTAGTCCCTTGTTCATAAACCAGTTTTACCTTAAGATTTCTAAAAGCGTTTTCCAAAATTTCTGATAATAGGATAGTTTTTTTTTGGCTTCTTGCAATTAGTTTGCTGGCTAATATGTATTTTATAGCCATTCCTTTAAATTCTTCATGTGATTTTAGTTCTATCTAGCCAGTTTTGAGGTATGTATGATTTCATCATTGCACACAACGTTACTATGATGTGTTTGTTTTCATATGAAAAGTTGGTGGGGAATACATGTAAAATTGCAATGTCCTATGGCAGGGTAGATTTAGTGCATCCCTTTTTTACTAACTTGGTTCTTAATGAGCACCATAATTTGTAAACATTCTTACAGCTCCAAAAATATGAAGGGTGTCAGCTATGCTGTTTGGACATGTAGAGTTATAAGGAGAGAGAGAAGGATTAATTTTACTTTGAAAGAGTGGTGTTAATTTTTTGAGAGGGTTTTATTTCAAGGTAAGTTCAATTGCAGCAGATTTTTGTTCAACGGTAATTTATTTTTTTCCTTCCCAAAATTTTGACTACAAAAGTGCATCTTGGTGGGCGGCCACGGTGGTGCAGCGGTTAGCATTGTTGCCTCACAGCAAGAGGTTCTCCGGTTCAATTCTCGGCTGGGGTGCCTTCTGTGCGGAGTCTGCATGCCCTCCCTGTGGTCGTGTGGGTTTCCTCTGGGTGCTCTGATTTCCTCCCACATCCCAAACACATGCTGAAGGTGGATTGAACACTCTAAATTGGCCCTAGGTGTGAGTGTGTGCGCGTGTGTGCCTTCTGTGGAAGGTTGGGCGCCGGGCTGGCCACACGACACTGTAAAACTCCACTGCCAATCATGAGTGGACAGGTGATCTGCTGTGGCGACCCCTAACCGTGAAAAGCCAAAAGAGGAAGTTCATCTTGGTATCTAATTCTTGTTATTAATCTATGTGTGTTTGATAACATTTTGGATCTCGAAAGCAACAGGTTAATAATTTGATATACCTGCATATCTTGGTTGTCTATTTTAACATTTGTAGTAATTGTGTTTATCAGGTATAGTATTTGGTTAATTATGGTGTTATAACTTTTATTTACTTCTAATCTTTGCCTTATATTTTCAATTGAAAGGCTTTTGACTTGGCAGAAGTCCCATACAGAGTAGCAGGTTTAGCATATCACTCAATTACCTACTTCCTTATTCCCATCCCTCAAATACCACTCTTAATTCAAGCACTACACCACAACCCTATCTACTAATTTGTCCCTCCATTCTTCCCTCCACCACTCCCATTGCTAAAATGAAAATATCTCCCCCCTCCCCTTTAAAACAAAAAAACAGTTTACTTACTCAAATTAAAACCTCATTACAAACCTCTACTTCTATCTGGTGATATTCATCCTAACCCAGGCCCTACAGACACTACCCTGAACAATAACCCCCCTGTATCTTAACCTGCCAACCTCTCCAACCCACAAAAACAAGTACAATGCTGCTCTATCAATGTCAAAAGCCTTGTAAATAAAGTTCAAGAACTCCATGCTTGGACAGCTAACTATACTCCTGAAATAGTTACCCTAACTGAAACATGGTTAAAACCTCTTGTAAAACAAAGTTTTGTGGACCTAGTGCAATTGTCTTTAGATTTTTATGGGTAAAACCACACCATCTGGACAGTGAAATCATCCCTCCTGGCTATAATATTCTTAGATTAGATTGACCTAAAAGAAAAGGAAGAGGAGTCTCCATACTCTACTCCAATTGTCTCTCCCAAATCAGTCCCACACTAGACTTACCCTCCTTCTCACCAGCTGAACTCCTACTGACCAACTTCAAACTTAACAGTTTCAACACCATAACCATTGCAGAAATCTATATTCCCCCTAGTGATAATATTAACATACTTGAGAACATCCTATCTCAACTCTCACATACCATCCACAATTAAATAATTATACTGGGAGATGTAAATATTGATTGGCTTACAATACAAGCTCCCAACACTACTTCCTTTATAAACCTACATGGGTTTGAGCAGCTAATCACAACCCCGACCTACATTAATAAATCTCACCTACCTAGCTCTCTTCTTGACTGGATATTGGTCTCCCACCCTCAAAACTATCATAACTACCAAACCCTTCCAAATGTCCTCAGTGACCACTGTGCTATAACAGTTACCAAACCTAACAAATTTATTACCACCCGCTCACTTTTGCATTTCTGTCCTAACTCCTTTATTCACCAACTCTCCAGAATTAACTGGTCTTACCTCGCTACTCTTCCTTTAGATGAAGTTGTCCACTCCTTCAACACTACATTCCTAAACATTCTCAACTCCCTTGCTCCTCTTCGCACAATTAGAATCAAATCTAATACTGCTCCCTGGCTCACTAAATCTACCAGAATCCTCATGAAAGACCGGGATAGGATTTGGAAAATGTGGACTAAAACTAGGACCCCTTCTCTTCTTCAGAAATTTAAAGAATTCAAAAATAAAATTAAAACAGTCATCCATTATGACAAAATAAACTTCTATGCCAATCCTCCCTCTACTCTTAAATCAGACCCAAAGAAATTCTGGAGCTCTCTTAGACTCTTCATCCAGGGAACCCTTCCTCTCCTAACCCATGTCTCAATGCAACACCTGAAGACATGGCCAACAAATTTAACAATCATTTTATAAAATCAATAAATCAATAACCTCCATAATAAATCCCCCCCAGAAACAACACTAGCACCCCACAAACTCTATACCTCTTCCAAACCCTCCTAACTCCTCTCTAAAAGCAGTATCAACTAACTATGTAAAGTCATTACTCTAAACTTAAACCTTGCTCCCCATCTGTTGACATGCTACCCTCTTACTTCCTGCAGATTGCCTCTGAACCACTTGCCTATCCTGTATCCATCTTAATCAACCGATCCATTTCTGAATTGTATGTCCCAACTGTATTGAAGAATTTCTTTACTCTACCCATTCACAAAGGGGGCAACTCCTCAGACATATCCAACTTCAGACCGTTTGCCATACTCTCTCCTCTCTCAAAAATCCTAGAGAAATGCATTCACAAGCAGGTAATGCATGATCTTCACCAGGAACACCTTCTCACACCCACACAGCATGGTTTCCATCCCAAGCATAGTACAACTACTGCACTCATATCATTCATCAACATAGTCTCCCTTGCTCGGGATAACAATAAACTTGTCTCATGCCTATTCCTTGACCTTTATAAAGCCTTTGACACAGTCTCTCACCCTCTCCTTCTAGATAAACTCACTAACCTACATTTCTCTCCCCCACTATCTCCTGGTTCTCCAGCTATCTCTCAACCCACCAGCAATCAGTTAAATGACTCTCTGCACTATCCTCCTCTCTCACTGTACAAATGGGAGTCCCCCAAGGGTCCATACTTGGACCACTACTCTTTAATATTTTCACCAACTTGCTCTATTCCTCTTGTCCCCAGTCATCTCTTGTGCAATATGTTGATAACTGTTATAACCATTGCTGACAACCCAACTGACCTCCACTCAACTGCCCAGGCATCCTTCCACACCATTGAGACTTGGCTTAGTGATAACAAACTAATACTTAATCAAAAAAAACTAAGCTCCTACTCTTCCTCCCTAAAAACATCACCACACTCAAAAGTACATTTACCAGCTTAACCTGCAACAACACTTATCATTTCAGCTGAATCTAGTACTAAATTGCTAGGTGTTACAATTGATGATCAGCTTAAGTTTGAGCTCCATATTACTAACTCGGTAAAAAGAACTCATCAGAAACTTGGACACCTTTTCCGTAGCAAGAAATTCTTAACACTGCCTGAATAACTCTCTCCCAGGCTTTATTACTCCCAACACTCCTGTACAGCTGCCACATATTCACAAACCTAAATTCTACACTTATTTCCAAGCTTGAAACTACCTATAATAAGATCACCAGATTTGCAGCTAACCAAACCTACAAGTCACACCACTGCTTAGCACTACAGCAACTAGACTGGCTAGATTTCCCTCAGCTGCTCCAACTATACCAACTACAAATCATCCACTCTATCCTCTACATACCCTCCTTCTGCCCCAGCGTCTCCACTATCATATCCAAATATTCCCCTGCAAGGACGCTACGCAGCTCAAATCAAGTATTACTAGGCATCTACAAACCCAAAACCAAAACAGGCTGCCTTCTCTATACCTATAACCAAGCTATATCCTGGAACCAACTCCCCTTGGAAATATAAAAGCCCACCAGCATAGCAAAAGTTTCAAATTAGCCACAAGGAAATACCTAAAAACAAAGTGGTCTTGCCACTGTAGCCAACCACCATCCCTTCACCTATTTCATCACCTCACTGTTAATGCATCTCTCTAACACTATTCCCCTGCCACTTCTACCTCTTCCCTTCCTCTATCTCCAACCACTCTTAATTCTTACAGTCTCAAAACAACCTACCTGTCTAGTATGTCTCCTACAATCTAACTCCCCTACATCTCCTACTAGCCATTCTTACTTTCCTGTTTCCAAACTCCTATACAACTAGATCCTACCCACTTTAAATAAGCATCTGCCTAACTATTAACTCATTTTGCTCTAAGCAGCTTAAATAATATTGCAACTAGTCACATTTTCTTCAAATTGTTTAAAACCTTGTTTGTACCAAATCACATACTTGTCTGCCAATTTAATACTCTGTATAATTGAATTGCCTGATGAGCTTTTTATCTCTCAAGGTCTCTGCTTGTAAGATCCTATAGCTGATTGTTACTTTTCTCCTCGGGTCACTGCTGTGAATGAGCCAAAAGCTCAGCCAGACTAACCCAGTTAACAAATGTAAAATAAATACATAAATAAATAAAATAAATACATGTTACTTAATTTAATATTAGGAATTAGGTGTATTGGTTGCCCTAATAACAAAGTATCCTTAAGATTTACGGAGGATACCAGCTTTTGAAATAGTAATCTATTTCTTATGATTATGGGGTGGATTTTAAAATACCTTAGTGTCTTAGAATTTAGAAAGGGTATTGCTTTAGGGTATTCTTGTTCGATTCCCGGCTGGAGTGCCTTCTGTGTGGAGTCTGCATGTCCTCCCCGCGGTCAAGTGGCCTCCGAAAGACATGCATGAATGGGTGTGCCTTCACTGAAGGTTGGGCTGGCAACTCGGCACTATAAAAAAATCTACTGCCAATCATTAGCGGACTGGAGATCCACTGTGGCGACCCCTAACCAGGAAAAGCCAAAAAGACAAACAAACATTGCTTCAGGGTTTAAATTTGATGAAATTAGGTGATTATAATATATTTTAATCCATAGTGAATACCATGCTTTGTTAGATGGTTCAACATTTGCTATTTGTATAATTTGACTAGCGCTTATAATGTCATAGTATGTTTGAAAATCGGATAGTTCTAGGCCCCCTTTCTGTTTTGGTAGTGTTAATCTAGAGTATTTTATTCTTGTATTTTTTGGATGTCAAATAAATTTCCCTAGTAGTGTTTCAAGTTTGGAAAATAAATTATTTAGTATATTTTGATTAATAGCGTTAAAGTAAAACAATCTTGGGAGAATATTCATTTTAACTATAGCTGCCTTAGATAGTGGAGATAGGTTAAGATTTAACCATCTTTTAGTGTCTTCTGTGATGTTAGCTCAGGTTTTAAACAAATTATTTTTAGTCAAATCAGATTGGGGTGAGTGAACATGATACCCAGATATTTGAGATTATAATGGACTTTTATCTCAGTTTCAGGGAAATAGAATTCCTTATGTCCTAAAGTATTAAAAGGGAATATGACTGATTTGTTTGGGTTAATGGCATAATTAGACACTTTTGAAAAATGTTCAATGGAGTTTAAGGTTTTGCTTAAATCTGTATTAGGGAATTCAAAGTAAACATTAAGATCATCAGCGAAAACTGTAAACTTTACTGGGATTTTTGAAATATTCATAAGATGGTGGCAAGTTCTTTGTGATATTTTAAGGAGGAGAGGTTCAATGTATATATTGAACAGATATGGTGATAGTGGGCATCCTTCCCTTGTACAGTCAGTGATTTGAATAGGTTTTGATCGCTTTTTATTTATAGATAGCATTGTCATAGCATTGTTGTATAAGACGCTCATCATGTTTGTATATTCTTCAAGAATGTTAAATTTCTTGAGTATCTTTAATAGAAAATCAAAGTTTACTTTGTCAAAAGCTTTAAATCCATCTACTGATAGTGCATAGCTAGGGCGTTTATCATTCACTTTTAAACTGATGATTGAAATAGTGGTGAGTGTATTGCCCCATACCTGTCTGCTATTCATAAAACCTAGTTGTTCAGAAGATATAATGACAGGTAAGATTTTTTTGGATTTTGATAGCTAAGACTTTAGATAGAATTTCAATATCAATATTTATGAGTGCTATCGTCCTGTAGTTGTTTGGATTTGATGCATCAGATTTGGATTTTGGTATGAGTATAGGTTTTGAGTTGTTGATATACAGGTCCTTGATACCATAATTTATTATGTATTCATACACTTTCAATAGTATTGGAGCTATTTGTTTTTTGAAAGTCTTATAGAACTCTGCCACGTACCCATCTGTCCCTGGTGATTTACCTGGTTTCAACTTATTTACAGCAGCAATGATTTCCTCTACATTTATAGGGGCTTTAAGATTATTTATTTGTGCTTCATTCAATACTGGAAATTGTAATTATTCGGTGAATTGATGGAATAATAATTTATTAAACTGGTAGTGTGGCCCATATAGTTTTTGATAAATCTCTTCAAAAGCAGTTATAATCTCTTTGTCCGTATCTAGAGTTTTGTTACTGTAATTTAATTGCTTTCCGCTGTGGCGACCCCTAACCGGGAAAAGCCAAAAGACAAATAACAACCACCCTGTGTTTTTATTTTGGTTGTTATTAATGCATGATCTGAAATAGTTATTGGGTGTGCATCTAGACCTGCAATTAAGTTCACGTTTTCCTGTAAAATGTGAACTCTGTCTACCCAGTTTTTGTATCTTGTAGAATAATATGTAAATTCACTCCGAACTCCTAATATTGAATTGATATCTTCCATGCTAAATTTTATCTCAATTTTCTTCAAAAGTCTACCCTCCTTTATTGTATTTTCCTTTCTAGCCCCTTCAGATACATCTTCACTGTTGCAAATCAAATTACAGTCCCCACCTGTAGGTAATATGCCTTGATGAAAGCTGATTATTTCTACCAGGATTTTCATAAACTCCATTATAGCAGTTTTAGGTGGAATGTAAATACATGCCAGTGAAATTCTCCTTCATTAACAGTAGCCTCTTAGTACTACAAAGCTGCCATTATATTATCTTTATCTTCTTCTGTGTGGAGTCTGCATGGCCTCCCCGCGGTTGGGGTGGGTGTTCGAAAGACATGCGTAAATGGGTGTGCCTTCGTTAAAGGTTGAATGTCGAGCTGGCACTGTGGTGTTCATCAAAATCTACTGCCAATCATTAGTGGACCGGAGTTCCGCTGTGTTGACCCCTAACTGGGAAAAGCCGAAAGACAATAACAACATTCTTGCCAACACTTTTAGGGGGGATTGAGCCCATTTGGCATATTTGTGGATAAGTTTAATTCACTGATACAGTAATGTTGTGATTGTTCTTGTAGTGCATTACAGTTGGTTTCGTACTGGAATGAGCCCCAAACTTATAGCATTTCATTCTTTCAGTTATTTCCTCCAACCCGTAATTATTTTAGCATTTTGCTTTGCAGATATTTCAATACAAAATCTACATTGATTACTTTTACTGCCTTGATTTTGACATTTTTTTGCCTACATGAAAACATGGAAGACTTTGTCTAGTAATTTGAGCCCCATTTTCCCTGAATATTCCAATATTTTAAATGTTGCAGCGACTTTTTTTCCCTATAGGGCTTGCTGTTTTGCACAGCTTTAGATGTAGCTGGTTCTTTACTCCATCATGTTTTCCCTTACCCCAGTTTAAATGTGGAAAAGATATCCAAATATAAATCTGATTGAATTTATCAGTTACCTATTATATTCTCAAAAGCAGACAATGTACAATCCGGCACTGTCGACACGAAAATAGAGAAAGTGCAGAACAAATGGGTAAACAGAAATTTCCCTAAGGGGAGATTTACATTTACTTCAATGTAGTGCGGTCTCAGAGTTGGTAAATTTAAGTAGCGGGGGGTGTGGGGGGCGCAGGGGGCTTGACCCCTGCTTACACCCTTTAGATTTTCTTTTTTTTTTTTTTTTTTAATTTATTCCTTGTGAACATTCGAAATTTTAATGGTTCGATCATTAAAGGTCAACCTTTAGTGATTCAAACCATTAAACTTTAAATGTTCTAATATAGACCCAAATTTATCATGTGTCCCTTTATTCCTACAGTTCATTTCGGCTCCCCCTATAGATTTTCCAGAGTTACTCATATTTACATTAAAAGTTTGATCTTTCCTTCTTTTGACATATGTTTCACAACAATTTTCTCCCCATTCAATTACATAGCTTTCATTAATAACCCTCCGTTATTCATTAAAAATAGTTCTTGCATCTTTCTTAATTTGCTGTGTTAAAGAGGGTGTAATTCACTAATCTAGTTTTTGTGCCTCTGGTTCACAGCTGATGGCCCTACAGGACTGTTATGTCTCCGTATGTAGGAACCATAATTTACTCCATACCATCCACTAATAAAACACCTATTCAAATTATTTTGATTTCCGCATTAAGATAAAAGCACTCTACCTTTTGAGTTGATCAGTCTTTGTATGCTCTGAGCTACAACTGATCTTTAACAGGACCTAATGCTAAAGTTAGTTACTTTTAATTATGTTATTTTCACCTAGATGGTGCTATTTATAAACTTAGTGCCACACAGACTTAGAAGGTTACACAATGGGATAAGTCCCCGTATACAGTCTTTCTCCACTGTGTAGTCTGCCCCCGATGTCTAACCTTTTACTGCTCCCACCCCCAATTACTTTTTGCTTTGTCCTGACTTCTTGCACTTAAAAATTGAAAGGTATGGTTATGTGTTGCTATCAACTATAACTACCCCTTCCGGTATTCCAGGGAATAGCATACTATTCTTTCTTGACACGTTATGCAAATTATCTACCTTGTTCTTTAATAATTTGTAGGTTACTCGTAAATTACTTATTAACCTGTCATTAATTTCTTCTTCCGTGCTCCTGTTCAGTGGCAGGCATGTGTTCTTGCTTTCTCTTCTGTCCCACTTTTCCATATCTAAACTAGTTTATTTTTATCTGTTTAACTTTCACATGAAAACGTGGTCTGCTGCCTCTGTACTCTGAAAGAACACTTCGACTTTTACATTTACATTTTCTGTAGTTTATCTGGTAGATTTGCCTCTGGAGATAAAATGAAACAAATTTTTACTTAAATCAGCAATTACTTTCATATCCATGTAATTACAAGCCAAGCTTTTGTTTGTATTTTGCTACTGGTTTGCTACACTTAACATTACAGATCTTTATTGAATATACTTATCTCCTTTCACTCTGCTTCAAATTTTGCAGTTTTTACTTCCCACATTGTTTGAGGTCTACGATCATTTTCTCTAGCATTACTATCTCTGAGCCATTTTGTTTTATATTTCAGTCTCTCACTTCAATTTCCTTTTTAGCAGAAAGCTGCATCCTTTAAGCTAAAGCAAGAACTTAGGTATGCGCTTCAGAAATTCAGTGATTTGTACTCACAAAAACAGTACACAGATGAGGGGGGGGGCAATAACAACTTGGAAATGGAGATGGATATGAGGTAATTGCATCACACAAAGTTATTGCTTAAAGAACTGAGAATATGATGCATTCAAAGAGGACAGCAAGCCTAAAGCCAATGTGGAGTATGGGGAAGTAAGTCCAAGAAGGGATACAGAGAGAGATAGCAAGAGTGGAAAGAGGAAAGGCAGCTTTGGTTACAATAATCTTACAAGTACAATATGGTTGAGAGGGTATTGGCAGCTCTTACACTGAAAATTAATCATGGAGAACAAAATGAGAAACAGAATATTGAAATGCACAGCTTAAAGCATCTACAAATGATGAACTCATAAATCTAATGCATACATATTGAAGCTGCAACTGGAATACTGTGATCAGAAATGGAAACAGTTTGAAAGGGTTAGCAAATGATATGGAGCATCATCTACCATGTAAAGAGATGATACAGCAAGATGAAATGCTTTTTCTGGAGAAAACAGAGATCATATGGAGTGCACTGGATAGTAACTGGAAGGGTGAGAGATCTGCATTTAGGACGGAGGTAGAAATGTTCAAGTGGCAGGTAAATTGATTTAGAGTGTACATAGGAAAATACTAACTTATAAACTGGGCCACAAAATAATGCTGCATATTACCCAGTGGATCATGGAATATGGGACATTATAATTTTTTCTGATATAACAAATGATGAAACAAGGGGAACACTAACAGTGACCTTTTATAAAGGTGTGTATATTGTTTTGTACACAAAATGAAACAAAGCACAAATCTAACTGCACATCAGAGAGAAGGATTCTGTTGCACCTGGCAGTTGGTAGTCTGTCCTCCATCTCAAATTCTCACTTTTTTTTTTTTTTTTTTTTTTTTTGGAGATCTGCTACTTTTTCTTCATATTTTGCTTTTGTCAGTTTTGCCTTATTTAACTTGCATTTTATTTTACGTACCTCCTTTTATCCGTTAAGTCATTTTATTAGTTAATTCTTTTAAATGTGCAAAGATAATTTTTGCAGTGTAAAAGCAAGGACTGCATGTACAGAAAATCAGTTAGAGAAACATTTCAGACACCATTCAAAATAATAGCAATGATACCCTGTATGGCTATGGTACTTAATCCTAATGCTAATACTTAATTCTGTGGTAGTGATAAATGATCTTAGAAAATTATCCCTACAACTCAGAAGTAGGCTGAACAAAAAATGAAGCAAATGGAAAACCTAGATGTTAAGAAGCAATTACAGACAAAATAAGTGGTGAATAGCATGGCTGCCATCATTAGGAAAGGTCTGCAATTACATGAATGTAATATGAATACAGTAATTAAGAGAGAACATTACTTGTCTACATTTAAAGAAATGGTACCAAAAAAGGCAATGTTGTTTCACTTGTATCTTTTGGCTTTTCCCAGTTAGGGGTCACCACAGCAGAACTTCGGTCTGCTAATGATTGGCAGTAGATTTTTATGTACCGAGTTGTCAGCCCTGATGCCCATTCATGCATGTCTCCACACAGAAAACACTTTAGCTGAGAATCGAACAGGACAACGTCTTATTGTGAGGCTACTAAATGCAAACTAGGGCCTTTGGACTTATAAATCTAGAAAGTAGTAACCTCCATGTTGTGAGTATTTGACATGCTTTTAGGCATGCACAGATTTTGCATACCTTCAAGCATTTCATGACTGCTGCACAAGTAACACAAGGTTTGGAAGGGATAGTAAACAGCAGGTTAGATATCTGGTGTGGTTAGATACAAGACACGCATGACAAGAGACTGATACAGCTAATGAATTAATTGAGTCAGCATAATAGTCTGACTTCAGATGGCTCAAGACTTCAACCAGAAAAAATCTAATAGTGCAAATACCAAAGGAAGATGACAGACAGACTGATATTGCAGATGCCTTTAGGAATGAGACAGCATTTTACAAAGATTGTACCACACATGTCTGATACACACAGGCATCTAGTAAATCTTTAGCAGCAAGATGTAACCTAGGTATGGAGCTCTGAACAGGAAAAGAACTGAAATACCAGGGAATAGTTAATATTGCACCAACATTAACATGCAATGTGAACAAGCAAGCTGTGCTGTAAGTTGTCATTCAAAGTGGTACTGGAGTGGTGTGATCTTGCAGAGGCACAAAGAAAAGATTTGCAGACAAAGAAAAAGACATGTTAGCAACTGTGCATGGATGTGAGAAATTACTGGAATGTCTTTGATAAAGAAATTTGGGTAGAAAAAAATCACACTGCCCTTCAACTCACACTCAAAGGCATTGTGAAGACTCTTCAGAGACCACAGAGGATGTTAGTTCACAGAAGTATGAACTGAAAATGACATTCAGACCAGGAAAGGAATTATGCATGATTTGAAAGGACACATGAGTCACACCTTGAAATAGTAAAGCTGCAAAAAAGTGAAACAGGTTTTGCCAATTGAACCAGAATTAGTAGTACAGCACTGTACCATCGGCATAGCACATCACATCAACATTCTGAAGGAAGAAATGCTAGTAGTACAGCACTGTACCATCGGCATAGCACATCACATCAACATTCTGAAGGATGAAATGCTAGTAGTACAGCATTGTACCATCTGCAGGGCACATCACATAAACATTCTGAAGGAAGAAATGCTAGTAGTACAGCACTGTACCATCTGCAAAGCACATCACATCAACATTCTGAAGGAAGAAATGCTAGTAGTACAGCACTGTACCATCTGCATAGCACATCACAAACATTCTGAAGGAAGAAATGCTAGTAGTACAGCACTGTACCATCTGCAGAGCACATCACATAAACATTCTGAAGGAAGAAATGCTAGTAGTACAGCACTGTACCATCTGCAGGGCACATCACATAAACATTCTGAAGGAAGAAATGCTAGTAACACAGCATTGTACCATCTGCAGAGCACATCACATCAACATTCTGAAGGATGAAATGCTAGTAGTACAGCACTGTACCATCTGCAGAGCACATCACATCAACATTCTGAAGGAAGAAATGCTAGTAGTACAGCACTGTACCATCTGCAGAGCACATCACATCAACATTCTGAAGGAAGAAATGCTAGTAGTACAGCACTGTACCATCTGCATAGCACATCACATAAACATTCTGAAGGATGAAATGCTAGTAGTACAGCACTGTACCATCTGCAGAGCACATCACATAAGCATTCTGAAGGATGAAATGCTAGTAGTACAGCACTGTACCATCTGCAGAGCACATCACATAAACATTCTGAAGGATGAAATGCTAGTAGTACATCACTGTACCATCGGCATAGCACATCACATAAACATTCTGAAGGATGAAATGCTAGTAGTACAGCACTGTACCATCTGCAGGGCACATCACATCAACATTCAGAAGGAAGAAATGCTAGTAGTACAGCACTGTACCATCTGCAGAGCACATCACATAAACATTCTGAAGGAAGAAATGCTAGTATCACAGCATTGTACCATCTGCAGAGCACATCACATCAACATTCTGAAGGAAGAAATGCTAGTAGTACATCACTGTACCATCTGCAGAGCACATCACATAAACATTCTGAAGGAAGAAATGCTAGTAGTACAGCACTGTACCATCTGCAGAGCACATCACATAAACATTCTGAAGGAAGAAATGCTAGTATCACAGCATTGTACCATCTGCAGAGCACATCACATCAACATTCTGAAGGAAGAAATGGTAGTAGTACAGCACTGTACCATCTGCAGAGCACATCACATCAACATTCTGAAGGAAGAAATGCTAGTAGTACAGCATTGTACCATCTGCACAACACATCACATCAACATTCTGAAGGATGAAATGCTAGTAGTACAGCACTGTACCATCGGCATAGCACATCACATAAACATTCTGAAGGAAGAAATGCTAGTAGTACAGCACTGTACCATCTGCAAAGCACATCACATCAACATTCTGAAGGAAGAAATGCTAGTAGTACAGCATTGTACCATCTGCAGAGCACATCACATAAACATTCTGAAGGAAGAAATGCTAGTAGTACAGCACTGTACCATCTGCAAAGCACATCACATCAACATTCTGAAGGAAGAAATGCTAGTAGTACAGCACTGTACCATCGGCATAGCACATCACATAAACATTCTGAAGGAAGAAATGCTAGTAGTACAGCACTGTACCATCTGCAAAGCACATCACATCAACATTCTGAAGGAAGAAATGCTAGTAGTACAGCACTGTACCATCTGCAAAGCACATCACATCAACATTCTGAAGGAAGAAATGCTAGTAGTACAGCATTGTATCATCTGCAAAGCACATCACATCAACATTCTGAAGGAAGAAATGCTAGTAGTACAGCACTGTACCATCTGCAGAGCACATCACATAAACATTCTGAAGGATGAAATGCTAGTAGTACATCACTGTACCATCTGCAAAGCACATCACATCAACACTCTGAAGGAAGAAATGCTAGTAGTACAGCACTGTACCATCTGCAGAGCACATCACATAAACATTCTGAAGGAAGAAATGCTAGTAGTACAGCATTGTACCATCTGCAGAGCACATCACATCAACATTCTGAAGGAAGAAATGCTAGTATCACAACATTGTACCATCTGCAGAGTACATCAACATTCAGAAGGAAGAAATGGTAGTAGTACAGCACTGTACCATCTGCAGAGCACATCACATCAACATTTTGAAGGAAGAAATGCTAGTAGTACAACATTGTACCATCTGCATAGCACATCACATAAACATTCTGAAGGAAGAAATGCTAGTAGTACAGCACTGTACCATCTACAGAGCACATCACTTCAACACTCTGAAGGAAGAAATGCTAGTAACACAGCACTGTACCATCTGCAGAGCACATCACATCAACATTTTGAAGGAAGAAATGCTAGTAGTACAACATTGTACCATCTGCATAGCACATCAACATTCTGAAGGAAGAAATGCTAGTAGTACAGCACTGTACCATCTGCAGAGCACATCACATAAACATTCTGAAGGATGAAATGCTAGTAGTACAGCATTGTACCATCTGCACAACACATCACATCAACATTCTGAAGGAAGAAATGCTAGTAGTACAGCACTGTACCATCTGCATAGCACATCACATAAACATTCTGAAGGAAGAAATGCTAGTAGTACAGCACTGTACCATCTGCATAGCACATCACATAAACATTGTGAAGGAAGAAATGCTAGTAGTACAGCATTGTACCATCTGCACAACACATCACATAAACATTCTGAAGGAAGAAATGCTAGTAGTACAGCACTGTACCATCTGCAGAGCACATCACATAAACATTCTGAAGGAAGAAATGCTAGTAGTACATCACTGTACCATCTGCAGAGCACATCACATAAACATTCTGAAGGATGAAATGCTAGTAGTACAACATTGTACCATCTGCAGAGCACATCACATCAACATTCTGAAGGAAGAAATGCTAGTAGTACAGCATTGTACCATCTGCACAACACATCACATCAACATTCTGAAGGAAGAAATGCTAGTAGTACAGCACTGTACCATCTGCAGAGCACATCACATAAACATTCTGAAGGAAGAAATGCTAGTAGTACAGCATTGTACCATCTGCACAACACAACACATCAACATTCTGAAGAAAGAAATGCTAGTAGTACAGCACTGTACCATCTGCAGAGCACATCACATAAACATTCTGAAGGATGAAATGCTAGTAGTACATCACTGTACCATCTGCAAAGCACATCACATCAACACTCTGAAGGAAGAAATGCTAGTAGTACAGCACTGTACCATCTGCAGAGCACATCACATAAACATTCTGAAGGAAGAAATGCTAGTAGTACAGCATTGTACCATCTGCAGAGCACATCACATCAACATTCTAAAGGATGAAATGCCAGTAGTACAGCATTGTACCATCTGCACAACACATCACATCAACATTCTGAAGGAAGAAATGCTAGTATCACAACATTGTACCATCTGCAGAGTACATCAACATTCAGAAGGAAGAAATGGTAGTAGTACAGCACTGTACCATCTGCAGAGCACATCACATCAACATTTTGAAGGAAGAAATGCTAGTAGTACAACATTGTACCATCTGCATAGCACATCACATAAACATTCTGAAGGAAGAAATGCTAGTAGTACAGCACTGTACCATCTACAGAGCACATCACTTCAACACTCTGAAGGAAGAAATGCTAGTAACACAGCACTGTACCATCTGCAGAGCACATCACATCAACATTTTGAAGGAAGAAATGCTAGTAGTACAACATTGTACCATCTGCATAGCACATCAACATTCTGAAGGAAGAAATGCTAGTAGTACAGCACTGTACCATCGGCATAGCACATCACATCAACATTCTGAAGGAAGAAATGCTAGTAGTACAGCACTGTACCATCTGCAGAGCATATCACATAAACATTCTGAAGGATGAAATGCTAGTAGTACAGCACTGTACCATCTGCAAAGCACATCACTTCAACACTCTGAAGGAAGAAATGCTAGTAACACAGCATTGTACCATCTGCAGAGTACATCAACATTCTGAAGGAAGAAATGCTAGTAGTACAGCACTGTACCATCTGCAGAGCACATCACATCAACATTCTGAAGGAAGAAATGCTAGAATGCCCATTACCTAAACATCCATGGAAAGTACAGTTGTGTACACCTACCATAAATGTAGATGTTCGAGTGTCTTCACTGTTGCAGTCATGACTGTAGGGTTCTCCCCTGCCGGCAGGCAGTCCTCGGTCAGCCAGAATCCCAAAGTCTGTGTCTGGCGTCGGCTGTTCAACCATGCTTCCTGACGTCAGAGCGCCAGGAGTACAAAGCTGACAGCCGACGCCATCTTCTCCAGTTTTTCTTGCCCCAGATGTCAGGAGTCCCAAAATGAGAAAGGTCCCATATCCTTTGCAAATACACCTCAGAAGAATGGTGAAAAAAGGAACCACACAAAAGTAAAAAATAAGAGGGGACAAGAGGGAGGGAAACCCAGACTGCAACAGTGAAGACACTCTAACATCTACATTTATGGTAGGTGTACACAACTGTACTATGTTCATCGTGTTTCACTGTTGCAGTCATGACTGTAGGGTAGAATCCCAAAGCTGAAGGAAAGGGAGGTGGTCATAAAGAAGAAGGGGCGGCTAAAAGGCCCTGCAAGACTGCAGAGGCAAAGCCTGCCCTAGACTTAGAGTAGAGAGGTAAATTGTAGTGCTTAGAAAGAGTATGCACTGAACTCCAAGTTGCAGCTTCCAAAATGTCTTTGGTAGGAACTCCCCTGAGGAAGGCCGCAGAAGTGGCAGCAGCTCTGGTGGAATGAGTCCGTATACTCCCTGGGATTTGCTTTCCATGGTGTGAATAACAAAATCTGATTCCATGAGCAATCCATTTAGAAATGGTCTGTTTTGAAATGGCTTTACCTTGGGAACTTGAAGCATAAGAAACAAACAACTGTTCTGATTTTCTGATGTCCTTGGTTCTGTCCAGGTAAAAACGTAGTTGTCTGTGTACATCCAAGGAATGTAAGATCCTTTCCCCTTTATTTTGAGGAGTGGGGAAAAAAGTTGGCAAGTGGATAGTTTGATTTAAGGCCACTTTGGAAACCACCTTAGGCATGAAGGTAGGATTAGTCCTCAAAGACACCCTGTCTTGATGAAAAATAATATAAGGTTCCACAGCCATAAGAGTTTGTAACCCTGAAACTCTCCTGGCAGAGGTTAGGGCTAACAGAATAGCTGTTTTCCAAGATAAAAACTTGATGTCAGAAGAGGCAGCAGGCTCAAAGGAGGCAAGGTTAGTTTTTCCAAAACATAGTTGAAATCCCAAGCAGGAATGGGAGGAGATCTAGGAGGTCTTAAGTTCTTAGCTCCTCTGAGAAACTGTTTCATGAGCTGGTGGGAAAAGATTGGAGGGTCTGTATTATAATGAGCAGAAATAGCAGAGGCATGTATCTTAATGGAAGAGAAAGAGAGACCCTTATGTCAGAGATCGGTCAAGTAAAGTAAAATTAAAGGAATGTTCGGAAGAGGATCAGAATCCTGAGCCTGCATCCAGGAACAAAATCTTTTCCATTTTCCTGCATAAGATTTTCTAGTGCTAGGACGTCTGGCTTCTAAAATGACATCCATAACCTGCTCGGGTAGGAAAGAAGAAATCAAAGGCCCTGGATTAACCAGGCCGCCAGGCTGAGAGTTCTGACATGAGAGTGTAGAACCTGACCCTGATGTTGGGACAGAAGGTTCGGAGACTGAGGTAAAATCCAAGGGGGCTCCAGACATATGTTTTTTAGAGTTGGGTACTAAAACTGTCGAGGCCAATTTGGGGCCAGCAAGATCATCATCTTGGGCTTGTCCTGTTTCATCTTTAATAATACCCGTGGAAGAAGAGGAAGAGGCGGAAAAGTATATCCCGAGAGGTTCCTCCAACTGAATGATAGGGCATCCACTTTCCAAGCTTCTTTGTGGAAAGTCCTGGTGCAAAAATTCTGTAGTTGATGACTGAGATGGGATGCAAAGAGGTCTATGTGAGGACATCCCCAGTCTGCTGTTATCATCCTGAATATTCTGGAGTCCAGCATCCACTCGTGTGGATCCGAAAGGTTTCTGCTCAGACTGTCTGCCAGGAAGTTTTGCTTCCCTGGTAGAAACTGAGCTTGAAGGTCCAGATTGCAAGCTAGAGCTGTGTTCCATAGATCCATGGCTAGTCTGCAAAGGGGGTAGGAATGAGATCCCCCTTGCTTGTTTATGTACTACATAACTGTGGGGTTGTCTGTCCGTATTAGTAGTTGTCTTGGTTGTAGAAGATTCCTGAAGGCCACTAGAGCTTTCTGAATGGCTAACATTTCCTTTAAATTGATATGCAGGTGCTTCTGATCCTTTGTCCAAAGGCCCTGCAGACAGTTGCCCTGAAAATGGGCTCCCCAAGCATAATCTGAGGCGTCCGTGGTTAGAATATGAGTGGCCGGAGGCAGACAGAAGGGTTTCCCTTTGTTTAGAGTACATGCCCTGGACCACCAAAGAAATTCCTTTTGAAGGCAAGGCAGGACGGAGATCAGTATGTCTAAACTGTGGCAATGCTGAGACCATACACTTTTTAGGTACCACTGTATTTTCCTCATGTGTAGTCTTGCATATGGCATGAGAAGGATGCAGGAGGCCATGTAACCCAAAGCCTGCAGGAATCTCCTTGTAGATAGCTGAGTTAACGTTGCCAAGGTCTTGAAAGTTGAAGCCAGCTGTAATTGTTTTTTGGATGTCAGAAATGCCATCTGGGTTGTGGTGTTTAGAAGAGCACCCAGAAAAGTTATCTGTTGTGAGGGTGTCAAATTTGACTTTTTTATGTTTACAGAGAATCCCAGGAACTTGAGGAGGTTCTGTACAAATTCTAGATGCTGGAGTAAGACATCCTTGCTGTCTGCTAGAATTAGACAATCGTCCAGATAAGGGTAAATTTGAATTCCCTTGAGTCTGCAGTAAGCTACTACTGGAGCCAGGCATTTGGTGAAGACCCTGGGCGCAGTAGACAATCCAAAGGGCAGCGTAGAGAATTGAAAGTGCCTCGATCCGGCCTTGAACCTGAGGTATTTTCTGCATTTCTGCCTGATGGGAATGTGTAAATATGCCTCCTTTAAATCCAAAGTCACCATCCATGCATCTTTGGACAGCACTGGAAGTAGCTGCTGTAGAATAAGCATCTTGAATTTTGGAATCTCTAGAAAGGTGTTCAAGACTGACAGATCCAGAATGGGTCTCCATGAGTTTTGCTTCCTGGGGACTAGAAAGAGCCTTGAGTAAAAACCCTGTCCCATTTCTGAAAGTGGAACCGGTTCTATGGCTTTCATGGCCGAAAGAGCTTCCACCTGGTTTAAGGCCTATGTCCATTGATGTTTTGGAAGGTCTGGCCATCTGCTTGGCCTTGGCAGGGTATGAAAATGGAATTTGTAACCTCTTAAAACCACATCCAGAACCCACTTGTCTTGGGTTATACGAGTCCAATTTTGATAAAAAAGAGAGAGTTTTCCTCCGAGGGGCTTCCAGGCAAGAAGTTCCTGCAGCCCAACAGAGGGAGTCATTGAGCTTGTTTCCTATGAGTTTGTGACCTGTCCACTCCTCCCCTAGGGGTGGAAGCAGTCCACTGTCTTGGTCTATAAGAAGCATGTGTTTGAGGCCTTCCTCTGGAGCGTCTATATCTACCCCTCTGAGACCTGTCTGAAGTGGGAAAGGACCAATTTTTAGAAGGCCAATTCCTGCTAAATCTTGGTGGCTGTACTTGTAAGAAATCTTTAACTGTTTGCATGGATTTCGCCTTATCCTCCATCTTTTTAATCACCTCTTCAGCTTTTGATCCAAACAAAACATTATGCTGAACAGGAGCATCCAATAATTTAGCTTTTACTTGTTCTGGCAAATTTTGTTCCTTTAACCATGCATGCCTTCTAATGACTGTGCCGGAGGCAGCAGCCCTACAAGAAGCCTCCAAGGCATCAAATCCACAGTGTAAACCATGCTTCCCAACTTGTTCAGTGGCATGCAATAAGTCATATAATTCCTTATCATCTGCACAGGCAGAAATGGAAGTAAGCTTTTGTTTTAAAACAGACAAGAGAAATTGCTGGTATTTCAGCATATGAAACTGACAGTTTAAAGCCCTAATGGACAAAGCAGCAGAAGTGTACACTTTTTTGCCCCATCTTTCCAAAGATCTAGAATCCTTTTCAGTGGGAATGGGATTTTTAGCAGAAGCGGCCTTAACTCCCTTAGGACCCTGAGAAATGGTTTCAGGGTCAGCAGAAGGGTTCTTGTATAAAAACTGGTGGGAATCAGGAACCCTGTAATATCTATCAGACTTAGGAGCAGGAGGAAAAGAGTCAGGGGGTTAAGTTAGCCTCCGAAAAAGCATCATCCACAATATCCAAAACAGGAGGAATAGCCAGGGGTCTATGTTGGGGGAGAAGAAGAAAATCCCTTAGTCTTTTCTTAGATTCCGAATACTCCTGTCCTTCCCAGTGGAAATGTTCCCTCATTTCATGTAAAGTTTCCCCAAAAGAGAAATCCTCAGGGGGAGAAGCTGAAGGAATGGATTCCTCAACATCAGAATCCTCATAAGGAGGGAAAGAATATTCCTGGTCAGAAGAAGAAACTGAAGAAACAGAAGCCTGATCAGAGGAATCATAATAAACATCCTGCCTTGGCCTTTTATCTGGAGGGGGATGAGAACCCCTAATCATAGTAAGTAAATCCTCCGCCATCTTGAGTAACTGTTTCTGTGACTTGGGAGCCGTTTCAGAAGAGGCCTGTGTTGCAGTCTTTGATTTAGAAGGAGTCTTTGCCTTTGGCTTTGCCTTTATTAGAAGCTGAGTATGCCTGAAAACCCCTTCGGAAGCCGGTACCTGCACAGCAGCTCCAGACCCATCCGAAGGAGCATTGTCCGAAGGTCCTGCAATAGAAATATTTAAAGGCCTGGTTGGCTCCTCACTGAGTCCGTTTTGGCCATCGGTTCTGAAATGGCCGATGACAGGGGCTGCAAAAGCGCCTCACTGACGACGGCCGAACCTGAAGCTGGCTCCACTTGTGCGCTATCATCAGATTTGGACCTCGGAGGCCTGTCTTTATCCTCGTGACGTTTGTGAACTCCGGTAGCCGGAACCATATCCAATGACATGTTGTAGTTAAAGTGCCTACCGAAGTAATGAAAAGCAAAATCGTACCTTCGTTTAATTGTACGTTGATTGAATCTAGCACAAAACCGACAACTAGCTACGTCGTGGTCAGGGCCTAAGCAAGGAATACAGTAAGAATGAAAATCCTTATGAGGTATTTGCTTCCCACATGAAATACAATTATTAACTTTTTCTGATATTGGACTGGAGCAAGAAAAAGTTTCCCCAATGGGGCACTTAGCTTTGAGTGGAGAAGAAAATCTACGGACTGAAGTTTATCAGAAAAAATAGTCAGGAGTCAGCCGACCGGCACTTGCGAACTGCTATCACCGCACGGCAAGAAAGACTGGAGAAGATGGCGTTGGCTGTCAGCTTTGTACTCCTGGCGCTCTGATGTCAGGAAACATGGTTGAACAGCCGATGCCGGACCCAGACTTTGGGATTCTGGCCGACCGAGGACTGCCTGCCGGCAGGGGAGAACCCTACAGTCATGACTGCAACAGTGAAACACGATGAACATCTGAGTGTATTCCAGTTCAACCAAGCAATCTACCTCATTTATGGACACGTGATTAATACAAGGAATGCCTGACTTTCTCAAATGTGACAATAGTACACAATACATAAATGAGGAATTCAAAACATTTGAACATGAATAAGAATTCATATGTATAACATCCTGTCCACATTAATCACAGTCTAGTGTTAAGTGGACAGACCTGTCCAAACAGTGACAACATTAATGAGAAAGAGCTGTAGCAAAAGTCAAGAATCGTTATCTTGCAGATTTAAATCCAGGAATGCTTCATTGCAAGGACTCAGGCCTCTCGCCAGTTCAAATGCTGATGAGCAAAAAGCTGAAAAGCAGATTACCTACTTCATTTAAGCTATTGATGTCTGACAATCAATGCAATGTAAAGAAGTGCTGGAAAGAAATTCGCAGAGACTGAAATACTACTATCATACAAATTACAGAAGATGAATACATTCACAGGATGGAGACAAAGTACAAATACAAAAGCTATAAAAACAACAGCCTAAAACTGAAGGTCTCGCTAAAGCAGCTGAAGAGGTCGCTAGAACTGAACACATCCCAAATGGAACCTCAACAGTTTCATAAAATAGGCTTTGGCAGATCTACAATTCAAACATTTGATTACAGAAACAATGAGTTGAATACTGGTTTTAACTTCACAGATGCCATGGTTATTCAAATAACAGATCACTTGCTTAGAATTTAAGAATAAAATAGAGCATCTTCCCCAGAAATCCAGAAAAAAATGTTTCCAGAACTTCCTATGCATCTGAACAAGATGTAATTTACCACACACATACATAACAGGTGGTTCTTACTTAATTTGCCTTCATGATTCAACTTGACTATACACATATATATATATATATATATATATATATATATACACACACACACACACACACACACACATCATGATGGTAGCCTTTATGGAGTACAGTCTTCACCCTGTTGACTTGTAAAAGTTTAATTCCTGCTCTTACGTAGTGCACCATGCAACAGCAAAAACCCAGCTCCAACCTGTGAAAGGTCCCTTCACATCAGTATGCAACTGTAGATGACAAACTATGCAAGTAAATAAAAAGTAACACACTGCACTCACACAGTCTGCAAATGACCAATCCTTAAAAATAACTGTGTTACACTCACTTCCAAACTCTTAAACGTGCAAGACATTGTTGTTTTCTGCCCTATAGTTTGACTTTCATTACCCTCCAGTGCACCCTGCAAAATGCAATGCGATACTGGTTATATAACATATAGCACATTATGAGCAATGCAGAGGTCTGAGGTAATCTAGTTCACATGTTCTGTAACCTTAACTTGCACGAATAAAAGCTAATGGCATTTGCATTAGAAGCAGCTTTCATTTTGCACGTTTCACTGTGTGAATAGCCAAGGTCTTATTTTCAGAGTTTAGTATATTGTTACTTGCTGCAGGGTAAGCAGAATATTTTTCCCCTTTTCACAAAACAAATGCAAAGTTTATACAGGTATTATTAGCATCACCGATATCCAAGATAATCTATGCCATTTCAATGTCCCAAGAAGGGCTATTATGTACACAGCACTTTCAATTTATCCTAGAAGTGTACTTCTTCTGCATCCCTTAAAACAGAGAAAGATATCCTCTGATGTGGCTTATTGTTTAGGGTTGGGGAAATTAAATCCATACTGCAGATAAAAAGTAAAAATTCCATAAAATCTGCCCCTGCTTTGTCTGCAAAAAGAAATGAACTTCAAGAATTACAGGTGCACAGCTAAATTCTAAACTTTTTGACAAAGGAAAACACAGCTTTTAATTTTTATTTTCTTAATTTATTCGTGTCATAATGTGTGCCTGCTGACTATCTAGCCCCTGCCACTGACCAAGTCCATTGTTCACAATAACCAAGATGAGGGTCGATCACAGCAAAGTAGTTATTAATACAGCCATGGGGGCAGTTCCCATTTCCAGGCATAACCCCTACCGCACCCCAGAAGCTGATATGTATGCTGGTACACTTTCCCCGAAATGTGTTCTTGCTCCCATACACAAGCATTGAAGGCTACTAAAGGAAAGGAGCTTGACAGAGCCAAACAGGTCTCACTGGTCCATATCCTACATAGCATATACCTCTCTGACCAGTAGGTGTTCAAAATGCAATGAACTGGACTGCCTTTTTCTCCCCAAATGGCAAAACAACAGACATCACAATCTCATGCTCACACAGCTCTGCTATCTTCCTTGTGTGCTCAAAGTCACAAGTACAGCCTCATCAAGACCAAAGTCAAACATTTGACCCTTAAAACACCCACCACAGAGTGAACATTAATTTATTTTTGATTTATTACGAAATATCCCAGAGTCTGTTCAAACCCCCTTCCCATGCAAACATAGCTCTCAACCTTCCATCTCCAAAATGAGGAACACTAGCCCTTACAATGCGGAACACATACTAATGGCTCACTAACAACTTCACCTAGGCATCTCATAGGATGGGCAAAATATGCTGGTTTTAATTATAAAAAAGATCTTAAAATTAATTAGTATGATTAATTTCTATTCACATTTCTATTAACTGAACCACAACGTTTACCCTCATACTGTCATCCCAGCTTACTGGCTGTAAACAACAAAGGGCATCTCCAAATGTACTGCCCACACACAGGAACAACTTCTGATGACAAAAGCCTCAACACATGACCCATGTATTGCCCATGTGCATGCATGATACGACTCAACACAGCTACTCGTGGTGTCCTGCAGAGTTCTACAAGCAGCAGAGAGTGAAAGAGTGACTTTCCTTTGATTTATACGTATTTTTCTGGCTTTCTTTTTTGACTGCTGTATTTTGACTGTATTTCGCATAAAAGCATTTTTATATTACTAAACTAGCTCTGCAAGTTGATCTACTGTATTTGTGTTTGCTTCTAAACTGTTTGCACTTTAAAAAGTTTGTTTTCTGCTTAATTTAACTGTTAGGCTAACACACTCAAGTGCGCTAGCCGATTTAAAGCATTTACTGTTTGTTACTGTATCTTTTTGTCTGTTTGAAACAAAAAAAAAAAACAAAAAAAATCCTTGTTTTCCCGCCTTTACTGAACTAGAATAGTCCAGTCTTCAGATTTTGCTGATCTCTGGGCTGTGTCATAGTTCTTGTGTTGTCCATATCCTTATTTGGATAGGAGGAAGCTTCTTTGTTCACCAGTGGGAGTGGGGAGCACTGAGCAGCCTATTTGTCCCTTAAGGAGTGGTTCCAGCCCAGCAACTTGTAGTTTACTGGCCGTTTTGGGCCATTTCCTAGCTCTTTTCAACCCCCTGCTATAAAGCCCGCTTTAGCATGCTTTTGCGCTTGTATACGACTCAGCACAGCTCCTCGTGGTGTCCTGCAGAGTTCTACAAGCAGCAGAGAGTGAAAGAGTGACTTTCCTTTGATTTCTAAGTATTTTTCTGGCTTTCTTTTTTGACTGCTGTATTTCGACTGTATTTCGCATAAAAGCATTTTTATATTACTAAACTAGCTCTGCAAGTTGATCTACTGTATTTGTGTTTGCTTCTAAACTGTTTGCACTTTAAAACGTTTGTTTTCTGCTTAATTTAACTGTCAGGCTAACACACTCAAGTGAGCTAGCTGATTTAAAGCATTTACTGTTTGTTACTGTATCGTTTTGTCTGTTTGAAACAAAAAAAACAAAAAAATATCCTTGTTTTCCCGCCTTTACTGAACTAGAATAGTCCAATCTTCAGATTTTGCTGATCTCTGGGCTGTGTCATAGTTCCTGTGTTGTCCATATCCTTATTTGGATAGGAGGAAGCTTCTTTGTTCACCAGTGGGAGTGGGGAGCACTGAGCAGCCTATTTGTCCCTAAAGGAGTGGTTCCAGCCCAGCAACTTGTAGTTTATTGGCCGTTTTGGGCCATTTCCTAGCTCTTTTCAACCCCCTGCTATAAAGCCCGCTTTAGCGCGAATTTGCGCGAAGTTGCTCATAGAGCAGCATCGGGCAGCGCCGGTTAATCAAGTTTAAACTATTGTTGGCTCCGCAAAGTCTGCTCTTCAATTTTTCCCTTAGAACTGCCCTACTTGCAATCTAAAGTCTATTCTCTATCTGTAAAGCCCAGCACATGCTCCTAAAGCATTTTTATACAGATAAAGCACTCTAAAACAAAAAGGAAGTACTTCATTCACCTAAATCCCCTTGAGTACCCATTTCCCTATAGGTCCTTTCTGACTCAGTTACACAGCAATCCTATACACTATTCTAGCATGTCGAAGGGTCAGTTGCTGGCTTCCTCTCCTGTTCAGCTGGTGAATCTGGGAATCTTGAGGCAATGTTACAACTGCCTCATGTACACAGACAACCCTCTCCTCCTCCCAACAAATACAAATATATGTGAGAGATGCAACTATATAGCCAAACTGGAGGCTGAGCTCTCTCAACTCAGTACTGGCAAAACCAGTCAGGAGGAGAAGGTAACCACACACACCACAATCCCAGTCTCACATAGACCTATCACAACTGCAAACCAAACACACAAAAACATACTCAGAGGCTCTAATTAAAAATCTACCAAAACAACAGAGGCCTCCAAAGCAGACACCCAAGCGACCACTACCTCAAGACATAGCACATGCAACACACAGTTCACAAAGTCAGTGTGCTAAATAGTCACAGCCCTTAAGGCTAAACAACATGCCAGATACACTTGTAATAGGTGACTCCATAGTCAGACACACTGACGTCGCGCTCACCAGACTGAACAAGGAAAAGGTTACAGTAAGCTGCCTGTCGGGCGCTAGAATCTGCCACATAACACAAGCACTCAGTTCACTCCAAAGCAAGTACAAATATGACTCGGTCATTGTCCATGCCGGTGTGAATGACCTGAGACGTACCTCCCTGGACTACATGAAAAGAGACATATAGGAGCTCTCTGATTATGTAGCCCAGGCCGGTATGACCCTGACCCTGAGCAGCATCTTACCCTCACCAAGAATGATGCCACAGTACAGAGACAAAATGATCAGCTTTAACAATTGGCTTAATTACTGGTGTCATTCTAAGGGGATCCAATATCTGTCCACTTGGGATGACATGCTTGACAAGGCATGCTGCTTCGCAAGGGACGGCTTGCACCTGTCACCCCTGGGCTTCCGGATATTGGCCAAGGCTCTTGCCACCCCCATAGTGCCTTTTTTAGGCAAGGCTCAAAAGACAAACCCACCTCCCTAGAAAACACAAGTGAAAAAAAACTAAGGGTAATGCTGCTCAATGCCAGAAGTCTAAACCTCAAGATGCACGCTCTTGAAGCCCTCCTCAGTATGGAGAACATCGATGTCTGTGCAGTGACTGAAACCTGGTTCAAGGCTCCTGAGAGCACCCCAGCACTACCAGGTTATACCTCATATCATGCTTTCCGGCCCCAAAACTTGGACCGAACCACAAAAGGAGGGGGAGTATCCATATTCATCAAAGATACCCAACACCTCAAGGTTAGTGGCAACGCACCAAGCGTCGGAGACCATCCAGGTGCAACTAACCATAGGCAAAACTGCCCTACAGTTTGTAGCATGCTACAGACCACCCTCTCAAACTCAGAAGCCCCACTCAGCCTTCCTGAAGACACTGGAGAGTATAAATGTCTCTCCAAATACCATCATAGTGGGAGACTTCAACTACCCAAACATAGACTGGGAACATTACTCAAGCCCCAACACCCTAGCCCAAAGGTTCCTAGAATTCATAAACTCAAATGCGATGGAACAACTAGTCACCACTCCCACAAGAGGAGATAATATACTAGACTTGATCATCACAAACATGGGGACAAAATGCTCCACACTGGAAGTATACCCCTCATTGGTGAGATCAGACCATAAATTAATCTCACTGGAAATCTACATCCCACCCCCACCCCCTGCACAGAAGACCACAGTGAAAAATTTCTCAAAAGCAGACTTCACACTTCTTAAGACTGAAGTGGTATCTTTCAAGGCCCCTGGGCCAGTGGAAACCACAACCCACACCTCTGAATCCTTTATAAATGCCTTCTACGGACACCTTCAAGAATGCATGGATCATGCAATCCCTAATAAAACCAAGACCCATTCCCACAAAGGCAGGCGTCCTGTCTGGTGGACCCCAGCCATTAACAAACTTTACAACAGGAGGAGGAAGCTACTACATGACAGAGCAAAATCCCCAAAAGGGAAGGCATCTCTGATCAGTACTAGCAAAAAACTTCGATCACTCATAAAATCACCCAAGGCCAACTTGGAGAGAAAAATCGCAAAAGACAATCACAAGGCCTTTTATAGCTATGTTAGAAACCTGGGTGGAAACTCCCAGATATGCTCAAAGTTAGTCCAAAATGACACAAAATACACTGAACCCACAGATATTGCCAACATTCTGGCAGACAGGTTCAGTGCAAATTTCTCTGCCCCCCCCCCCCCCAAAAGGAGAAATATCTATCCCAACAGAGTGTAGCCTCCCTAACATCTCAGATGCCCAGGTAAGAGCCACCCTCTCCAAAGCTAAAAACACAGCATCAATGGGACTGGACGGTGTCCCGGGCTGTGTGCTACATGAACTCCAAGAGGAACTAAACCCGCACATAAGGCTGCTGTTTAATCTTAGCCTTACTGCAGGATACGTACCCAAAGAGTGGCGTACAGCAGCTGTGGTCCCACTCCACAAAGGAGGTGCTTCTACGGACCCTGGAAATTACCGCCCCATAAGCTTGACAAGCCTGGTCTGCAAAGCTATGGAAAGGATCATTATGGAACTCATAAACAAAGACATTGGGGACCTACAGACATTGGATCCTACCCAATTCGGCTTTGTCAAAGGCAGATCCTGCCTTTTGAACCTAGTCAACTTTTTTGAAACAGTCACTAAGGCCATTGATGAGGGTAAGGCACAGTCTACCTTGACCTTGCAAAAGCCTTCGACACAATACCCCACTCGGGCATCATTGACAAACTCACCAGCTTAAATGTAAACCCATATGTCACAAGATGGGTTGCAAACTGGCTCAAGGACAGAACCCACAAGGTCAGAATTGCTGGAGCCATGTCAGACTCTAAGCCAGTCACAAGCGGTGTACCACAGAGCTCAGTCCTGGGACCCCTCTTGTTCGGCATTTATTTTTCCGAGGTGCAAGCAAACATAGGAGGATTGTGGCTGACAAAGTTCGCAGATGACTGCAAACTGGGCGCCATAATTGATACTCCAGCGGACACAATTATCCTTCAGAAAGGCCTCATAGAAACGGATAATTGGTGCCAGAGCCATGAACTTAAACTGAACACCAAAAAATGTACAGTCATACCCTTTGGGAAAAACAAGGTACCCACAAATTACCACCTAGGTGGTAATCCATTAAGTACGGAAGAGGTAATCAGGGACCTAGGGACCCAAGTCGACAGTAACCTCTCATTTGACACTCACATTGCCAGGGTGGTTAGGAAGACCTTCTATATTGCCCACCTTATCATGAAGGGATTCACATCTAGATCAAGAGAGGTCATTCTGCCCCTGTACTCTTCTCTTATCAGGCCCATGATTGAGTACAATGCCCCATTTGGGATGTATCTTACCCGACACCTGCAGCAGTTAGAAAGACCCCAAAAGTTCCTCACCAAGAGGATAAAGGGTCTCAAACATATGTCATATGCTGCCTGGCTGAAGAAACTCCAGCTCTATTCAGTCGCATACCACCTACTCAGAGGTGATCTATGCCTGACGTACAAGGCCATGTCCAATCCGGAATTAATGGACATGCTCCACCTCAGAAAATCCAAATCCATCAGAGCCATGAGAGCAAGAGATTTGAACCTCAACACAGAAATAAATAGGACGTGCTGGAGGGACAGATTCATAACCCAGAGGCTCCCTACACTCTGGAACAGAATCCCAGTCCATGTTAGGCAGAGCCCCTCACTAACTCTCTTCAAGAGAAATCTTGACGAGTGGATGGGAGATCGTAGGTTTACCCTGGGGGTCATCTCTGTGTCACTACTAGACAGAGGCACAGTAAACTAAACCCTAAATGGGCGTAGTATTCTCATCCCAAGGGGTGGCGAAAGCCACACACACTCTGGCTAGGCTTATAAATGCCCTAGGGCAGATAGCCTAGTATGAACCTATGAACCTATGAGTAGAAATGTGGATACAGGTTGTACATAGCAAATTGTGAACTCCAGTTGGTTTCGTAGGGTGGTGGACAGCCACTGTGGCTGGACTGACTGATACTGCAATCCATTCAAGTTTTTCCATTTTTATTCCACATGAGAAGCTTTGAGTTGCAATTACAGTCACTTTCCCCTGTATGCAAGCAATAACATGAACTGGTATGTCCTGCATTAGCAAATCAGCCTTAAATAAGGGCTGCTGAGTCCCCACAGCATGGCTCTCAACTGTCCAGATTTTTGCCTCACAATTTTGGTCTGTTCTTAAAAAATGTGTGGTTTTCTGGAAAATCACTGAAGACTGAAGTCAATAAATAATTGCATACATCTAAGTTTCAGACTTCAGATTCTTCAGAATATGCACGCCAACACAAATCCTGGTAATCTAGCAACTTTCTAAGTTTATAAGACCAATACTAAAAACCTGTCCCTATTTTTTGGACTTTTGTCCCCCCATTATTATAGGCTTTGTCCAGATTTCTTGCATTAAGAGGTCAAAAGGTATGCCTCTGAGAGACCCTATGCACTCATCCCTACACACACAAACACATGGGTCTATATTAGAACATCGAAGTTTCACAACTTCGAATGTCCTAATATCGATCCCTATTCAGCAAATGCTGAAAATAGTGAAGATGCAGAACACCGAATTTCTTCCTAGGGAAGGAATTTGGTTGGCCGTTCCTTTGGCTTCGCTATTTTCAGCACTGTGGTGGAAAGTTATGGGTTGGGATCAGGTAAGTGTGCGATTGTGTGGGCGTGAGGGTTAGGGCATGGGGTAGGTGAGTTAGGGTTAGGGTGTGTGTCAGGTAAGTGTGCGATTGTGTGGACATGAGGGTTAGGGCGGGGTAGGTGAGTTAGGGTTAGGGCGTGGGTGAGGTGAGTGTGCAATAGTGATGGACCTTAGGGTTAGGGTTAGGGTTTGGGTTAAGGTAAATGGATAGCTAGTGGTGTATGTACAGTTTAGTTTAGGGTTAGATGTAGGATTTTAGGTGTATATGTGTGGATTGCTGTTTGTTTAGTGTGCTTGCTTTGTGTGTGCGTGTCGGAACAGCAAATTTTTTCCCTGGGAAAAAATTTGCTGTCCTGCATGTTCGATATTGTCAACGTTCGCTGAATAGGGGTCTATATTAGAACATTCGATGTTTTAAAAAGTCGATGTTCTAATATAGACCGCACACACACACATCTAAGGGAAAGTACCTTTTTGTACATCTCATCTTTTGCTTTCTGGTTGCCCCCCACCTCCACCACCACCAATAACCACAGTCAGAATCAAGGCTGTATGGTGCAAATGTTACTCATCTTGTAGTCCTTCATTTGATGGTTTCAGCCTCTGCCTTCTGTGTGTATCTAAGCGAGTCACTTAAAGGCAGTATTCCCTGTCATTCTTGATAAAAGACATCAGCTCACAAACCACCTGCTGAGAAATCTAAAACAAATATGTGCCAGTGTGTGCCGTCTCAAGATGCATGTTTTTGACTTTAGCCACATTAAACAGAACTGTCTCTAATGGGAAAGGTCAATTTACAAATGGAACCTATGAAGAAAGCTCCAATGCAAAAGCATGAGAATGAATACAAGTAGCAGAAAACAGTCACAGTAAAAGGCGGCTATGAAACAGAAGGCGCAAATACATGTTCTTGTATCATTACATCCCAGGTATGTGTAACATAACACCACATACAATATAAATACTTTATACATAAAATATTGGGTTTCTAGTGTCAGCGTGACTGCACTGGTAAGTTTTACAGGAACATGTAACTATAGCTACTGATTTCTCCAAGTATTTATATATATATATATATATGTTTAATAATGAACCTAAGTTACTTGATAGCATTAAGATAAAATTAAAAGGTACAATAAGATGAAGTAGCTGTATTTGTTATGTAAGCTACATCCTAAACACAAAGCTAAAAGATATCATATGACTTACACCACATCAAATATGTTCAGTCACTTGAAGACCAATGCAAACACCCAACATTAAGAACACTGACCAGCAAGATATCTCTAGGTATACAACTTATCAATGACTCAGTGAATGGGAGATCAACAGCAATGAATGGAAGAACAACAACATATACTCACGTGCTAGAAGAAATGCTCATATGTGACTGCAGAGTGAGGCATTAAAAATCAAACCATATAATCCCAAAGTTGGAGAGAGTGGATAGGGATATTAGGTGTGACATTACAGATAATATAACGCCAGAATAAGAGTGGAAAGTCCACAAATGTGTGAGTAAAGCAACTGATGATTTTATTTTGCATCCTTTAATGTTCTCTTGGATCTTAGAAAGATGTTCAAACCTTTCTATATGCTTTTATTTATTTAACATTTGTTTACTGGGAAAGTCCTACTGGCACAGAGCCCCTTTTCAGCAGAGACCCTGAGTGAAACGCTCCTGACACATGGCTTTGGAATGTGGGTAGAAAGAGGAGCACCAGGAGGAAACCCAAACGAATGCAGGACATGCAAATTCCGCACAGAAGGCACCCCAGCCAAGAACCAAATGAGGGAGCCTCTTGCTGTGAGACGACAGTGCTAACCACTGCACTGCCCATTAAACCATGTGACTATTAAAATATTTAACAGTGTGATAAAATATACAATTTGATTTATAAATGTTTCCAAATCAATAATAGGGTAACTAGAGCATACATGTAAACTAATCATACTGAATGGATTAGCAGTCTGCTGTAGGACAAAGGTATGACCACTACTTACTCCGAAATGAATGAAAACTCTTAACAGCAATTTTGCAGCTACTTTGCCTTATACAATTTATAATGGCATGGACTTTTTGTACTAGGCTAACATTAAATTCTTAAAATATGTCGCACTCCTCTTCCAGATGTGTGTTAATACAGCTGAAAAAGCATATTCAGCAAAATTACAACGGGGTTAGCACTGCTGCAACTCATAACAAAATACTACAAATGTCATGCAAACACATGTCTGAGTGATGAGAAACTTGAAAGGCCTGAATTAGAACAAAGTCTTTAATACCTTACTTGCATTAACTCAAATACTAAATGGGACAGTTATAATCCGCGGTGGTGCAGTGGTAGCATTGTTGCCTCACAGCAAGAGGTTCTCCCGTTCGATTCTCAGCTAGTGTGCGGGGAGTGCCTTCTGTGTGGAGTCTGCATGTCCTCCCCGCGGGTCGAGCGGCATTCCGAAATATATGTGTGAATGAGCGTGCCTTCATTGAAGTCGAGCTGGCAACTCGACACAGTGAAAATCTACTGCCAATCATTAGCAGACCGGAGTTCTGCTGTGGCGACCCCTAACCGGGAAAAGCTGAAAGACAGCAACAACAACAACTAAATGGACAGTTATGAGTCCGTTCACAAATGTGATTATGCAAAAAGTGAAGAGTGAATGTATCGCATTGTCATCACTGACCTGAAATTATTTTTAACAAAAGGACTGTGCAGGCCACGAGTGTCACTTCTCTTCTTTTAACTTAACCATCACTAATGTTTAACCTGGAATAATGCCTTCTGTAACACAAGTCTACTGTCAAAATGAACAATCTCTGCTTGAAACTCTAACTTGCTGGCTTTTGCAGGAATACCTCTCAAATGTACAGATTTTCACAGAATGTCCAGATTTTTTGCGTCATATTTTTGGTCTGTTCCTCATAAAAATTGTGTTTTTTATTTGACTATCACTGAGATGATTTAAAGATGAAAGTAATTAAATAATGACATGCATTTGCATTTCAGACTTCAAATTGTTCAGAAAATACATGCCAACACAAATTTTATTTATTTATTTACTTTACATTTGTTGACTGGGATAGTCCGACTGGATACATGTCCATTTTCAGCAGAGGCACAGGGACAAAAGCTCCAAACTTACAAATAGATAAAGACAAGCAAGTTCTAGTATATGCACAAATATATTGTATTAACATACAAGTTACAGTCTCACATTTCAAGCCTATGAAGAATACAGTTTCTATTCAGAAATATATACAAGTATGTTACAATTTCTCTTTTCAAACATTTTAATGTAAGAGGTAAGTCACTGTGAATAAAAAATTACAGGGATATGGAAACAGATTAGGCTTTAGTCGGGGTTAGAGCAAACGGCATACATAATAAGTGAGTTTTAAAATACTGGGTTAGATTTTTTTTTAACTAATTAAGGGAGGAGTTCAGAGTAAGGTCAGATGGGAGCGAATTCCAGGTTTTGCCTACTGAATTTGCAAACAAAGATTCTCCAGATAGGTTTTTAGCTTTAACAGACTGAACCAAAAGTTTTGTAGTGGAACGAAGTGGCCTAGCGTTTTTGTAGGGATGGACAATGTTTATAAGGGAGGGTGTTTTATCTGGATGGTTAATAACCTTAAATGCTACAGCAAGTTGATTATATTGAATTAGCCTTTATTCTAGCAACTTCCTAAATTTATAAGAACAATATTTTAGATATGTCCCTATTTTGAGCCTTTGCCCCCCCCCCCCCCCAATTGGCTTTGTCCAGATTTCTTGTGCTAAGAGGTATGTTGGCACGAGTTACATTTAAATAGGAAAAACATAATTTAAAAATTACACTATTTCAGTGGTTAAAAAGAACACAATAAAAGTACAGTGATTTCTTTAGCTTTCCTCAAAACTGTGAGGAATGTATGATGGGACACATTTAAATGGGATTCCTGAATCCTTCAGTGGGCCAATATTCCCATGATGATTCAGTTGTACTAGGGCAGTTTGCTTACAAACGTTTTACAGAATGCATGAAGGATCTGAAATGATGGACAAGATGCTGATCTAGAGCAAGGTTACACATGCTGAAATCTAAACCATGACAATGGAATACATGAGACAATTACAAGTGTATAGGGCCGTCTCCTTCATGGTTACAGCCAAGTCCTTCTGGCTACCTCCTTCCTACATCATCATTTCAGCCTTACTCCAGGAAACTATCTTTTAAAGTGTGTACATGGACCTGCAAAATCTGTCCTCTCATGTTCATAGTGAGCTTCTAACAAAGTAATCTCACTTAGTGTATGCATAAAATAAAAAAGCACTCCGCTCAGCCTTTCACAGAATGTTTACCCGAGAGTAGGTACATTCAACAATCGCCTCAGTCAGCACACGGTATACTCGAGCACAAAAGAGAGCAGCAATCAGAAATACGGTCAGACATATTTTAAACAGGCTACCTTTAAGGACACAAAGGAAGAGCACTCATTGTTCACAAATCCTCTTTTTTTGTCATCAGAATCCGTATCAGCTATGCAAATGGCTTTCTAAGTATACCTCTACAATTACTCCTATGCACTTCAGATGCTATCATAAACACTAATTCCTTCTGTAGAAACTTTCCTGTTGGTCTTTTATTACTACCTTTTGTCAGCTTCTTAATTTTTTCTTTCAGTGTCATACACAACTGTGTTACATGTAATGCATTTATTTTAATATGTGTAACTTTTTATGTATTCCCTCACCTGTTTTAAATGTTTTTATGATGTTACTGTTAAGAGTTCTGTATCCGCTGAAATGGTATTTTTGCCCAATTAACCCTTCCGGGTGATGCAGTTGCTCACACATCCTCTCACCTGAAAACACTATTCAGATGAAATACAATGATGGGAGCTACTGTTTTTTGAAACCCTTAACACTTGTTTTCAAAAGAAAAAGAACAGGTAATTAATTTTAGAGTAAACATAACTTTCAAGGTTCTAAATGCCCACTTAACTTTATCTTTCTATACTTTTCAAGCAGTTGAAAAGGACTGCTTTTTTCACTTTAGAAAATTCTTTAGCTGTAATCTAAAACATACGGCATATAAACATACAGACATAAGTTGCCTGTTCCAAACATTTATAAAAATAATCAGTTTAATAATGGCGATAACACACCCAAGATTATTCTATGGATTCTGCACTTTGTGCCGCAACAACAAATACTTCAATGGAAAACTTACTGACAATAAAATCTGAACATGCACACTGTGCAGTTAACAAAACAGATCTGCTAATCTTTCTGCCAGTCTGCAACTGGTACTGAATTTATATCAACATTAAAAACATAGTTATGGTTACACTGTAAAAAATGTTTTTAACAAATACTTTAATGATGATGAAAACGTCTGCAGTATTTATAGGAATGCTATAAATACCAAACAATCTAGTATCGACCAGATACGTTTCTTTGCAGACTGTTACATCATGTTTTTACTTTGGCTCCATTTCTTGAGACCACCAAACTGTGCCTGCTATAGGATCACTTATTCATCTCAATCCCTGGCACCTCTGGGAACAGAAGGTGAGCGTTGGGGAACATGGCTGTCATCCAGAGATGGTTAGATTTTTTTTTTTTAAATGTTCCTAAGATCCCCATTGGCCATAAAACATAGCTCAGTGCCAATACTGCTGTACACTTCACAACTGCAGTTCACAGATGCATTGCATACATATACTTTATTGGGGCCATGCTTCTGCTGAGACGCTAGCTGAAGGACCTGCACATCCAGGCCTACTCCAGTTGCAGCACTCACCAACTGAAATAGGCAAGTCAGTGGTAACTTCCAATAGTCCTGGCTGACTCCTTCAAAGAACAGGCTGGTAATCAAAACTAGATCACGTGAGATGGTCACTACCAAGACCATAACACCTGTAATGTTTATCAATACATTCAAAGGCACAAGCAACCTGGATACATTAACACCCTCTACAAATTTTTACTTTGACTGACCAGTACAAATGGCATGACCAAATTATATGCATATATGGGAGGAATAAAGCACATTCTTAAAGTTATACAGTGCTATAATTTGCACCCGCCTCTTTAAAAAAAAGTAAACTCTGTGCACTAGTGTGTGTCTGCTAAAAAATACACACACGCACTTTGTTACTGAGCAGTCATGTCACTGACATACTCTGCATGCAAACAATGCTCTAATACTTGACATTTTAATAACTTCACTCTTTAGACTTTATCTGACCTCCTTTTTAGTTATACAAACTGTCTTCATCTGGCTAATCAGATGATTATTGTTCTGCATTCAAAGCATTGCCGGGCACTTCAAAGTCCATTTAGTTTCAGTTTTGGGTTCACTTTAGGAAGTCTGGCTAGCACTTCCCATTTCACTCTGGGTCTGCATCCATCCCAAACAAAGTTTGAGGTAAGCTTTGTCATGGCCTTCCATCTACTCTCATTTGGGGTATACAGGAATTCCTGTCCAAAATACCAGACAATTGGTACTATAACCATTTTTACAGCCTGAACTCTTTGGCCTAAATCTATCTACCTTAACCTTTTCCCATTTCTATACTAGGCTATGTATTTTACTCCCCACATCTCAGATATGGTCTCTTCTCATCAGCATGTACCACAATCCAAATCCCCCACAAGGTTCGAAGATCCTGTACCATCTGACATGATGGGAAGTAATTAACTGAAATAAGCCTACATTTTCTATTCATGAATTGTGTTTCCTGCCATCCTGCCAAAATATCTCAGAACCTGAAAAAGCTTCCCACATCTCTGTCTGGACTGGTCCAAAAAACTTTGACATCAGAAAACATTGACAGCTTAAATTCTCTAGAATTCCCTTCTCAGCCTTGTATCTCTGAGTTCCTGATTTTTGTTGCCAGCAGCTCTAAATACAAGGAAAACAAAAATGGTCCCATGCCCAACTATGACCTTCTGGGCAATTTTCCCATTAACTTTTAATCCAGCACAGGTTTCCTTATACATGTCTTTGAGCAACAGAATTAATTCTTTTGGAAAAACTAACACTTTTAGTATTTCTCACAAAAAAAAGTCCCAAAAGACCTTATCAAACTCATTTTTCGCATTCAGTTCTACCATTAATAGAGAGAGACCTTTTGAATGCCCTTGCTTCATTAATAGAATATTGTCAAATGTCTGCCTCCCCTTGATGAAACCACATTGGCCTGAGCTAATTATGCCTGGGAGAATATTTGGTAGCTGTCCTACTACAACAAATGGAAAGACCTTATATTCATGCTTTAAGACTGCAGTGTGTCTGTGAGAGCCTGGGTCAATCAAATCTTTCCTTTCTTTAGATAATACTGAGATAACTACTTCAAGACACTTTTTTTTTATAATACCCTTTTAAACAGTTTGTAAAAGCCTTCAATAGTACATATCACCAATCATCAGTATTCTACCAGCGGTCCATCCCAACCTAGTGATTTCCTGCTGACTGTCGTTTCAATTGTTCCTCTGTCGCTTGTCTAGTAACGTGTCCACTTAACATTCTTCTTTCTGTGATTTTTTTTAGTTTTTAGGTTTAGTCCTATCAAGTATTCTTTAGTTCCCTGCATGTGGGGGGGGGGGGGGGGTTTCAACCTCTTGCTCTGTATATAATTATTCATAAAAAGTTAAGCACCTTCCCAATTTGTCTTGGGTCTCGTTAAAGTGTATGACGGTCTCTCAATTGCAATATGCTCCTTTCCATTTTTTGTTGTCAACCTGTTTTCTAACTTTTTTTTTTTTTTTTGTAATCTGGGGTATTTCAAAGTACCTCTGTCTAATCACGGTGTGTCCTCAAAATAACCTCATAAACCACTTTTTTCCATTTATCCTCCAGGTCCTGGAATTCTGTCCATTCTACCCCTGAGGTCCCCTGCCCATTTTCCTCAGTTCTTTAATTTTTTGTAACTGGTTTATTTCTATTTGTTGGTTAACTACCCACTCCCCTATGCTCTTGGTCTGCCATACATCTCTTCTGTTTCAACTCTCCTTTCTATTGTTCTATCCTGCTCATTGTGAAACTTTTTCAAGTATCTACTCAGCTCAGCCTGAAGAATTTGCTGCTTTTTTCTACGCAACCACTAAGTATTTCCTACCCTCCAATGCCCTGTCATGCAGCTAGCCCCAGGTAACACCACATCATACTCAATGGGAGCATGAGCTGACAATAATATGGGGTGTGTTGCCATCTTTTTGACTACTAGTAAATGTTTACTGGAAATATAAAACCTGTCCAGTCTAGACCAGTGTCCAAGCCTGTATGTGTAGTAATAAATGACTTTTCTGCTGGAGCATGCTTCCTCATATTCATCCAGCCAAATGTCTGACAAAGCTGTTGCATATACTTCCCTTGAGGAGTTATCTCCCTAGCGCTAGGTCTCCCACTGACAAAGACTGCTCGTTATGTTCCAATCACCCTATTAGCTGTAGAATGCCCTAGTGAAAGTTAATAATTTCATTAAAACTGTCTCATGTCTTTTTTGAAGCCATAGTTGATAGGTGTATTTTTTTCACTGCGAGTCTTTTGCCACCCCATTTACCTCTTATCAAAAGATATTTACTTCCTTTATCTACCAGAGTTTCTTCAACTTCCAGTTGACATGTATATCTAATTAAAATAATTACTCCTCTACTTCTACCTTCTACAATCTCTACAAAAGCCCCTATCCAGTGAGTTTTTTGAATGAAGGTTTCATTCTCTTCTTCCCAGATGGGTTCGTTGAAGCATCACTATGTCGAAGTTACATATGCGAAAAATAGTAAATTATTCTTTCCTTCTGTCATCCACAAGGCCATTAGCATTCCAGGACAACATCCAAAGCTTCCTAACTAGGTTTGCACCAGGCCTGATCATTCTCCTGATATAAATGTTTATCTTTCCTGTCATACTGGTTAAATCCCTATTAAAAAAAAAAACTCGTAAGTGCCAGCTTAAACATTTCTCAGAACCAACAAAGCATTCATACAACCTGCACAAATGTGCAACTATGGACAAAACCCTTTAATCCCCCAAGTTTATTTTTATGGTAATAGTATCACATCTATACGATGAAGATGCTCTTGTATTTATACAAAGATCACACATACTCTGCCCCCTCCCAATTTCCTTCTCTGTGTTTGGTCTTTTTCATCCTCATTCAATGTCTGTTTTCTGCTAGTTATCTTGTTTTTTTTTTTAATTCTTCAAGCTGTTGTTCACTCCATTTCATGGTTCTGTATCCTATTTTTTCAGGATTAATGCTTCCCTACCTTCCATACCTCGCCATCCTTGCACAGTATCAGTAATCCCCATGTCTTGTTCTAGTATTTGTGGTGCTTTTCCTGTGTTCATTTGGTGCAACAGAATATCTTGTATAACTGGCTCTCACCCCCTTCCATTGGTGCAATTGTTTTATCTGCCCACAGACTGGTCCTTCAAGTTCATTCAGACCTTTATCATTTAGCAGTTATAGTTATCGCCCATCAGAGCCCTATTTGGCATAACATCCTTTACCAATTGGCCAACCATTTGCACCCACTGTTAAAATCCCCCCACTTTCTCATCAGTGCTTGTGCTCCTAATATTACAAAGAAGCAATGCATGCCCTTTTTATTCTTGATTAGTGGGATGGAGTCTTTTCCACATCTAAATCGCCCCCTTCCTGTTATGTGATTCTCTCATTTTCCTCTGAAACACCCTTTTAAATGTGTTTGTTGTAGTTCCTACACATGCTTGTAGACCCTATTATTGTTCAGGGCCCCAATTCCCATGAATCCACACCCTTGACACCAGAAAGATTGCACTTTTACATTGCTTCCCTTCCCCTGATCATTAATGAAGAAAAAAAAATGATTATAGAATTATCCATTTCTGCACTCAGCATTCACATTAACAGCTGTTAAGTAACAATCTGCAATCCCATGCATATATTGGTAGTCAGACCACACTGAAAAAGCTCACACAAAAGGAAAAGCTAGTCAACCAAGGTACCAGTACCTTGCTAACGAGCAACCAGGAAATTCTTCCACCTTTTCATCTAACATGCTTTCTTCCCAATCTTTGGTCAGACTCTAATTCTTCCAACTTGTTCTGCTGCCTCCTTATCTCTCTCTCTCCTCCATTTTTTTCTCTTGAAGTCAGGTAATAGTTTTATAGACCATCTCTCCATTAATGTCCACTCCTTCTGTGTTTTGAAACATCCTGCTTTTTCAGTAGGTCCATTCTCCTTCCCTGTTTAAAAAAATGCTGATAGTTATCCACCTCAGCTGCTATTGACTCCAGATTCACAAAAGCCTCCTACAGAAAATAAAGTTTCGGTGTCACTGGATAAACTAATTGTTTACAGACCCTAAAGAAGTGACAGAAGTGATGCCTCTGCAATCCCATTGTCAGTAGAAATTCATGATCAACAAACACCCTTTGCTGAATGACCATTAGAGTGTTCCCCTTTTGCCAAACCTTACTCAGTAACTGCTCTTGAGGAAATAATTTTGTACCTCGATTACAATGGATATAGGGAGTCTCTTCCCTTGTCCTATTGGGATGTATGCTCAGTGTGCTCACGTCAAACATATTGCTTCTTTGGGAGGTCTATCCACAAGCTGGACAGCTCCACTATGACTTGTCTCTAGTTCCTTCTCTCCAAGCCCTCTGGTCCATCTCTCCAAAGATTCTTTACCCTTCCTCACTTCAACTATTGCAGCTTCCAATACAAGTCATCTTTTGCAGCTTCCAACTTCTCACTTTTATTCTGCATCTTGCTCTCTGCCACTTTTGAGACCCTCTATTGTGTCTAAGCATTCAATGCTCCTTCTACATTGTCCAATCTTTACCCATTTTCTTAATATATTCCATGAACGAGCCACCATTTCAGCATACAACTTGTCAATCTTCTCATTCAGAGGTCCCACATCTTGCTCCATTTTAGTGACTTGTACTGAATCTGTGATCAAATTTCCATCTTAATACACTGGTTTCTCAGTGACCCACCTCCTCCTTTGACTTGTTTGGTGGCACCTTTCCTCTCTTTTTAGACACAATCTAGAGCATGAAATGCACTCCTGAGCTTACACTTCCGTGAAGTAGGAGAAAACTTTAAGTTATCTAAAGCTGAAAAATTATCCATTGAGCAAGGGAAGATGCACATAGTGTGACTTGAACTAACAAGGCACCATACCTGAAGTCATATCTGGGAAAAATTATTATCAGAAGTATTAAAATGGCACAAACAATCTGCCATAAAAAATAATTCACGCTTTCTTGAATTTGAGTCAACAGACATTGCTGACCTGTGTGATGAGTTGTCCTGTGAAATACTGCACAGCCATGATACGTGGACAATTCCCAAGAGATTTACATAAACTATAGAATATGCACAACTATCATATTTTCTGCCCTAAAAGTATAAATATCTGCAAAGCAGTGACAGACACCATTTTTGACACATCTTCTATCATTATGAAATCTTTCAGCAGACACCATGAACTCTGCCTTGGTCAAATTATTAAAAGAGGACTGCTGTCACTAAATAATGACATACATTTGAGTTTTAGATTTCATATCCTTAAGAAAATGCATACTAGTGCAATACCTGTTATTCTGTCAACTTTCTAAGCATATAAAAGCAACATTTAAACTCTGTACCTAGTATTGTGCCTTTATTCCCCATTTTTTGGCTTTGACTGAGACTCTTGCATTAGAAGCTTGAGAGATATGCTAATTAAAAAAAAAACATCAATGATGATGCTGAAAAAAAGCAGATTGCGCAGTAGAAATGATCCTGGAAAACTGAAGTGAACTGACCAATATCACCAGGAACTGCAAGGACATATTACTATCCGATTGGCTTGTCATCTGGTGAAGCCTTATATCTGTGCAGCTCTTCATAAAGTGGAAAAAGAAAAGGAAAACTCTTTGCTCAAAATAATCCACTGGTGTATTCTTGTATGTATTTTGTGGGTAGACTGCTAAACAGAGTAGAATATACATTCGCAAAATCAAGTAATAAAAAATGCAAAGCAATGCCTTTTGAGCTTGAAATTGTCTGGTTTATTCAAGGTAATGAGAGATTTTGCCTATCAGACTTCATTAGATACAATGACAGTGTTTCACTGCTCCCCTTCAGACAGTGGTGGCCCTGCTTTCCACACTCTGACTAGCTCCCAGACTGCAATTATAGCCAAATGGCAGAAATAAAGGGGGCCAATCACAGAATGACACTCATCCAATTGGAATGCCCAGTAGATACAAATCCATTTCTTCAGGGTAGCCTGTTAAGCCACTCTGAAAACACAGACAGGAAACAAATAACCAGCTTATAATTTTTCTTTATCCTCACTAAACATGGTTGTGGCCAGTTGTATTTAGTGAGCATGGCTCTCAACCTTCCATCTCCAAAATGAGGAACACTAGCCCTCATAATGTGGAACAAATGGGCAAAACGTGGAACAACTTCAACTAGGAAGGTCACAGGATAGTTAAATATGCTGGTTTTACTTATAAAGACATTTTAATGAATTTATATGAATCATTCCTATTTACCATGGATTTCACTTTAAAAAAATTCCTAACACTGAATGTGTGACAGACCCTTTCAATGTGGAACTTTGAGGAACATGAACTTTAAGATCCCAAATGAGGTATGTTCCTCAGAATGAGGTATAATTGAGAGGTGTGTTAGTGAGAATGAGAAAAATAAAAAGCAAACCAGGATTAAAGCAAGTCACACAATACTGTTAAAGATTACAAGGTTGCAGTTACATGGACGTGTGTGCATCTCTCTCAACCTCTTAGCTCAAGAATCACTTGACAAAGGGAAAATAACTGGGGATAAATTTTCCAAATAAGAGACAGATTTTAAATATTACTCTCATATATTTAGACATTTCCATCTTCTATACTTGTAATATAAACCTTTTGATAATCATATATAATGTTGCCTGAACCTACTTAACACCTCACCTCTTAACATTTTTTCTCCTACCAAATTTCTTCCCTCACTTCCATTTCTTTGAATTTCTAACTACTAATCACAAGATCTACTAGTTTAACAGAAAAACCTACTAGCACTCTTCAAATCCTCAGTGTTCAACATCTACTAAATGCGCAAGTATCTTTTATACTTTAACAGTTTCCTTCATTTCATGTGGGTGTGGTCCAATTAGCAAATATCTATGTAACTTTATATCTGTTAATGTATGAATTAATTACTGAATGTCTGTAATATGCTGGAGCTTTTCTCAACAGGCCTCCACTGAAAACAGGTTTTACACTAAACCCAGTCAGACAAAGCCAGTAAACAAAAAGCAAAATAAAAGTGTTGCAATGGATTGTCGCATAAAATGATTAAAATAATCAGAAGTTAACAGCAGCACATTCAGATGTTTTTGGTTTAATGAGTTTAAGGAACCTGTATGATTTAAAAAGAAATTCAGCACTCCCCAAAAAGTAAGATATCAATTCTAAAGAAGTGAATCAAATTAATTGTAAGTTACAATAAGCCTGAAACCAAGTAAAGTGGAACTGAAGCTACAATAGACATCTTTTATGCCTTCAAAGAAAAGTTTTACATGTTACTTATGGTTTCAGATTTTTATTTGTGAAGACTAGCACAAAGCCACTCTTCTGCTAAAGAGAAGATCTGGTCTCTCTTTAACATCATTCAGGAACAGGGAACCTATGCAGAAAATAAAATAAAATAAAATCTATACAAAGAGGCCAGTCACAAATGGAGTCCCTCAAGGATCAGTCCTTGGACCGCTCCTTTTTGGTATTCACTTCTCAGACGTCAAAGGCCAATGTCAGTGGTCTCTTTCTGACTAAATATGCAGATAATTGCAAATTAGGAGCTGTCATTGAATCTCACACTGACACAAATGTTCTCCAGGAGGGGCTGACACAGACAAACAACTGGTGTCAGAGCCATGGACTAAAACTAAATGCCAAGAGATGCAAAGTAGCATCCATTGGGAAGTCATCCATCCCTGGTAACTACCATACTGACAACACACCCCTTATAGCTGACCCAGTAGTCAGGGACTTAGGGACACACATAGATAGTAATCTAGCCTTTGATCATCACGTGTCTACAGTGGTTAGGAAATCATTCTATGTTGCCTAACTTATAAACAAAGGTATGGCTTCTAAGTCCAAGGAAGTCATTGTTCCACTGTATTAAGCATTCATCAAACCTGTCATTGAGTACAATGCCCCCTTTGGTATGTACCTAACCAGCCATATACAACAACTGGAACATCCACAGAGGTTTCTTACTAAAAGAATACAGGGCATAAGTAATATGTCCTAGGCAGACTGCCTCAAGGCCCTATTCCTGTATTCTGTCTCCTATAGTCTTTTGAGAGGAGATCTATGCCTAACATGCAGGGCATTGTCAGACCCCACTCTGATGGACCTCCTGCATATCCAAAAAAAAAAAAACAGTACCAGAATTACCCATTCAAAAGACTTAAACCTTCCCTGTGACATAAATAGGACCTGCTGGAGAGCTAGGTATGCATCCCAGAGACTACCCCATCTATGGAACAGGCTCCCCATCCATGTGAAGCAGAGTTCCTCCCTGAACCAATTCAAGTGCAACTTGGACAATTGGATAGGAAACAAGAAATTCATCCCTGGTTTGTCATCTATGTCTCTAATGCAAACAGGTAACCTGTAAATGGTTCATCTCCCAGACCCATGTTTACAATTACCAAGGGTATCAGAACTTGTCAAGAGATTTGGGATGCATGGCTAGGTTTAAAAAAGCCCTTGCAGTCGTTAGTCTAGTAAACACCTATGAGCAGTGGATTGGCATTGAAAGGGTTTGCATGGATTTAATTCTGTGTTAATAAATTCAATCACCTATAAACAAGGAAAGAATGTAGCAATATCATACAACTCATTTGGTAAAGTGGAACAGATTAACTTACATGCAGACCTTCACTACACAAGGCATATTTAGGCTGCAAGAATCAGTAGTTGGTCTTTTACATGCATCATGCTGGTTTGTACTTCACTCATTCTTAGGGTACAGTGTTTGGTCATTTTCACAAAACAAATTTCAGCTATAGATACAGACTACAGTGATGAACAGAGAAGTCATGTACACCAAGTACGGAATAAAGTTACACAACAGCAAAACAACAGTTCACATCTCAACAAAGACCAAACACTGTCAAACTCAGGTGCAGAAAGATGAACAACTGAAATGATCACTTATTTTACTTCTATTGCAGGCTATATCAGCTAAAAAGTAACCGGTTTCTTAAATTTTGCGCTACTATATTACAGAAAAAAAAGCAATAATATGCCTAATGTTGATTCAAAAATTGTATTTGCAAGATTATTGAATATATCCAAGATGCAGAAGCAGTGTGTGCTTTCCCTACTAAATGCAGCTTGGCTGTATTATCACAAGCATCTACAACCCCAAACAAGTGTCATTTGAAGACTATGGTTATTTTAATCACTGGTAAAAGCCACTAATAATAGTTGAGAAAAGGAGATACCTCTCAAGCACTTAGCACAAGAAACCTGGACAAAGCCTAAAATAATGGGGGGGGGGGCAAATGCCTCAAAATAGGAACAGATTTTAAATATTGCTCTTATAAATTTAGAAAGTTGTATAATTGGATTAGTGTTAGCATGCATTTTCTGAAGAATATGAATGTACACCTCTCAGCTATCCAGATTTTTCACAGAAAGTAAGTTTTTGCCTTACGTTTATGGTATGTCTTGCAAAATATGTGGCTTTCTAGCAAATCATCGAGGATTCAAGTCAGAATATAATGTCAGACATATGAGTTTCAGGCTTCATACCCTTCAGAAAATTTACGCTAATTCCAAACCTATTACTCCATCAACTTTCTAAGTTTGTATTTAAAAATTTCCCCTATTTTTAGGCCTTTGTCCCTCCATTATTTATGGCTTTGTTCAGATTTTTTTGCTCTAAGAGGTTGAGAGGTATGCTTGTCATTATTTAGTGACTTCAACCCAAAATAATTTACCAAAAAACTACAAATTTTATGAGGAACAGACCAAAAATATGAGGTAAAAATCTATCTGGACATTGTCTGAAAGATATGGGACATCTGCAATGTCATAGTACAGTCCAAGGATACAATCAGCGCCTTTCTTAGTCATCTGAGAATGATACTATTTTAATTTTCACTCTGTGACATACAGAATTTTCTCAGACCTTTGTCATCTATGTTGGCAAAACTACTACTCTGGCAAGAATCAATGGAACATAGTGCTAAAACTGTACATGACTGGAAATCCAAAGCACTCCATAGTAAGGTCTGCTTCCACAGTAGGCTGAGCTTTTAGTTACACAAGCAAAGGGGGTCACCTCTTCCCATGACCCTAATGTACATAATGGAAAAAAATGAATCTCCAGAGAAGCCAGCTGGCCCAGTACAAGTATTCTGTAATTTCATACTAACAGTTAAAGCCCTCAAGAAATAAACAAGACTTTCTTTTACCAGACACCTTGTACTTGCTGTTTTAATTTAAAACTGCATTTCTTTGCATATTTTCTGAAAAGTATAAGACAATTTCACCTTTAATGTTTTTACTCTCAGCAATTATATCCTCCTCTTTATCAGCATAAACCACCTGTACAGCAATAAAAAGAAAGCAAATATCTAATATTTGCTAATTCTAGTTTGAATATTCTTTTAATGCATACTTTCTGGAAGCTCTCTCTACCATAATTCATTAGCTGGTCTGTAAGCCACTCAACAGAAAAAAAGAAAAACAAGCAAATATCCAACCTAAGATTACACAGTCATTGTTATCTCCCAGCACAAAGGATAAATATCTGCCATAAAACGTGTAGACCATTTTAACAAGTGCGTGCATGTGCATGTGTGTTAAGGACAGAAGGAATTGACCAACATGCAATAACAGCTAATGGACCACAACATATTGATAAAATGCTGACATCAAGACACTTCTACAATTCTGCTGTCTCTTCTTTTGCTACCCTGATGCTGTAAAACAAAAAACGCAGTTCTGATATAAACCCGACTCTTACTATAGCTGCATCATCATAAAATCACTTTTGCAAATTCCACTTAATCCACTGTTCTTCCCAGCTCCCAAAGAATGCTCCGTGAGTTAAGTCACAATTACCACCACCCCCAGAACCCAGCTATCTTGATCCCTTCTCATACTATCAAGATACCCCTTCCCCAAAGAAAATAATTCCTTGCTTGGATTCCATCCATCCTCAACACCTTTTCCCATTTTGCACATGAGGTTAGGGTGTCACTTCAACCCGTTAACAGTTTACTTCATCAGACTTGGCCTTTCTCAAAGCCTCATAATTTCATGAAGTCCTGGTAGCTGCAACCTTGGTGTCCAGTAGGTTCAGCTCTCTCCCAATCTCGATGACTTTTACTTATGCAATGCCATGACTGTGGTTATTATACACATCTCTTATAACCAAAAATATGCAATGCAATGTGCCACACAGGTTGCAGACATACCTGTAACACAAGAGACCAGGTTTCAAGTTGCAGGCATTACTTCTGAGGAAGTGGCTTTAAAAAGCAAGACTGAAAACACACTGGTCAGTTCTCATCACAAAAGGAGAAAATAGGATTTTTGTTTTTTTGTAATATTTCATAGTTCCCTTCAGCTGACCATAAACTGCCTAGCCCTCTCTCCAGACTCACTCCTTATTTGTTGGGTCTCTCTGACCAACCCTAGCCTCCTTCCAGCTAATTTTAATCTACATCCAAAACTTAAGAAGAGGTTGAGGAATGTGGGGCAGCATCAGTCGGCTGCCAGTGTGTGTTTTACAACTCCTCACCAATGAACTCTATAGGGTCTCGCTCATACCTTTGCATACACCTCAGCCTGAGCCCTGACCTGCTACACACATCTCTTCACACAACTTCTTCCCCTAGGGATCCAAGTAAAATAGTACTTCTGAGACATTCAATCAATATGCCATGGTTTACAGTATCAAATGCAGCTGGGAGGTCCAGGTGATTCAATGGTGGAAATCACCACAGGTTTCAAGTCATTAAGAGATCGCTGAATAGTCGATTAACAGTATTATGATGGGTTCATAAGACCAATGAATGCAATACAAGACTTAAGTTAAATATAAATGACCTTCTCAACAGCTTTACCAAGGAAGTAAATCGTATGGTAAACTTACAGACAGAGGTGTAGTTATCAAAGGCGTTGGGATCGAGACACTTTCTCATGTAAAGAGGTGATAATGACCTTTTTCAAGGTCCCACAGTTCATAGAACACACACCTGAGATCACAGTCAACAATGGACCAGAATCTGGAATGTCAGACACCATCCAAATAAATAGTTTTAAGTCCAGAACTACAGCTAGGTCCATGGTGGCAGAGTTTGAAATTGCAAATATGATAGCAGCAATCTTATATGCAAAAAAGAACAGCAAACATGGTGCTGTGCAGATAATGCTTGATGAGTAGAAAAGCAGGCTAGACTGCACAGCCTATCCACCACTCAAAGAACATAGTGTTTGGTTAGCCACTGTTGTGATCTCTATGGAAATCTGCCTTCGGAAAGACCTCTGTCTGATACATCACATAATGCTACTCTTAGTCTTTTGGCCCACACCACAATAATGTTTCAACCTGCACCCTTCCAGTCACATTAGGAGAAGCTTATGGACAAACCAAGGTCTCTCAGTTGAGGAAAGGATATTGTAAGGTGCCAAGTCCCTTCCTTTGTACTCTGTTACTGAACCTGGGCTGCTGGTGTTTCATAAATCCAGCTGTTACCATCTGTGCCCCAGTCGGAGCTTTCTTTTCTTCTAAACAAATATCTTTTTCTGCTTTGTTACAATGAACATTTTAATACAGCAACTCTGTTATGACAATCATTTATATAACTTCATCATGCAACAATAAAGAACATGATGAACAAAAGAAAGCTCAATGTCAGGTGAATAACAGCTGAATAAGAAAAGACTTTCTGAACAGACAGTACAAGTTAACAACAAAACATTTTCAAACAAATGAAAATACCAATTTTACATATCAACAGTAACAAAATAGTATCAACATATAGTAAGTTGAATAGGAATACTGCAGGTATTTGAAATAAAAACTTCTATGAAGATTCTCACTGAGTATTCTGCTTTTTAGACATATTTATAGGCTTTTAAGCATAACACATATGAAGAGAATTTGGAAATAGATATCCCTAGCAGATCACACCACTGTGGCTTAATGACATCTGTTCATAGGTAGATACTAGGCTATTGGCCCTAAGGCCTATATAAGCCTAGCCAAAGGTACCCTGGCTTTCGCCACCCAAGAAAATTATTTTCCTGTGCCACTGTCGAGCAGAGCCACAGAAGTGATGCCCAGGGTGAATTTCCTATCTCCCATCCAATCATCAAGATTTTTCTTGAACAGTGCTAATGAGGAGCTTTGTTTGATATAGATAGGTAGTTTGTTCCAGAGTATGGGAAGTCTCTGGGACAGGAATCTATCCCTCCAGCATGTTCTGTTTATTGTGGTGATGAGGCTTAGGTCCCTAGAGCGTGTAGCTCGTAGGGATTGGGATTTCTTTAAGTGGAGCATGTCTAAAAGCTCTGGGTTTGACATAGATTTGTGTGTTAGGCAGAGATCGCCTCTGAGTAGGTGATATGCAACGGTGTAAAGCTGCAGTTTTTTGAGGCGGTCTGCATAGGGCATCTCTTTGAGGCCGGTAATCATCTTTGTGAGGTATTTCTGTGGCCTTTCCAGTTGTTGTAGATGTCTTCTGAGGTACATAGCAAAACGGGTATTGTACTCTATAATGGGTCTAATGAGTGATGAGTAGAAGGGAACAATGACCTCTTTTTTCCTGGATGAGAAACCTTTTGTGATGAGGTGTGCTACATAGAAGGATTTCCTGACTACTGTGGCGATGTGATTATCAAAGGAGAGACTACTGTCCACCTGTGTCCCAAGGTCTCATCACACTTTCAGTGTTAAGTAGACTACCACCTATGTGGTAGTTCATGGGTACTGGGTTTTTACCAAAAGGAATGACAATGCACTTTTTGGCATTGAGCTTGAGGCCATGGCTTTGACACCAGGCATCTGTCTCAGCAAGGCCCTTTTGTAGGATGTCCACATCTTTTGCAGTTTTGATTATGGCTCCTAGTTTGCAGTCATCTGCGAACTTAGTTAGCCAAAGTCCTTCTGTGTTGGCCTGTACTTCAGAGAAGTAGATACCAAACAGGAGAGGACCCAGGACTGAACCCTGTGGTACTCCACTTGTCACTGGTCTGAAGCTGGATTTGGAGTCTGCTACTTTCACAGTGTGGGTTCTGTCAGTGAGCCAGTTGGCAACCCATCTTGTGACATAGGGATTTATACCTAGTTTAGTGAGTTTATCTATAATTCCAGAGTGGGGGATGGTGTCAAAAGCCTTGGCGAGATCTAGATAGGCTGTGTGAACCACCTTACCCTCATCTATGGCTTTGTTGACTGCTTCAAAGAAGTCGATCAGGTTTAGGAGACATGATCTGCCTTTTCCAAACCCGAACTGGGTGTAACTAAACAGTAGCCATAACCAACAATCTTGTCCTCTGATGTTCAAGTTAGAGTTCTAAAGTACTAAAAAAAATGTGTAAACAAGAATTTCATTATTTTAGAGACTTCAGTTACCCCTAAATTAATTGGAGTACGTATATACCTGCAATGTAGGGTATTCTCAGTAGTTATGACTTATTCAGTAAAAAGTCCCCAAAACAGAGCACGCAAACCCACTAGACAATACTCTGTCTAGTCTTCACAAATACAGCCTGCACATTTTGTATTCTCCTGTCCCTTCCTGCCCAGTTAATCTAGACCACACGTTTGTGCCATTCGCTTTCAAAATGTCAAAAGACCCAGATACCAATATACCTGAAGTTAGGTATTTCAAACAGGCAAGCCTCATAAAATTCTAAGACGCGATTTCATAATTTGCCAATACCAGCTCTAATGCCAGCATAGTGGTAAGCTACACAATGGAGTTCTATGCTCACTTGGATAAAATGCATACAGTTGGCAGCCCTGAACAGACCAAAAGATAACAAGAAATTCAAATAAAAAACATTCTCATGGTCGATCTACATAAACTTTATGAGGGAGAAGAAAAAAAAAGCTCATCATATTATACAGCAAATTCAAAACTCAGCATGACAAGCATGTTATTAAAACATTCTGAGGGAAATTAGAAAAAATGCTACAAGGACTAGCAAAGCAAACCTGAACTAAATTACCTACTGAAGCCAAATATAATTGCAAATTCTTCTTCAGCTGTGTTAACAAAGGAACAATAACTATCCAATAATGCTCAGAATTTCTTCTAATTAGTACCACCCACTCCAGACCAATAGACATTGCCAACATACTAGCTAAGAAAATCAGAGCATATTTTACTTTTAAGAACCCCTTACATCTCCTGTTATCAACAAGGAACATGTTCTGAAGGTACCAAAAAACAAAAATACTGCTGCAAAAGGATCTGACAACATACATCGGATGCAGTCACTGTGCCTCTCCACAAACTGTTTAAGCTAAGTTTAGCTAGATGATTTATCAAATTATGGTGCACCATGGTGTCGATGCCCTCCACAAGGGTAGCCCTACCATGAATCCCAATAACTATAGACCTGTCCGCTTGATGAGCCTAATCTGCAAAGCTATGGAATGTATTACAACTGATCTGATCATTTACAATATGAAAAATCTTATTAGACTTCACCTTAAACTGACAGATTTTATCAAAGGGAGAGCCTGCCAATTCTATTTGGTTAAATTTTTTAATAGGGTCCAAGGCTGTAGACAGTGGTTATGCTATTAACACAGCTACCTTGATCGGTTCAAGGTGTTTGACATTATAACCCACGATGCAACCATAGTAAGGCTATACATAAAAATAAATCCTTAGATGTTAAGACGGATAGCAAACTGGCTAAAAGATAGAATCCATGTAGTTTGTGTGGCAGTTGCTTCATTTGATTGCATAAAGGCAACCAGTGGAGTACTCCAGGCTCTTAGTTGGGATTCTGCTTTTCTGCATTTCCTTCTCTGTTCTCCAAGCTGAGTTCCAAGATCTCTGGTTAACCAAGTTTGCTGATAACTGTGAGTTGGTTGCTATTGTCAAGCCCCCCCCCCCCCCCCATACCTGTAAAGTTTAAAGAATACATGTATATCGTACTAAATACCTGGTGCTTTGAAAATATTCTTAAATTAAATACAAAAAATATAGCATCATTGCATCTGGCAAACACCTACCTTCAATAATACCCCACTGCAAAATGAAAACGTAGTGATGGCCCTCAAAACCTGAGTTTACAATTCCAGATCCTTTGATCATTATGAAGCAACTTTAGCCAGAAAAACATTTTACTTAGCACAGCTGATAGCCAAAAATATACCACCCAGATCTAAAGGAATCATCACTTTTATTTTCAGCACTGATTAGATCAATCATTGAATACAAAGCCCCTTTCAAAATAAAGAACCCTACACATATCAAAAAAGTAGAAAAGACACAAAAATTCCAAACAAAGAAGATTACAGGCTTAAAAAAGTGTGCAGCCAAATGAGGCTAGAACATCTATCCCGATCTCCTGCATCTCTGCACGTCTAATAGCTCCACAAATCCCAGAATCAGGGACCTAAATTTTCATCAGCAGAAAAACAAAATACAGTGGTGAAAAATTCATTATGCAGTACATCTCCAAGCTCTGGAATGAATGCCCAAAACCAGATCAAGCAATGTGACACATTATCATCCTTCAGTCAGAACCTGGACTCATTCAGTGGTCACTTTGAACTGACACTCGACAAACTAGCTACTAAACTATTTCTAAATGTGTATTCCACAGTACTGGTTTGAATCCCACAACATCGACTTGCCTGCTGTGCAATTCTGATCAAATCACATAACCAGAGTAAAGCCTCCATGATTACAGGCACTTTTGTTCCTTCACTCAGAAAACAGACATTGTGTATAGTGCTACACGTAGATATAGGATGCCTTATAAAAGGAATGAAAAAAGGGTCAAGGTCTAGTTGAACGTAATAAAATTAATATATACAATGGTCTTTTCTGACCATGCCCACATCACAAATGATGCATACTGTATACATATCGGATTAGACCCATGCCTCAAATTCACACAGTTTCAAACCGAAAGCAACACGGAAACTTGTAAAATTTGTTAAACACTGGTATGTAATGCAAACAAAGAACTACAAAGGAAAGGGAAAAACAAACAGGAGGTCAGAAGATTCAGCGTCATGGACAAAACTAAGCAGACAAAACCAAGGGTTATCTGGAAGGAACTTAGCATGAAAGGATTTTGGTACAAACCATGGATGAAAGGAAGGAAGACTTTAGATGCAAGGGCACTGATCTCAGAGTCCAGGCACTTCCCTGGGAAACACTTCCTGTTTAAACATTTCCTTTTAGACGAACTGGGTCATAACACTTATTCAACCATTAATACAAACTTATTTTTGTATTACCTACCATATTAAATTAGAATACGGATATATACAAAGGCAGCTTGTGGCACCTTACACACAAGGGGCATCAAAGCTTATAATTGCAAGTTTGTTATTATTAAAAACATGCAGAGATATGTACAATACATTATTGTATCCCACTTCTTGCAGAGGAGCCACGGTTCACTTATAAAATGAAATAATGCAATAGAATATCAGGCAACTCTGCTACACTGCAAGAACAAGATACTGGAATAGAAGAATAAACCACACAGCAGCTTACTCTAAGTTCCATGTCAGTTTAGAGACACATTTAAAATTAACCAAAAATGATGAAATAAATAACAGCCTGTCTGTGGAACTGCAGTACATTTTACTGACATCTCTCAACTGGACAAAATGAACAACTTTAAATGGGGGGGGGGGGGGCCTTCCATTGAAAAGTACAGTTGTGTACACTTACCATAAATGTACATGTTCGAGTGTATTCACTGATGTTCATCGTGCATACAGCTGCAGTCATTACAGATGGGTTATCCTGCCGTCAGGCGGGTCCTGGGTCGGCCGAATTCCAAAGTCTAGGTCCGGCGTCGGTTGTTGTCGCTTCTTCCCTGACGTCAGTGTGGCAGGGGTATAAAAGAGGCAGCCGACGCCATTTTCTTCAGTCTTTCTTGCCGCGCGGTGCCCGAAGCAGAAGCAGTTCGCAAGTGCCGGTCGGCCAGCTCCTGAGATTTACAAACAGTATTTCAGCCGAAGTCTTCTTTAAAGCTAAGTACCCCGTTGGGGAAACTTTTCTTGCCTCAGTCTGATGTCAGACAAAGTTAATAATTGCATTTCTTGTGGGAAGCAAATACCGCATAAGGATTTTCACTCTTTCTGTATACCTTGCTTAGGGCCAGACCACGACGTCTCGGCCTGCTGTTTTTGTGCTAGGTTCAACAAGCGCACTATTAAGCGCCGGGCAGAGTTCGCCCTTCATTTTTTTGGCAAAAAATTTAATTATATCATGTCGTCGGATACACCGACACCAGTTTTAGAAAAAAGACGCAAAGACAAGGACCGCCATCCGAGGCCTGCACCGAGTACTGAGACCACGCTTAGGCCGACTACCGGTTCTCCGGTTCTCAGCGAGGCACCTACGCAGCCGGTGACTACCGATGAAACTATTTTACCGGTGTCTTCAGTACCCGAGGTCGCAGGCTCCTCGGTCTCCATTCCCACTGCAGATACCGACGCCACTCTTGGCGGGGAAACCGAAAATTTAGTGAGGCCTGCCATTTCTGAAGGCGTCTTCAGGCCTTCCACCTTCCCTATTAAAGCCTTCACTAAATCTAAAGCTACCATCAAAACTAAAAAAACAAGGCCCTCAGACCTCCTCTCAAGGCCCCATGCCTAAAAAACAGATGCTTAAAATGGCTGAGGATTTGATAACTCTCATCAGGGGTTCTCAACCCCCCCTCTGACAAAAGACCCAGATTGGAGGAAGACTACCCTTCCTCTGACCAGGCTTCTATTACCTCAGACCATTCTGAGGACCAGGATTATGCCTATTCCCCTTTTGAAGACTCTGATGCTGAGGAGTCTATTCCCCCCCCCCCCCCCGAGGACTACTCTTTAGGGGAAACTCTGCATACATTGAGGGAGCACTTCCACTGGGAAGGCCAAGATTACTCAGATTCCAAGAAAAGGCTCAGGGAATTTCTACTGCTCCCCCAGCATAGGCCCCTGGCTATCCCTCCTATTTTAGATATTTTGGATGATGTGTACGCAGAAGCCAGTCTTAATCCAGATTCTTTACCTCCAGCCCCTGTTAAACCAGACAGGTATTACCGGGTTCCTGATTCTCACCAGTTCCTTTATAAAAGCCATACTGCTGACCCAGAAACTATTTCACAGGGTCCCAAGAGGATAAAGGCCTCTACTGCTAAAAACCCTTTACCTTCAGAGAGAGATTCCAGAGCATTAGAAAGGTGGGGGAAAAAGGTGTATATATCAGCCACTTTAACCATGAAGGCATTAAACTGTCAATTTCATATGTTAAAGTACCAACAGTTTTTGTTATCCCAGCTGAAAAGCAAAATGACAAACAAACAGAACAACCAGATTTGAAAGAGTTGCAGGATTTGTTGCATGGAGCAGAGCAAGTGGGTAAACATACCTTGCAGTGTGGTTTTGATGCTTTAGAGGCCTCATGTAGAGCTGCTGTCACAGGGTCTGTCATACGTAGACATGCTTGGCTCAAAGAGCAAACCTTACCAGATAATGTCAAAGCAAAGTTATTAGATGCACCACTTCAAAAAGATGTATTGTTCGGTGTTAAAGCTGAGGAGGTACTAAAGAAAATGGAGGAAAAAGCAAAATCTATGCAAATAGTTAAAGATTTCTTGCAGGTGCAACCTCCACGCTTCAGCAGAAACTGGCCTTCAAAAAATTGGTCCTTTCCAGCCACGGACAGACCTCAAAGGGGCAGATACAAATGCCCAAGGGGTAGAGGACAACCTCAAGGATCTTATAGAGCTAGACAGTGGCAAGCACCAACCCCAAGAGGTGGAGAAGATAGGCCACAGTCATTTAGAAAACAGACACAATGACTTCCCCCTATGCCTGCCAAACAAAGCTATAATGGCAGCACCTTTGGGCCGAAAACTGGCATTATTTTCAAAAAACTGGCACATTGTTACAAAAGACAAATGGATTCTGGACATTACAGACAGAGGTTACAGGTTCCATTTTCACACCCTTCCAAAAATGAGAGGCTTGCCAAACCTGCCACAAAATCAATGGGCAGAGGCACAAAGACAAATTTCCACTCTCATGGATATGAAAGCAATTCAAGAAGTACCTGCAAAAGAACAAGGTCAAGGTTTTTATTCCAGACTATTTCTGGTACCAAGGAAGGACAAAGATTGGAGACCCATCTTAGACCTATCCATCCTAAACACATATCTACAGGTACCAAAATTCAAGATGCTCACATTACAGCAGCTTCTTCCCATGCTGGGCAAGGAGTCTTGGCTGGTAACGTTGGACCTCAAGGAGGCATACCTGCATGTCCCTATCAGACAAGATTGCAGAAGATACCTCAGATTTCTTGCAGGTTCAACCCATTACCAATTCTCTGCATTGCCCTTTGGCTCATCTACTGCGCCCAGAGTGTTTACGAAATGCCTGGCATCAGTAATTGCCTTCTGCAGACAAGAAGGAATACAAATCTACCCATATCTGGACGACTGCCTGATCCAAGCGGACAGCAAGGACATTCTATGGCAGCATCTGGCGTTTGTAATAAAACTGTTAAACTACCTGGGATACACAGTGAACAAAAAGAAATCAAAACTAATACCTTCTCAACAGATAACTTTCCTGGGTGCCAGCTTAAATACAACCACCCAGATGGCCTACCTCACGCCAGACAAACAAGGGCAACTGTCTCACTACTTCAACAAAATGGCAACTTTAACCAGACTAACTGCAAGGAAAGTCCTGCAGGCTCTGGGATTCATGGCATCTTGCATCCTACTGATACCATGTGCAAAGCTGCATATGAGAAAACTGCAATGGTACCTAAAAAACTTATGGTCTCAACACAGCCACAGCTTGGAAACAATTATACCACTCATTCCATGCCTTCAAAAGGAATTTTTGTGGTGGGCTCAAGCATGCCAAAGAAACACAGGTCTCCCCTTTCTGTTTACCTCAAGCAACTCAAATCATCACAACGGACGCCTCAGACTACGCCTGGGGAGCACACATGGCAGATGAGTGCATTCAGGGAAGATGGTCCTAAAAAGAGAAGCACCTACACATCAACCAAAAGGAGATGCTAGCCGTGCAAAATGCCCTTATGACCTTCAAGGACCTACTGCAACCAGGCCAGCTATTGATAAGGACAGACAACACCACAGTCATGTGGTACATAAACAAACAGGGCGGAACTCATTCATACCCCCTGTGCAGGCAAGCCATGACCCTGTGGAACACAGCTCTGGAATTACAAATTCAACTATAGGCACAATTCCTGCCAGGGAAGGAAAACACACTGGCAGACAACTTAAGCAGAAACATGACAGACCCACACGAATGGAAGTTGCATCCTCAAGCCTTCTCAAAGATAACTCAGGCATGGGGACAGCCAGACATAGATCTATTTGCTACCCACAGAAATTACCAGTTGAAAAAATTCTGTTCAAGGACCTATCATCCACAGGCCTGGGAAGTGGACGCACTCTCCTTCAATTGGACAACATTGACAGTCTATGCCTTCCCGCCTCTTCCTCTACTGACCAAAGTTCTATTAAAAGCCAGAACAAGGCCACAAATGATTCTCATTGCTCCAGACTGGCCACGACAGCACTGGTATCCACTCCTAAAGAGCCTGTCACATTCACCACCATGGATCCTACCTCTTGTCCCTCTTCTGTTGTCCCAGCACAACTACAAAACCCTTCACAGCCAGCTCAAAACCTTAAATCTAGCTGCATGGAGAATACCTTAATTTCCCAACAGACTCTCCTCTCCAAGGAGGTGCAGGATGTCATCTTGGAGGCCAGAAGACCCTCTACTAGAAAAACCTACTCCGCCAAATGGAAACAATTTTGTTCCTGGAATCAAGAAAAGGGCCAGAATCCTTGGGTAATAAATATACCTCAAATTTTACAGTACCTAGCTGAGATGTTAAACAGTGGCCTTTCCTTCTCCTCCATCAAGATCCATGCTTCAGCCATTTCTGCACAATACAATACAGATCCTCCTTTATTCTCACATCCTCTATTAAGGCAGTTCCTCAGAGGGGCAAAAAATATAAAACCCCCACGGAAACCACCAGGCCCAGCTTGGGACCTCAACTTCGTATTGGAAAAGCTGACCCTGCCTCCCTTTGAGCCGGCTTCTTCAACAGAGCTACAATACTTGTCATGGAAAACAGCCTTCCTTCTGGCTATTACCTCAGCACACAGGGTTTCGGAGCTACAGGCCCTCATGGCTGTGCAACCATTCATCATTTTCCATCAGGACAGAGTTTCCTTACAAACTAACCCTACCTTTATGCCAAAGGTTGTATCCAGTGTAGCTTTGAATCAGACTATTCATTTACCTACCTTTTATCCAAATCCACAGGACAAAGGAGAGAGACTACTACATTCCTTGGACATTCACAGACAACTTCGTTATTACTTGGACAGAACAAAGTCCTTCAGGAAATCTGACCAGCTCTTTGTGTCCTACGCTACAGGTGCTCAAGGAAAGGCAATTTCCAAACAGACAATTTCAAAATGGATAGCCCACTGTATACGCTTTTGTTATTCATTTCATGGAAAATCTGTGCCTGTATACATCAGATCCCACTCCACCAGGGCTACAGCTACCTCTGCAGCTTTCCTCAGGGGGGGGTCCCTACCAAGGACATTTTGGAAGCAGCTACTTGGAGTTCAGTGCACACTTTCTCCAAGCATTACCACCTTCCACTATACTCTAAATCTAGAGCGGGCTTTGCCACAGCAGTCCTGCAGGGCATACTAGCCCCTCCTAGTTCCACTTAGTACCTACCACCCTTACTTAGCTTTGGGATTCTACCCATCTGTAATGACTGCAGCTGTATGCACGATGAACATAGTACAGTTTTGTACCTACCATAAATGTAGATGTTGGAGTGCTCATACAGCTGCAGTCCAGGTTACCCTCCCTCCACCCCCTCTTAGGACAGGCCTTATGACAAACACCTTTATCATACAACCCTTTTTGGGGTATTCTTTTATGGTGTATTTGCTTGCAACTACTGTTTTTTGATTTATCTACATTGCATGTTTGCATAATACTATGTTTTGCCTTCCTTCTGGGGGCACCTGACATCTGGGGCAAGAAAAACTGAAGAAAATGGCGTCAGCTGCCTCTTTTATACCCCTGCCGCACTGACGTCAGGGAAGAAGTGACGACAACCGACACCGGACCTAGACTTTGGAATTCGGCCGACGGCAGGATAACCCATCTGTAATGACTGCAGCTGTATGAGCACTCGAACATCTACATTTATGGTAGGTACAAAACTGTACTTTGCAGTCATCACATTTGGGTTATCCCTGCCAGGATAGCCCTCAGTCGGCCTGAATACCAGAGGCTTAGTATTTCTGTGTCAGTTGCTGTCACTTCAGGACTGATGTCAGGTCGTCAGTAGTATAAAGTAAGGCAGCCGACGCCATTACATCAGTTTTTCTTGCCCTGTCAGGAGCCCCCAAGTGGGAGCCAGGATATGGTGAAAGAGCCCCACCAGTAGAACGTAAATACCAAAAAAGTTCCTTGTAAGGAGAGAGAGAGAGAGAGAGAGAGAGAGAGAGAGAGAGAAAAAAGGGGGATGGAGAGAGGAAAACCAGGACTGTAACAGTGAATACATTCAGAAATCTACATTTATGGTAAGTGTACACAACTGTACTATGTTCTTCATGTTTCACTGTTGCAGTCATCACATTTGGGTTGATTCCCAAAGCTGAGGAAAAGGGTGGAGGCAGGGTTGATTCCCAAAGCTGAGGAAAAGGGTGGAGGCAGTCAAGAAGACTAGGGGCTGGCTAGGATGCCCTGCAAGACTGCAGTGGCAAAGCCTGCCCTGGATTTGGAGAAGATAGGCAGGTGACGATGCTTAGTGAAGGTATGAACAGATGTCCATGTTGCAGCCTCCAGGATGTCCCTGGTGAGGAGTCCTCTGAAGAAAGCTGCAGAGGTGGAGGCTGCTCTGGTAGAGTGAGTCCTGACCCCGTTAGGGGGAGAGGTTTCCCATGTTGCTTGTAGCAGAAATGGATGCAGTGTGCTATCCATTTGGAAATGGTTTGTTTGGATACGGCTTTGCCCTCTGCTCCTGCAGCAAAGCTGACTAACAATAGATCAGTCTTTCTGAAAGATTTAATTCTGTCTAAATAGAATCTGAGCTCTCTGTGCACATCTAGAGAGTGCAGTATCCTTTCCCCCTTGTTTTGTGGGTTAGGGAAAAAAGGTGGGCAAATGAATGGATTGGTTGAGAGCCACACTGGACACCACTTTTGGCATGAAGGATGGGTTAGACCTGAGGGAGACCCTATCAGCATGGAAAATGATGAAGGGGGTCTACAGCCATTAGTGCTTGTAGTTCAGATACTCTTCTGGCTGAAGTGATGACCAGAAGCAAGGCTGTCTTCCATGAGAGAAACTTTAACTCTGCTGAAGCTGCTGGTTCAAAGGGGGCAGGGTGAGCTTTTTCAACACAAAGTTTAGGTCCCAAGCTGGGGTAGGTGCTCTTCTGGGTGGCCTCAAGTTGCGAGCCCCTCTTAGGAACTGTTTGATGAGAGGGTGTGAGAAAAGAGGGTGCTCAGTGTTGAAATGAGCAGAGACAGCAGAGGCATGAATTTTAATAGAGGAAAAGGAGAGACCACTGTGTGGTAGGTCAGCTAGGTAATCCAGGATGAGAGGGAGGGCTATGCCATATCGGCTCCCTTAGCCTGGAACCAGTTGCAGAACCTTTTCCATGTGTCAGCGTAAGACTTTCTAGTGCTAGGGCATCTGGCCTCACGTATAACATCTGGGAACCTGTTTACTGAGATTGGCAGCTTGTTTAGTGGTCAGAGAATAAGCCAGCCTACCAAATTGAGGGTCTGCAATTGGGGATGCATGAATTCTCCTTCCCTCTGGGTCAGGAGTGTTGGGATCTGAGGGAGATGCCATGGTGGCAGAGGGGACAGGCTGCGCATCAGTGGGTACCAGTGCTGGTGTGGCCAGTCTGGGGCAATCAGAATTGTCCTCGGTTTTTCCTCCCTTATTTTGAGCAGTACCCTGGTAATGAGAGGTAGTGGAGGAAATACATAGACTTAAAGGTTGACCCACTAGAAGGATAGACCATCCACTTTCCAGGCCCTGCAGTGAGGCCCATGGTGCACAACTTGCTGAGCTGATGGTTGGAGTGAGAAGCAAAGAGGTCAACCTTCGGGGTACTCCATTTCTGAGTTATAAGGGTGAAAGTTCTTTGGTCTAGCTGCCACTCATGTGGGTCCAGAAGATTTCTGCTTAAGTTATCTGCCAGAGCATTTAGAGAGCCTGGCAGGAATTATGCTAACAAGTGTATTTGCGTGGCTGTGGCTGTGTGCCAAAGGGTCATGGCGAGCCTACATAAAGGGTAGGAGTGAGTCCCTCCCTGCTTGTTAATACACCACATCACAATGGTGTTTGTTTTGATCAGTAAAGCCCCTGGGGAGAGAAGGGGTCTGAAAGCTGTCAATGCTTGCTTGACAGCTAACATCTCTTTTTGGTTGATGTGCAGATGTGTTTGGTGTGGACTCCAGTGGCCCTGTATGCACCTGCCTTCCAGGTGTGCACCCCAGGCATAGTCTGATGCATCTGTGGTGAGGGTCTGGGTGGTGTGGGGTGGTGAGAAGGGTAGTTCCTTGTTGTGGTAGCATGCTGCTGCCCACCACAGAAAATCTTTCCTTAGGCAAGGTATCATTGGTATAAGAGTTTCCAGGTCCTGAGAGTGTTGACACTGAAGGCTTTTTAGGTAACACTGAATGTTTCCTCATATGCAGTATGGCATATTTAATGAGTAGAATGCAAGATGCCATGAACGCCAGAGCTTGCAGGATTTTCCTTGCAGAAAACTGGGGTCCAAGTGGCTAGTTGAGAGAAACAGGCTGTCAGGTAAGTTTGCTTTTCTGGTGTAAGGAATGCCATCTGGAATGGTGTGTCCAGGCTTGCTCCCAGGAATATAATTTTTTGGGTGGGTACTAGTTTGGATTTCTTCTCACTGATAGTGTACCCTAGGGAGGTCAGTAGGTCCTTTACAAAGGCCAGGTGCTTGAGCAGCTTTCCCTGACTGTCTGCCTGAATTAGGTAGTCATCTAAATATGGGTAAATTTGAATATTTCTTTGTCTGCAAAAAGCAATGGCAGGAGCCAGACATTTTGTGAAAACTCTGGGAGCAGTAGATAAGCCAAAGGGAAGCACAGAGAACTGAAAGTGCAGAAATCCTGCCCTGAAACATAGATAATTCCTGCATGATTCCCTGATTGGGATGTGCAGGTAAGCCTCTTTTAGTTCTAGGGTTGCTAGCCAAGCATTCTTAGAGAGCATAGTCAGTAGTTGTTAGAGGGTTAGCATTTTGAATTTTGTATCACCAGGAAGGTGTTTAGAATGGATAGATTGAGGATGAAGCGTGTCAGGTGCACTCTTTTCTGGGTACCAGGAAGAGCCTGGAGTAGAAACCTTTGCCTATCTGTTCTGCAGGAACGTGCTCTATTGCCCTCATAGAGAGCAGGGAAAGGACTTGGTTTTTGGCCTCTGCCCACTGGTTTGGAGGAAGATCTGGGAAACCTTTTGGGGTTGGTAGAGTGTGGAAAGAAAATTTGTATCTCTGGGACACTATGCTGAGGAACAAGCCGTCATTGGTAATGGTGGCCCAGGTGCTTGCATGGAAGGAGAGTTTTTCTCCCAGGGGCAAGTGCAGGTGAGCTGAGGGAGGGGGTTGAAGTGGAGAGTCATTGTGAGTTCTTACCATGAGATGGTGGCTTTGCACTCCCTGGTTTTGAAGTGGAGGAACTCCACTGCTTTGATCTCTGCATTCCCTGTGGCTGTTGTCTGGGGGGTCTGCTTCCTCGGGGTCTGGTCTGAACTGACTTGGAGGGGGCAGGAAAGACCAGTGCTTGAAGGGGCAATGCCTACTGACCCTGGGTGGCTGGACCTGCAGAAAATCCTTAGCTGTCTGCATAGATTTAGCTTTTTCTTCCATCTTTTTTAAGACCTCCTCTGCCTTGGTGCCAAATAAGTTGTCTTTGTGCAAGGGTGCATCTAGTAATTTAGATTTGACATGGTCTGGCAAGGGCTGTTCCTTAAGCTAAGCATGCCTTCTAAGGACAGAACCGGTGACTGCTGCCCTGCAAGATGCTTCTAGGGTGTCAAAACCACAGTGTAAGGTGTGCTTAGTTACTTGACTTGCAAAATGCATTAACTCCTGTAACTCTATTTTCTGCACAAGCAGGAAAAGATGACATTTTTTTGTTTGAGGAATTCCATTGTATGTTGCTGAAATTTTAGCATATGGAACTGACAATTTAGTGCTCTAACAGCAAGAGTAGCAGAGGTATATACTTTTTTACCCCATCTGTCTAATGCTCGGGAATCCCTTTCTGAGGGGGTGGGATTCTTAGCAGGCGTTGCTTTAATTCCTTTAGGCCCTTGGAAAATAACCTCAGGATCAGCAGTAGGATTTTTGAAAAGAAATTTGTGCGAGTCAGGGACTCTGTAATACCCATCAAGTTTCCTGGGAGCAGGAGGGAGGGTGACAGGAGTCAAACTAGATTCCGTGAAAACATCATCCACAACATCCAGGGCAGGAGGAATGGCCAAGGGTCTGAGCTGTGGAAGATCTAAGAATACCCTGAGTCTCTTTTTAGACTGAGGGTAGTCTTGACATTCCCATTGGAAATGCTCCCTTAAAGTATGAAGGGTTTCCCCAAAGGAAAAGTCCTCGGGTGGAGAAGCTGAAGAAATGGATTCCTCTGCATCAGAATCCTCATAAGCAGAGAGGGGCTGGATGTCTTCTTATTCAGATGCATCAGAGTCATATGACTACTGTTCAGATAAAACAAATGGGGACAAATGTCTTTCTTTTGGAAGGGGTAGCTTGGCTTCCCCTGAACAGCATTATAAGGTCTTCCACCATTTTAAGCATTTGTGACTGAGGCAAGGAAGCATGTGCCTGAGATTGGGTTGTCGGTTTCTTGGGTGTGGTTCATTCCCTGGGCCTTAGAAACTTGGTAGTTTTTGAAAGAACAGTAGATGCGAAAGAAGTCATCAGTTTGTGTCAAGAATCGGTAGTGCGAAGTACTTCCTCAGAAGCTGGTGCCTGCTCAGCAGCTCCCAAACCATCCAAGGTAGAGACAACTGCAGGATCCTTAGTTGAAGAGTTTTGCGACATTCCAGTCTTCAAAAGGGTCTCGGTAGCAGCCTGCAAATCCACAGAAATGGGCATCATTGGCTGCAAAAGTGCCTCACTAAGGACCAGAGAACTGACGACTAGCTTAAATTAAGCGCTGGTAGGTTTGGACCTGTGTGGTCAGTGTCTGTCTTTTTCCTTATGTTTTTTCGGAAGATCTGCTCTCGGATGGCTTATCGAAGCCATTTCCGAATTCGAGGACTGTGAGTGAAAATATCTAGCTACAATAAAGGCCCAATGACGTATAGTTTTGATGCTGAACAAAGCACAAAAATGACAGCGAAGGACATCATGGTCTGGGCCTAAGCAAGTGGCACAGTAAGAAAGTCTCAGTGTGGTATTTGCTTTCCACAGGCGAGACAATTGTTGACTTTTCTGATGGTTAGGGCAAGAAAAAAGGATCCCTAATGGGGTACTAAGACTTCAGCTTCAATTCGGAAAACGAAAACTCAGGTAGCAGCTGACTGGCACTCATGCAAACTGCTTCTTCTTCAGGCTCCTCAGCAAGAAAGACTGATGTAATGGCATCGGCTGCCTTACTTTATACTACTGACAACTTGACGTCAGTCCTGAAGTGACAGCAACTGACGCAGAAATACTAAACCTCTGGTATTTGGGCCGAATGACGGATACCCTGGCAGGGATAACCCAAATGTGATGACAGCAACAATGAAACACGAAGAAAGTACAGTTGTGTACCTACCATAAATGTAGATGTTCAAGTGTATTCACTATTGCAGTCATTACACTTGGGGTTATCCTGCTGGCAGGCGACCCGTAGTCGGCCAGAGTTCCAATGTCTTGGTCCGGTGTCGGTTGCTGTCGCATCTTCCCTGATGTCAGTGCGCCAGGGGTATAAAAGTTGCAACCGATGCCATTTTCTTCAGTTTTTCTTGCCCCAGATGTCAGGTGCCCCCAGACAGGAAGGCTGAAAAGATAAAATATGCCAAAATCCATGCATATAATACTATAAACATTTCCTTCATCTACAAGCAAATACACCACATAGGTTGTATAGAGTTGAGAAGTACAGAATAGTCCCAGCAAAGAGGGGGATGGTGGGTGGGTAACCTAGACTGCAACAGTGAATACACTCAAACATCTACATTTATGGTCGATACACAACTGTACTATGTTCATCATGTTTCACTGTTGCAGTCATTACACTTGGGTAGAATCCCAAAGCTGAGGTTGGGTGGCTGGGTAAAGATTTGATTTGGCGATGCTAACAAGCCCTGTAGAACTGCAGTGGCAAAGCCTGCTCTGGATTTGGAGTAGAGAGGTAGGTGGTAGTGCTTGGTAAAAGTGTGCACTGAGCTCCAGGTTGCAGCTTCTAAAATGTCTTTGGTTGGCACTCCTCTGAGGAAAGCTGCTGAAGTGGCTGCTTCTCTGGTAGAATGAGGCCTAATGCCCTTAGGCACAGATTTGACATGTTGTGCATAACAGAAGCGGATGCAGTGTCCTATCCATTTGGAGATTGTCTGCTTTGTAATAGGCTTTCCTTGTGATCCTGCAGCATATGCTACAAACAGTTGCTAAGTTTTTCTGAAAGCTTTTGTTTTGTCCAAGTAGAATCATAGCTGCCTGTGTATATCCAAAGCGTGCAGAAGTCTCTCCCCTTTATTCTGGGGATTTGGGTAAAAAGTAGGTAAATGAATGGTTTGGTTTAAGGCCACATTGGAAACAACTTTTGGCATGAATGTTGGGTTTGTCCTGAGAGAAACCCTGCCCTGATGAAAGATGAGGAAAGGTTCCACAGCCATCAATGCCTGTAACTCTGAGACTCTTCTAGCTGAAGTTATTGCTAGGAGCAGAGCAGTTTTCCATGACAAGTATTTTAGATCAGCTGTGCTGGCTGGTTCAAATGGAGGCAGTGTTAGTTTTTCTAAAACAAAATTGAGGTCCAAAGTAGGTACTGGTGCTCTCCTAGGGGGTCTTATATTCTTTGCCCCTCTGAGGTACTGTCGTAATAGAGGATGTGAGAAAAGAGGAGGATCCATATTGTAATGAGCTGAAATGGCAGAGGCATGGATTTTAATAGATGAAAAAGATAGGCCTTTGTCCAACATCTCAGTCAGGTATTGCAAAATCTGAGGTATATTAGGGACCAGTGGGTCGAGCCCTTGTGCCTGGTTCCAAGCATAGAATCTCTTCCATTTTTCTGCATAAGATTTCCTAGTGCTGGCCCTCCTGGCTTCCAAAATTACATCCGTAACAGCTTTAGAGAGAGGTGCAGTCTGAGTGGCTACATTATCTGCCATGCTGCCAGGTTTAAGGTTCTGAGTTGACTGTGCAGAATCTGATTGTTTTGCTGTGTCAGAAGATGAGGGATTTGAGGTAGAGGCCAAGGTGGTCCTTGGGACAAAGTCTTTAGGATTAGGTACCAGTGCTGGCATGGCCAGTCTGGTGCAATCAGGATCATTTTTGGCCTCTCTTGTCTGACTTTTAGAAGCACCTTGGTGAGAAGAGGCATCGGAGGGAAGGCATAGACTGTCAAGGTTTTTTCCAGCTGAATGATAGAGCATCCACTTTCCATGCTTGAGAGTGATAAGTCCTTCTGCAAAATTTCTGTATTTGGCAATTGTAAGGGGAGGCAAAAAGATCTATGTCTGGGCGTTCCCATTCCCTTGTTATCATGTTGAACACTTGTGGATTTCGCTTCCATTCGTGAGGATCCATGAGATTTCTGTTTAGTTCGTCTGCCAGTGTATTTTTTGTTCCTGGCAGGAATTGTGCTTGCAGATGTACCTGGTAGGTCAGTGCTGTGTTCCACAAAGTCATGGCTTGTCTGCATAGGGGGTAGGAATGTGTGCCCCCTTGCTTGTTTATGTACCACATAACTGTGGTACTGTCCGTCTTTATTAATAGTTGCCCTGGATGTATTAGGTCCTTGAAAGCTGTCAGGGCATTCTGTACAGCTAGCATCTCTTTTTGATTGATGTGAAGATGCATTTGTTCCTTGGCCCACGTGCCTGAATACATTTTCCTGCCATATGTGCTCCCCAGGCATAATCCGATGCATCCATTGTTACTGTCTGCCTGCTGTAGGTAAGGTGAAAGGCTGTCCCTTGTTGTGGTGACAGGCCTGGGACCACCATCGAAACTCCTGCTGTAGGCAGGGAATCAAGGTTATGATTCTCTAGGCTGTGACAATGCTGAGTCCAAACACTTTTTAGATACCATTGTAGTTTCCTCATATGCAGTTTTGCATATGGAATTAGTAGAATGCAGGATGCCATGAAACCCAGGGCCTGCAGAATTTTTCTTGCAGGGAGCTGGGTCTTTGTTGCCATCATTTGAAAGTAATGAGTCAGTTGCCTTTGTTTGTCTGGCATGAGATAAGCCATCTGGGCAGTTGTATTTAAGGTTGCACCCAGGAATATTATCTCTTGAGAGGGCACTAGTTTTGATTTCTTTTCGTTTACTGTGTTACCCTAGGCAAATTAGCAATCTTTTTACAAACGCCAGGTGCTTTAGAAGAATGTCCTTGCTCTCTGCTTGAGTAAGACAGTCATCCAAGTAGGGATATATTTGAATTCCTTTTTGTCTGCAAAATGCAATTACTGGTGCCAGGCATTTTGTGAATGGGCGCAGTAGATAAGCCAAAGGGCAGTGCAGAGAATTGGTACTGCACTGAGCCTGCTATAAATCTGAGGTATCTTCTGCACGACTGTCTGATTGGGACGTGCAGGTATGCCTCCTTGAGATCCAGAGTAACTAGTCAAGCCTCCTTGCTCAGCATGGGCAGAAGTTGTTGAAGTGTTAACATTTTGAATTTTGGAACATCCAGTAAGGTATTTAGTATTGACAGGTCCAGTATTGGTCTCCAGGCTTTGTCTTTTCTGGGTACTAAGAAAAGTCTCGAGTAAAATCCTTGTCCCTGTTCTTCTTGTGGAACTTTTTGAATAGCTCTCATATCCATAAGAGCAGCAATCTCTTTTTGTGCCTCTGCCCATTGGTTTTGTGGCAGGTTTGGCATACCTTTTGGTTTTGGAAGTGTGTGGAAGTGGAACCTGTACCCCTGAGAAACTATATTCAGCACCCATTGGTCTTGGGTGATCATGTGCCAAATTTTTGAGAAAAGTGCTAGCTTTCCCCCTAGGGGTGCTGTCAACTGGTAAGAGCTTGGCATTTGCAGAGGGAAGTCATTGTGACTGTTTCCTATAAGGTTATGATTTGTCTTCTCCTCCTTTGGGGGCTGAAGCACCCCCAATGTTTAGGTCTATAGGAGCCTTGGGGCTGAGTTCTGCCTCTTGGGCATCTGTATCTGCCTCTTTGTGGCCTGTCTGACACTGGAAAGGACCAATTTTTTGAAGGCCAGTTTCTGCTAAATCTAGGTGGTTGAACCTGTAAGAAATCTTTCACCGTTTGCATTGACTTTGCTTTATCCTCCATTTTCTTTAACACCTCTTCTGCCTTAACACCAAACAAAGTATCATGCTGTAGTGGAGCATCCAATAATTTTACTTTAACATGGTCAGGTAAACTTAGCTCTTTCAACCAAGCATGTCTTCGAATAACTGAGCCTGTAACTGCGGCTCTACAAGAAGCCTCTAATGAATCAAAACCACATTGCAGAGTATGCTTTCCCACTTGTTCAACCACATGCAATAAATCCTGCATTTCTTTACTGTCAGGACTTTCTATATTTGTAACCATTTTCTACTTTAACAATGACATGAGATACTGTTGACATTTAAGCATGTGAAACTGACAGTTTAAAGCTCTTACAGCTAAAGTAGCAGAAGTGTAAACTTTTTCCCCCATCTGTCCAGAGATCTGGAATCCCTATCTGAGGGGACAGGATTTTTGGCAGTGGAAGCCTTAACCCCTTTAGGACCCTGTGAAATTGTTTCTGGGTCTGCAGCGGGGCTTTTGTAAAGAAATTTATGAGAGTCAGGGACCCTGTAGTACCTGTCTGGCTTTACTGGTGCAGGTGATAAAGAATCTGGAGACAGACTGGATTCAGAAAAAACATCATCTACAATATCAAGCACGGGGGATAGCCAGAGGCCTGTGCCGAGGTAATGGAAGGAAATCTCTGAGCCTTTTCTTGGATTCTGAGTAATCCTGGCTCTCCCAATGGAAATGCTCCCTCATGGTATGCAGGGTTTCCCCAAAATAATAATCCTCAGACGGTGAGGCTGAAGGAATGGACTCTTCAGTATCAGAATCCTCATAGGGAGGGAGAGAATAGCCCTGATCAGAAGAAGAATCAGAGGAAATGGAAAGCTGACCAGAGGAATCATAATCAGTGTCTTGCCTAGGCCTTTTGTCAGGAGGGGGATGGGTGCCCCTGATTAAAGTAATAAGGTCTTCAGCCATTTTAAGCATCTGTTTCTTTGGCATGGATGACTGTTCTGGAGAATGCTGCACTTGATTCCTTGTCTTTAATGGTGTTTTTGACTTTGCCTTTGCTGCTGTAGTAGCTTTAATTGTAAGCTGTGAAGGTCTGAAAACACCCTCAGAAGCCGGTGCCTTCTCAGCGGCTCCGGACCCATCTGAGGGTATAGTTTCCGTAGGCCCAATACCTTGAGTTTCCACAGGCCTCGGTGTCTCTATGTGGCTGTCGGTTACGGCCTGTGGCTCTGAGGTAGTGGGTGTCAGGGGCTGCGAAACCGCCTCACTGAGAACCGGCGACTGACCTAGAAGAGGCTTTGTTGTCGGTTTTGGACCTCGGATGCCTGTCTTTCTTTGTCTTTGCGTTTTTTATGCATTCTGGTCGTCGGTTGTTCCGATGGCATTATATAATTAAATCGTCGTCCAAAATAATGTAAGGCAAAATCAAACTGACATTTAATAGAGCGTTTATTGAATCTAGCACAAAACTGACAACTAGTAACGTCGTGGTCAGGGCCTAGGCAAAGAATGCAGTAAGAGTGAAAGTCGTTATGAGGTATTTGCTTCCCACAAGAAATACAATTATTAACTTTTACTTGACCGGGTACTTAGCTTTATTGAAGACTTCGGTTCTGAAATTCAACTTTGAAAATCTCAGGAGTCGGCCGACTGGCACTTGCGAACTGCTTTTGCTTCGGGCACCGCGTGGCAAGAAAGACTGAAGAAAATGGCATTGGTTGCAACTTTTATACCCCTGGTGCACTGACGTCAGGGAAGATGGGACAGCAACCAACACCGGACCAAGACTTTGGAACTCGGGCTGACTATGGGTCACCTGCCAGCAGGATAACCCAAGTGTAATGACTGCAACAGTGAAACACGATGAACATCATCTGTATGATTTTATTTTTTTTTATTTTCTACAACCTGCTGTGATTCCATAGTTGATAGCTAACTATTATGCAAGAAAGTAACTGTAAGAGGGATGCAATATTCCACGTAAAGGATCAGGGGGATCTTACCCAAAGGAAAGAATATTTTAATGCTTTAGTTTCCTGACACTGAAACTGCAGCTCCTTGAAAACACAATATTAGTCATAAGCATTCACTCTGACTTTACTTTTTCATTAAAATCACATACATCTACTGTTTACATAAATATATTTCCTAGTGTCAAGCCCAATTATGCACCATCGCAACACGTCTCATTGAACACTCAATTTTTGACTTTGGCACCTTAGTTTTCCTAGTGGGCAGAGTGCTAGGGAGTTGTTTGTGATGGGACTGAGTGACCACTGGTAGCTACCCTTTCTTAGAAGAAAGGGTCAATGTCTTTAATACATTAATAGCATTGATCCCATAGTTGTGAAAAACAGATTCTGAAATATGGTACTGAATACCAAGGCTGGAATGATCAAATGTTACAAAGACCAAGTTGTTTCAGAAAGATTAAGACTGGATTTCTGAAACAAGAAAGGCGATCACAGATATAAACGGGGAGAAACAAAATAGGCCAAACAGTACCAAAAAGAAACCTGAATTTAATTTTCATTGAGCATTTCTGTAAGCAGCCAAATCTGAAATACATTGCAGGGCCGAGTTCAAAGGTAAAAGGTTAAAACTGTGATTAAAGGGTTGTGAATGACCACTTCAAATATCCTACAATTAAAGAGAACGTGAAATGTTCCACATTGTTGCAAACAGAACTGTGACCACACAGAGTTCTGCAATAGTGCTACAGCCTACAAGGAAGCCATAGCTGACCTGAGAATGCATGCATTCAACAGCAAAGAGTGGCCATGTCTTTTTTTTATTTTAGATATATTGCCAGGATATAAAGCATAGAAACAGGACACACAGCAACAGATGAAAAAGACGCTGTTTTGTGTAGTGGGATGATAACTACATGTTCCTGGAGAGAAGGATTGGTACCCACAGGCAATACAAAGATTAGAGAGAGCAGTGAGAGGTTCGGCAATAGAATAAGTAATTTTCAGACATTTACTGGGCCTCTAGTTAAGGGAAGTTGTGGACTGTATTTGGAAGGGATAGGAGATGACAGCTACAGAGACGAATTTCTGAAGTAAAAAAGTAGATGAATCACTTGAGCGGTTTGAAGAATGACAGCAGCAAGGTAAGTTAGAGGTGGCTTCAGAGCTACTTGAAGGGATCAACAGCAGATGGAATCAGCTAGGTTTGGAGGTAGCAGTGTTACAGAAACCAAGAAGTCAAGTATCAACCAAGTTAAAAGCACTGGTGACACCATACAGCTTTTATATGGGAATCAAGAAAGTTATTGATTCTGAAAAATAATGACAGCTGACAGACATAAGAGCAAAGCTGCAGTAATTGTTTGAGAGCTTTTTAAGTAAGAAAGGGGGTTAAGAACTAGTAGCTTCTACTGAGACCAAGCCTCACGCTGCATTTTTAAACAGTATAATACACTTTCCTGCACCAAACAAAAGGGCCTTGTGACATTTGAAATTGCTGTCATCCCATATAGTATGACACACTATACCAATACTAGTGCAGAAAACTAATGCACATATGTTTTATTTTGCTGTTAAAGCTGTCCCTTACAATTATCTTACAGTGGCAACCTGCCTCCTGTGGAATTATGAAGATGGCATATAGTCATTATACCCACATACCTCGGTATATACAGTAGTGCATAGGCTTTTACATTTCTGTGCCAACTGCAGCTACAAGACATTTGTGCTTCAATTGAAGATGTACACAGTTAACAATATACTGGAATATGCTGCTTTAATTTGATGTTCAACACAGGACCTACAGTTGTCCTGGAACCACAGGGTAAATAAATCCGAACAGACTTGACTTTGGTTATCCAAAATATTTTGTCACTACTGTATATACAAAATCCTGGCTAATAAAGTACAGTTTTGTACCTACCATAAATGTAGATGTTCGAGTGTTCACCCTGCTGCAGTCATCACACTTGGGTTATCCTGCCGTCAGGCGGTCCCGCAGTCAGCCCGAATTCCAAAGTCTTGGTCCGGCGTCGGTTGATGTCGCTTCTTCCCTGATGTCAGAGCGCCAGGGGTATATAAGGGGCATCCAACGCCACTTTCTTCAGTTTTTCTTGCCCCAGATGTCAGGTGCCCCCAATAGGTAGGTAATATATATATATATATATATATATATATATATATATATATATATATATAGCTATATAAAAATAAAACAATACCTTCAGGCACAAGCAAATACACCACAGAGGTTGTATAGGATAGAGTGGTATAGATAAGTTCAGAGGGGATGGAGGGAGGGTAACCTGGACTGCAGCAGGGTGAACACTCGAACATCTACATTTATGGTAAGTACAAAACTGTACTATGTTCATCGTGTTACCCTGCTGCAGTCATCACACTTGGGTTGAATCCCAAAGCTAAGGATGGGTGGTGGAGTTAAACAGGGTTAGAAGAAGCAAGTAGGCCCTGCAAAACTGCAGTGGCAAAACCAGCTCTAGTCTTAGAATATAGAGGTAAGTGATGGTGTTTGGTGAAGGTGTGCACTGAACTCCAGGTTGCAGCTTCCAGAATTTCCTTGGTTGGCACTCCCCTGAGAAAGTATGCTGATGTAGCTGTAGCCCTGGTGGAGTGGGACCTAATGTTAGCAGGTACCCGTTTCCCATGATGCGTGTAGCAGAAACGCATGCTATGCCCTATCCATTTAGAAATGGTCTGTTTTGAGATAGCTTTTCCTTGTGATCCTGTAGCATAGGCTACAAAGAGCTGTTCAGATTTTCTGAAAGCCTTAGTTTTATCCAAGTAGTAATGTAATTGCTTGTGAATGTCCAAAGAGTGCAGGAGTCTTTCTCCTTTGTTCTGGGGATTTGGGAAAAAGGTGGGCAAATGAATGGTTTGGTTTAGGGCCACACTGGATACCACCTTTGGCATAAAGGAAGGGTTAGTCCATAGAGATACTCTGTCTTGATGAAAAATGAGGAAAGGCTCCACTGCCATTAGCGCCTGTAGCTCTGAGACTCTTCTAGCTGAGGTTATTGCTAGTAGCAGGGCAGTTTTCCATGAAAGAAATTTTAAATCAGCTGAAAAAGCTGGTTCAAAGGGTGGCAGTGTAAGCTTTTCCAGAACAAAGTTGAGATCCCAAGTAGGTGTTGGTGCTCTCCTGGGTGGCCTTATGTTTTTAGCCCCTCTGAGGTACTGTCTTAGGAGTGGATGTGAGAATAAAGGAGGATCCGTGTTGTAATGAGCTGAAATTGCTGAGGCGTGGATCTTAATAGATGAAAAGGAAAGTCCTTTGTGCAACATCTCAGTTAAATATTGTAGAATCTGAGGAATGTTTGGATCAAGGAGATTGTGGCCTTTAGCCTGGTTCCAGGCGCAAAATCTTTTCCATTTGTCTGAATAGGTTTTCCTGGTGCTGGGCCTCCTGGCTTCTAGAATGACATCCATAACAGCTTTGGATAGAGGTGTTGGCTGGTTGTTTAGGTAATTTGCCATGCAGCCAGGTTTAAAGTCTTGAGCTGGCTGTGTAGAATCTGATTGTCTTGCTGGGTGAGCAGGTGAGGAATTTGTGGTAAAATCCATGGTGGGCCGTGGGCCATGTTCCTTAGAATTGGATACCAATGCTGGTGTGGCCAGTCTGGTGCAATGAGTATCATTTGTGGCCTCTCTAATCTGACTTTCAGCAGTACCTTTGCTAGAAGAGGCAGTGGAGGAAAGGCATACACTGTTAATGTTTTCCAACTGAATGAGAGGGCGTCCACTTTCCAAGCTTGTGGATGGAATGTCCTTGTGCAAAATTTTTGAAGTTGGTAGCTTTGGGGACTGGCAAACAGATCTATGTCTGGGCATCCCCATTTTTGAGCTATCATTGCAAATACTTGTGGATCTAGTTTCCACTCATGTGGATCCATGATGTTTCTGCTTAGGTCGTCTGCCAATGTGTTTTTCTTTCCTGGCAGGAATTGTGCTTGTAATTGAACCTGGTAAGACAGTGCCGTGTTCCACAAGGTCATTGCTTGCCTGCATAGAGGGTAGGAATGTGTGCCCCCTTGCTTGTTTATGTACCACATTACTGTGTTATTGTCTGTCTTTATTATTCGTTGTCCTGGGTGTAAGAGGTCCTTGAAAGCTGTTAGGGCATTCTGTACTGCTAGCATTTCTTTTTGATTGATATGCAGATGCCTTTGATCTGTAGCCCATTTGCCCTGAATGCACTGTCCTGCCATGTGTGCGCCCCAGGCATAGACCGATGCATCTGTTGTCATAGTTTGCCTGGCTGTGGGTAAGGTGAAAGGCTGACCCTTGTTGAGGTGACATGCCTGTGCCCACCATAGAAACTCCTGTTGAAGGCAGGGAATGAGTGGTATCATTGTTTCCAAGCTGTGGTTGTGCTGAGTCCATACGCTTTTCTGGTACCATTGCAATTTCCTCATATGCAGTTTTGCAAATGGTATTAGTAGTATGCAAGATGTCATGAATCCCAAGGCCTGCAGAATTTTTCTTGCAGGGAGTTGGGTCTTTGTTGCCATTATTTTGAAATATTGAGTCAGCTGTTGTTGCTTGTCTGGCGTGAGATAAGCCATCTGGGCCGTTGTATTCAAGCTGGCACCCAGGAATATTATATTTTGTGAGGGCACTAGTTTTGATTTCTTTTCATTTACTGTATACCCTAGGCAACTTTGACAAAAGCCAGATGCTTTAAAAGAATGTCCTTGCTTTCTGCTTGAAGAAGGCAGTCGTTCAGGTATGGGTATACTTGAATTCCTCTGTCTGCAGTATGCAATTACTGGTGCCAGGCATTTTGTGAAGACCCTGGGTGCAGTAGATAAGCCAAAGGGCAGTGCAGAGAATTGATAATGCATTGAACTTGCAATGAAGCGGAGGTATCTTCTGCAATTTTGTCTGATAGGGACATGCAGGTACGCCTCCTTGAGGTCCAACGTTACTAGCCAAGCATTCTTGCCCAGCATGGGAAGAAGCTGCTGTAGTGTTAGCATCTTGAATTTTGGTACTTGCAGATAAGTGTTCAGAATTGAAATATCCAGAATGGGTCTCCATGCTTCGTCTTTTCTTGGGACTAGAAACAGTCTTGAGTAAAATCCTTGTCCTTGCTCCTGTGTAGGTACCTGTTGAATGGCTCTCATGTCCATGAGAGCTGTAATTTGTTTTTGTGCCTCTGCCCATTGATTTGGTGGCAGGTTTGGCATTGCTTTTATCCTTGGCAAGGTATGAAAGTGGAATCTGTATCCTTGTGAGACAACGTTTAGGATCCATTTGTCTTTTGTGATGATGTGCCAGTTGTCTGCAAAAAAATGCTACTTTTCCTCCCAAGGGAGCTGCCAGGAGAGATTTGCTTGGTAGTTTGAGGATTGAGTCATTGTGTTTGTCTTCTGCTAGCTTGGGGCCTGTCTTCTCCTCCTTTCTGGGTAGCAGTACTCCATTGGCAAGGTTTGTAAGGGCCTTGTGACTGACCTCTGTCCCTTGGGCGTCTGTATTTGCCCCTCTGTGATCTGTCAGAAGCTGGAAAGGACCAGTTTTTTGTTGGCCAATTTTTGTTGAAACGAGGGGGCTGTACCTGTAAAAAAATTCTTGACCGTCTGCATAGACTTTGCCTTATCCTCCATTTTCTTTAAAACCTCTTCTGCTTTGACACCAAATAATACATCCTGCTGTAAAGGTGCATCCAATAATTTTGCTTTAACATGATCAGGTAGAGTTTGTTCTTTTAACCAAGCATGTCTACGTATGACAGACCCAGTAACAGCTGCTCTACAGGAAGCTTCCAATGAATCAAATCCACATTGTAAAATATGTTTGCCTACCTGTTCAGCTGCATGCAACAGATCCTGCATTTCCTTGAATTCAGACTGTTCAGTATGTGTGCTCATTTTTTGTTTTAATTGAGACATTCGGAATTGCTGATATTTCAGCATGTGAAACTGACAATTTAATGCTCTCATAGCCAGAGTTGCTGAGGTGTATATTTTCTTTCCCCATCTATCTAGGGCTTTGGAATCCCTTTCAGAGGGCACAGGATTTTTAGCCATAGAAGCTTTAGCCCCCTTGGGACCCTGGGAAATTGTTTCTGGGTCAGCCACAGGGCTTTTATAAAGGAATTTGTGAGAGTCAGGTACTCTGTAGTATCTGTCTGGTTTGGCTGGAGCAGGAGGTAGAGAGTCTGGATTTAGACTAGACTCCAAGTAAACATCATCCACAATATCTAAAACTGGAGGGATAGCAAGTGGTCTGTGCTGGGGTAGTAAAAGGAACTCTCGGAGTCTTTTCTTAGTATCAGAGTAGTCCTGGCCTTCCCAGTGGAAATGTTCCCTCATGGTATGTAAAGTTTCCCCAAAGGAGTAGTCCTCTGGGGCAGATGCTGAGGGAATAGAGTCTTCAGCATCAGAGTCTTCATAAGGGGGAAAAGTGTAATCCTGTTCCTCAGAAGAATCTGAAGAAATTGAAACCTGGTCAGAGAAAGCATAATCCTCCTCTTGTCTTGGTCTTTTATCTGGAGGGGGATGGGAACCCCTGATTAGGGTAATCAAATCTTCAGCCATCTTAAGCATCTGTTACTTAGGCATGGGGCCTTGAATTGTAGACTGATGTACAGTCTTTTTTGGTTTTAAAGGAGTTTTAAGCTTAGCATAAGATTTAATGGTGAGTGTAGTCGGTCTGAAGACACCTTCTGCAACCGAAGGTGTTTCCACTGCACCGGGGATCTCCTTCGGCTCCGGTGTCGGAAAGGCCTAATGAAGATGGCTGCATCAGCCTAGTAAACTCCGCTCGAGAATCCGCAGCTGTCTGGGGTTCAAATTCTGCGGTCGTCAGGGGCTGCGTAGGTGCCTCACTGAAAACCGGAGAACCGGCGACAGGCCCAGCAGAGGCCTCGGAGTCTGGCTTGTTCCTAGGCTGCCTGTCCTTATCCTTGCGTTTTTTATGCATGCTGGTCGTCGGCTGCTCCAACGGCATGATATAATTAAATTTCCTACCAAAGTAATGGCGTTCGAAGTCAAAACGACGTTTGACAGTTCGTTTATTAAACCTAGCACAAAACCGACAACCTGTGACGTCGTGGTCTGGGCCTAGGCAAGGAATACAATAAGAATGGAAGTCCTTATGAGGTATTTGCTTCCCACAAGAAATGCAATTGTTAACTTTTTCTGACATCGGACTGAGGCAAGAAAAGGTTCACCAACGGGGTACTTAGCTTTATTGAAGACTTCGGAATGAAATTCAAATCGAAAATCTCAGGTGTCGACCAACCGGCACTTGCGAACTGCTTCTGCTTCGGGTACCACGCAGCAAGAAAGACTGGAGAAAATGGCGTCGGATGCCTCTTATATACCCCTGATGCTCTGACGTCAGGGAAGAAGCGACAGCGACCGACGCTGGACCAAGACTTTGGAATTCGGGCCGACTGCGGGACCGCCTGACGGCAGGATAACCCAAGTGTGATGACTGCAGCAGGGTAACACGATGAACATCCACCATTACATCATTATGAAGATCTACCTAGGCATGCAAAATAGGACAATAAGAGAAATACCACAAGAACAGGAGGAAAATACCCCAAATGTAAAGCCACAAAATAGTAACCAGTAAATCCAGCAAGTTAGGGCACTAGGGACCACAGACACACAGAGGTAGAATGTACTAAAACTTTTACTTATTAATAATAATTTATTAATAAAGCATAACTTAATTAATATCTACCCCTGTTTCTGTACTGCCCCAATCCATCCAACTCCACACCACCTTTTCACCTTCCTTCGCCCACCCCACCTACCCCCTTCTTTAATCCATACGCTCATAGGTGTGTACTAGGCTAATGACTCTGGGGCCTTTACAAGCCTAGCCCATAGAAGTGCCCTGGCATTGTGCTGCTCGATGTTAGTTCCCAGTGTCTCTATGAAGTAGAGCCACTGGAGTGATCCCAGGGGTGAACTTTCTATTTCCCATTCATTCATCAAGATTTCTCTCGATTTAGCCATCTTCCATCCATCTGTGTTATTATATTCCCTAGCGACTTACATTAATTCCATAAATAAAATGATGTATACTTTGACACCAACTAGTCAGTTACTGTTTTAAGATCAATCGCCCTCTTATGACAAGGCATGTTTTCTTTGGAATTGTTTCATGTATGCTATCATGATGGTTTTGTTGCTAAACATATTGCAGTTTCTACTTGTCATCTGTATTGTACATTACTGCAGTTGATATTGCTGTGTTGCAATCTACCTTTCCCATGCTGAGCATGAAAACAGTCCAGCCGCATCAGTATTATATCCCAGTTAACAAAAGGCAGATAAATACAAAAATACCGACTTATGGAAAAATCCTACAAAAAAGTTAAAGTACGGTTAAAATCACAGTTACTGAATGAACTGAGTAAGGACTAGCCACAGAAGAACATTAAACCAGCAGTAGGTTCACTGGATGGAGAGAATAACATCAGGTAATGAAAGGATGGGGAGAATAATGTCAGGTAATGAAAGGATGGGGAGAATAATGTCAGGTAATGAAAGGATGGGGAGAATAGCGTCAGATAATGAAAGGATGGGAGAATAGCATCAGGTAATGAAAGGATGGGGAGAACAACATCAGGTAATGAAAGGATGGGGAGAATAATGTCAGGTAATGAAAGGATGGGGAGAATAACGTCAGGTAATGAAAGGATGGGAGAATAGCATCAGGTAATGAAAGGATGGGGAGAATAGCGTCAGGTAATGAAAGGATGGGGAGAATAACGTCAAGTAATGAAAGGATGGGGAGAATAACGTCAGGTAATGAAAGAGAAGTTCACCAAACATATGAACAGAGATGACACAAAGGTGACTGCTGACAGACTAGGAAAAGTACAGCTGTGTAAAATGTTACCATAACAGTAGATGTTCCTCTCTTCACTTTTGCAGTATTCTTCACCTAAGGGGGCTCTCCTGCCAAGGATAGCCTAATGTCTGACCAGTATACCAAAGACTTACCTCTTGTATGTGCCGAAAGTCACACTTACGTTTGCTGTGCACAAAGTAGGTCAAAAAGGTGACATATGGTCACAAATACTCAGAAATGAAAGGCCCCAGGAGAAACAGAATATCCTCAGGGACAATGAAAAACATGTAAATCCAGAAGGAAAAATAAAGAAGGAGAAGGGCCACTCGGCGAGGTAGGGAAACAGAACCCAGGACAAGAGTCAGGACAGATGGGGAAAGGAGGGAGGGAGTGACTACTGTAACTATTATGGTAATATTTTACATAACTGTACAATGTCCTTCCATATCACTGTTGCAGTATTCTTCACCTAAGGGAGGGTAAAAGAACTCAAGAGGAATCTTGGGTGAGGGAAGGCACACAGGAACCCTCCACAAACCCATGAAGAATAGCTCAAGCAAACCTGCTCTGGCCATAGAAATAACATTCAACTTGTAATTTTTAGTGAAAGTATGAACAGAAAACCAAGTAGCAACCTCAAGGATAGAATTGGTATCTAGACCATTAAAAAAGGCACCAGAGGAGGTAACTTCCCTAGTAGAATGTGCCCTTACAGACATGGAATGACAATTGTCATGAAAAGAACAGAAGGAAACGGTCTTACAAATACAGAAAGAGACAGCTTGCTTAGAAACAGCGAAACCCAAAGTCCTGGAATGAAAAAAAAAGGCTGCTCAGATCTAATAGCAGCTTTAGTTTTATCTAAACATCTGAGCTGTCTACCCTCTTACTGGCAGACTGCGAAGGAAAAAGGAAGGAAGATGAATAGACTGATTAAGGGACAACTCACTGACCACCTTGAGCATAAAAGAAGTATTAGTACTGTACAAAGAGATGCACAGTCTTTATGAAAAACTAAAAAAGGAGGCATAGCCTTGAGAGCCTGAAGTTTAAGCACACTCTTGGCCAATGAGACAAAAGAATAACAGTCTTCCAAGTAAAATGCTGTAAGAAAGCTGAAGAAGCAGGCTCAAAAGGAGTCTGGGTCAATTTTTTATGCTCAAAACTGAAGTTTCAAGAAGTCAGAATAGCCTAACATGAAGGAAACCTTTAAGGAATTACTTGACCTCAAACCTAGAGGCCAGAGGACGATTCAAGGGCAGACATGCAGAAATTACTGAGAGATGAGCTTTAACTGATGGATTTGCCAAACGCAGCATGGAGCAGATCACAAAAATATGAGAGAGACAGAGGAATGTCCACACACAGGGGATCCTGATGGCAAGAGAGGTACCAGACAGAAATTCTCTTCCATTTGGGCATCAGGATTTTCTGGTAGTTGGTTTCCTGACCTCCTGCAGAGCCTGCAGCATGTCCTCAGAAAAGAGGTGCCTAAAGGGGATCAAAACCCTATCACCCACATTGTTAGTTAAAGAGTGGACAGGTGAGAATGGAAAAGAGATCCCTTGTCTTGTGCAAGAAGGTCGACTTTGTGAGGTAAATTGTGGTAATTGCCCCTGTCCAAGTGACAGAGAAGGGGAAACCAATGCTGTCTGGGTCAAAAGGGAGTCACCAGCAAGACTTTGGGAGAGTAATGCCTGATCTTGTGCAGAACCCATGACAACAGAATGGCAAGAGAGGTACCAGACAGAAATTCTCTTCCATTTGGGCATCAGGATTTTCTGGTAGTTGGTTTCCTGACCTCCTGCAGAGCCTGCAGCATGTCCTCAGAAAAGAGGTGCCTAAAGGGGATCAAAACCCTATCACCCATATTGTTAGTTAAAGAGTGGACAGGTGAGAATGGAAAAGAGATCCCTTGTCTTGTGCAAGAAGGTCGACTTTGTGAGGTAAATTGTGGTAATTGCCCCTGTCCAAGTGACAGAGAAGGGGAAACCAATGCTGTCTGGGTCAAAAGGGAGTCACCAGCAAGACTTTGGGAGAGTAATGCCTGATCTTGTGCAGAACCCATGACAACAGAAGGACAGGTGGGAAAGTGCACTGAAACATCCCGTTCCAAGGAAAAGACATCCCCTTTCAAGGAAAAGACAGAGCTTCCATTTTCCAAGTCAGAGGACTTGGGACTCTGAAATAGCATAACGGAAGTTGTCTGTTCAGATGGGAAGTGAAAAGATCTACCTGAGGTATACTCCACCAATGGACTATGTCCAGAAACACATCTCTGTGAAGCATCCATTCATGAGCCTGTTTTCTGGTCCTGCTTAGAGAGTCTGCCACTAGATTGTGCTCTGACTGAATGTAAACTGCCTGAAGAGTCACTTGACACTGGATAGCTAGATCCTAGACCTGAAGAGCCAGGCTGCAAAGGAGATAGGACATTGTGCCCCCTGCTTGTTAACATACTACATCATTACAGTTCTGTCAGTGAAGACTTTGAGGGGCTTGGAATGAAAAGTTAGTAGAATCAAAAGCAGAGCTCTCATCTCTTTTACATTGATATCAGCTGACCTCTGATGAAGACAGCAGAGACCTGGGACCTTTAGGGAGCTAGAAGAGGCATCCCTCCCCCTGTCTGAGGCATCACTGAAAAACTCCTGAGTGAGGAGTGAGAACTGAGAACTGAGAACTGGAACTTGAAAAGGAACCCCTGGATTGAAAAAAGAGTTGATGAATGCACCACTGAAGCTTGAGCTTAAAACATGGAAGAAAAGGAATGGGAAACACCAGGGGGGTGGTGGTGGTGTTGAAGCCACAACTATTTGAGGTACCACTGAAATTTCCTCATATGGAGCCTAGCAAGAGGGAGCGTAGAAATAGTGAAACCCATAAATCCCAGGACCCTGAGCAACTCCCTGGCCATGACAGAGGACAGAGGAAGAAGAGACTGGAAAAAGGTTGTCAGAGACAGAACCCTGGGGGTGCAGGAAGAGACGCCAACATGAGAATGGCCGAAGCCTGCATCCTAGGAAAACATGATACTGGGAAAGCATCAAAAATGACTTCTAGAGATTTATGGTGAACCCAAGACAGGGTAAAAGACAAGTGGTGAACAGGAGATCCTGTAACAGACTGATGGGAGAAGGAGTCTGAATAAGCAGATCATCTATGTAGAGAAAAATCTGAATATTTCAAAGCCTGCAAAAAAGCAGTGACAGAAGTGAGGCATTAGATGCATATCCTTGGTGCAGTAGAAAGGGCAAAGCAGAGAACTGAAAATGCAAGGAAGAGACAGAGAAACAATTTCCTGAAAAAGAGAATGAATGAGGATTGTGAAGGTATGCATCCAAGAGATCCAGAGATACCAGAAAAGCATAGGGAAGCTGAAGAAGAAAAAGTCTCAAGGGACAACATCTGAAAAGAAGGGACCTTGAGAAAGGTGTTGACAGCAGGGAAAGGATCCAGAATTGGTCTCAATGTACCCTCCTTCTGAGGATCAAAATCATTCTGGAGGAAATCTCCTTCACCACCTGAATGGGAAGAATGGGCTAAATGGTGACCTGATTCTAGAGAGACTGCAAAACCTCTGGGAAATGAGGAAGTTGTTCAATAGGATGTTGAGGAATGCTGGAAAAGGGAGGAAGGAACTTCTAAACCATGAAATATCCCTGACGGATAACTGACAGAACACAAGAATCTACAATGATCCAGTTTCAATTTGAAAGAGAAAAGGTGACGTGAAGAGACAAGGGGACCTGACTGAGGGGAAGAGAAAACCAATCATCATATAGATCTAGAATTTTCCTGAAAAAAAAAGGTTTTGGAAAGGAGGAGTCCGAGTACACCTAGCAAGAGGAACACATCTAGAACCCTTCTTACACTTAGGAGGGGGCAAGTCTGGTCTATGAACAAAGGCAGACTTAGAAGGATTGCTCCTATGAAAGTTGGAAAGAGGGGAAATAAAGATATGCTTAAGCTGCTGCAATGCACTACCCTTATCCTCTGGACACAAGTAAGTCAGTAGTACCAATCCCCAAAAAACCTTAGTTATCCAGAGGAGCATCCAAAAGCTTGGCTTTGATATCATCACATAAAGCCTGAAAGAGTAGCCAGGAATAATGTGTCATTATTGAAGCAAAGGCAGCGGCTCTGGAATGGGCATTAGGTGCATCATAGCTGCATTTTATTGAGTGACAGGAAACTGGAGAAGTTGACCCTAACAAGAAAAGGGCAGAAGCCTTCCTTGCAGAATCAGGAAGGTCAGACACCACCTTAGAAACTTGGGAAAGAAGGGCCAGAACATACCTAGTCACACAAGTCTGGTAGTTAATGGTCCTAAAGGATAAGGTTCCTTGCCTATCCTTTCCATAGCTCAACTATCCTTATCAGAAGGAAGGAGCTTAGATGACAACTGTCAGTAGAAGGGCAGTTAAAAAGAATAGGCAGTCCTCAGGCACCTTGTAGAACCTTATCAGGCTTCTTTGGCACAGGAGGCTGAAATTCAGGGTTTACAGAGGCTGCAGAAAAAGTATCCCTAAGGGCAGCTAGAATGGAAGGAACAGCAGATGGTTTGGGAGACTTCATTTGCAGGAGCTCATAATACCTCTTTTGAATGTCAGTGACCTGGGTACATCCAACTTAAAGTAGTCCCATCATGCGGGCAAAACAGTATTCTGAAAGGACTCAAAGAATCCTCTGTCTCCAAACTGTAGTCCAGGGGGGAAAGAAATTCGGGAAGAGTAAGCCAGGGATTCTTACTCAGAATCCAATCCTCATCCAAGGAATCTAATTCCCTAGGCCTCTTAACAGGCATGGAAAACTAGGGGGAGCAGGGTCAGACACTACTTCAGGTGCCTTAGAGGCCATTAAAGCATTACACAAACCCTGAGTGAAATCCTGACATGCACATTGGGGATCCTTAACAAGTGAAATATGCTTAGTGCTTTACTTCTTTTTCTGCAGGATATCTACCCAAAAAAGACCATTGACATGACTCAATAATGGTGGCAGGAATTTCCTACCTCAGTACCTTAGATATGATCAGCCAAGTTCCCCCTCAATGTCAGGTGCAGACATTGGCAAAGCCTCTGACAACATGAGAGAATTTGGGTCACTGTAGGCCTTTGACGGGTCATGGCAGAGGAATCTGAAGCAAGCACCAGATGGTCTTCAGGACTTTCACTAATCTCTAGAGAGATGTCCAGTGGAGGTTGGACAGCAACAGGATCTGGCCTAACTTTTTTGGCCTTCTGATTTTATCTGAAAAATAGCATGGTAATCAGCACAGCAGAAAGGCATTCAGACAGACGTATGATAATGACATTCAGACTGGCGGCAAAGAAGTTCTGAGTATCTCCACCTGTATATCACCTTTATGCCCTATGCCATGCATGGGGAGCATGTGTGAGATGTACGATGCCTATAGGAGCTGAAGGCTTCAGTACACTGGCCAGACATTAGCAGGAGATCCCCCTAGGTGAAGAATACTGCAACAGTGATATGGAAGGACATCAAACATGTATTTTTACCTGAACAGCAAAAAGGTCTTAACATCCAGACAAGTAAAAGGTTACTAGAACTTTAGTTAGGATGAGTGAAAGTGAAGGGTCTATATTAAATCAGCGAGTGCTTAAAATAGCGAACACTGATTTATCGACCCTTTAAAACCGAAACCTGAAAATCCCGAAGACACGGAACAGCGATTTTATTCCCAGGGCAAAAAAAATCGCTGTTCCATAAAAATGTTCACCCCCCCCCCCCCACACACTTAAATATACCAATTCCGAGATTGCACCACAGTGGATTAAATGGCAAAGTCCCAAAAACGGCCCAGCAAAACTGAGTTGCATCAAATTTAGGCAAACTGCGTGAGAACAAATACAAAGACAAAGAGTTTTTATCCGAAGGTGATCAGCTTCTTAATTCCAACATTAGGTCTAATCACTGACACGTCAGGAAGTTGGGACTTTCCATTCACTGTGCAACATTTTATCTATTATTTATTAAGCCCAGCCAACCATTACAATGCAATATGCAGGTGCAATATGGTTTTCCTCAGCTGCTACTGATATGTGCTAGTTTACCCATAATGTCGCACATGGTTCATGTGCAATACTGTTACCTGAACTTTGCTGCTAGATAGTATCTTAACAAGTGTGCGTTTCTAGGAATATATATAGCTATATACTTAAGTGTAGAGTTGCTTAATAAGATGGTGGTAGTATTATTATATATTAAATTATGGTTTTCTATGTATGTGATTTCTTTTTTCTCTGTCTGTCCCATGATGAGCTGATTGCATGGAATCTCATTTAATCTACACTTGTGTAGATCTACATAACAATAAAGTTACTTTTGACTTGACTTGACATGAACTAGGTCATAAGGGGTAGAAGCTTATTTTGGCATCTTTAAGAAGTATAAAGACAGGTTTAAGAATGCAGGGTTTATGTAAACTGAACAGATTCAGCAAGATCTTAATGCAGGCATGATATGGAAGACATGACTAGCAGCAAACTGCACTCTGCTAAGGCCAAAGAAAATTAATCTGTTTGATGATCCAGCTGAAGTGCAACCTTTTAATGGAGTTGTTGGCTGAGACACACAAAGACAGAAGGCAATTTAATGACATTAATTAGAAGGGTTAATCCAGCTGATCGTATTGATCCAAACAGCTGATACACTGAGGACAGGTTCTGAAGAAAAACCTTAATGCTGCTAGTAACAGCAGCAAATAGTAAAAACTCCAAAAAGCTACCAGTGCTACATGAACAAAAGGCTCAGAACTCTGGTAATTATCAATGGTTTTGGTCCAGCTTTACAATAACAGGCATCTTACCACCACCTTCTCGTATACCATTCAATGTCGCACTGCAATTTTGTTTAAGAGGGCAATTTCAGATTTCATGTGACATTTTAAGAGGGCTGCATAAAATACTGCTATCATCTGGAAAGCAAATGTTAGAATGCAGTGAATTATGGAATATAATGAATTTTGCAGACAGTATATTTATATATTTGGCATATCATAACTCTGCTAAGCACTACTTGTTTTCAGAAATTGTTGTCTCTTTTAGCTTTTCCCGGTTAGGGGTCGCCACAGCGGAACTCCAGTCCGCTAATGATTGGCAGTTGATTTTTACATGCCGAGTTGCCAGCCCGGATGCACAACCTTCAATGAAGGTACGCCCATTCATGCATGTCTCCATGCAGAAGACGCACTAGCTAAGAATTGAACCGGACAGCGTCTTACTGTGAGGCGACAACGCTACCGCAGCACCACCACCACGGATGTTTTCAGAAATTGTAAGAATGTTCATTTAAAGGCCCAATTTTAGGCTGTAAAATACTACCCTGTCCATCCACCCACTTACCCATCCAGTAGTGCTTCCATTCATTCAGTTCAAGGCCATAAGGCAGAAACCTATCCCACAAAGTAGTTGGCACAAGGTGGAAACCAGCCTAGGAAAGGAAAATTCATTAGCAAGTCCTAGGACGTGCACATACAAGCATCAAAGCAGACACACACTTAAAAACAATTTCACAATGGTGGTCATCTTGTTACTATGTCTTTGGAATGAGAGAGAAAACAACAGCCTGAAAGAGACCCAGTCCATCACAAGGCGAGCATGAGAATGCTACATAAAAGGTACCCAGATGATAATTGACCCTATAGTCCTAGTGTTGTGGAGACAGCGATGTTAACTGTTGCACCACTGTGCTACTTACAATCCCATCTCAAAAGTCTCCTTTCCTCTGGCATGAAAATGTATGATGGTAATACCACGAGTTCTTCAGCGGCATATGCTTTAAAAGGCAGCTTGAAAATTATTGTCCAAAATGTTTAATTTTGGAAAAGTTATGAGCAATTACATTCACATCTTTAGACAGACTCGTAACATTGGCAAACATTAGCAGTTTTACAGTATTCAGCTTATCGCCTAAACTTGTCAACTGTGGTAAAGTCACCTTTTAATAACATCTCTAGTAGGGCAGGAAGTAATATGCTAAACATGCAAAATCACTTTTCAGGAGTGAACTGCAAACCCCAACTGCCATCCTCTCATGAAATTTATCACTCTAGATTTCATGATGAAAATGTCGGTCCAGACAGCCAAAATACGTCCATTTGCTAAAAATGAACTTTGAAAAATTTTTCAATGAATCCTGTACTCCAACACTTAACATAGTTTGCTGTAAACTATATTAAATGCATCCAGTCCAGAGAAATTGAAAGTCCTAAACATAAAGACAGTAAGAGAATAAAAATGTTTTTTTTTTCTCCATTTTGAAAGGTTAATGGCACAGAGGACATTACTCATTTTTCTCCAAAAAATAGTTGCTGCACTGAAGGAGGGGGTGGACTTCCCCAAGTACCATAAAGTTTATATAATGAAATAGTTTTTAGTACTTTATTATTTTTTTTTAATTTTATAATATTTTTCATATTTTTCATTAAAAAAAATTGGTAAGATCCATTGAAAACAAGTGACCACTTTTCAAAGGAAACCCAAGAGCGCTGGTTTGAATGTATGATTTGCTCAGTCACACTTGGCTGAGAGAGATTCTTAATGTTCATGAAGCCAGCTCATTACAAAGCTTAATTACAAAATTGCTTAAGATTGGTTTATAGCAGTCTCTCTCCAGTAGATAAATGGTACATCTCTTTACAGTTGCACCACCCCTGGGGCTGTAGAAGGTACCTATGATAATACCTCATCCTAAACAGGAGAACCCAGTATGCAAGTAAACATTGATGCAACAAGTAGCACACTCATCTTTGCAGATCAAATATTTTCCACTACTCACTACACACATCACTGTTAACCTATAATTTAACTGGGTAAAGGGGCTAGCTCAAAGAATCTTGTCATCCATGTACCACACCATAATGGCAGGTTAAATGCAACATGTATATATGCAATTCAGTATAGCCAATTAACCAATAAGTTTTTAGGAGGGTGGAGGAAGAACATGCAAAGCCACACAGATATTGAGTAAAAAGATTAGAACCCTGAATTCTGAGCTGTGAGGCAGCAGTCTTATTAAACCACCATTCTATCCCATGAAAAACTCTGAGAAAAAGAGCATTTGCATTAAAAAGGCAGCTTGAAGAACCTGAAAATTCTCAACTCTCAGTCCCACTTGGTAGTATTTTGACACATCAAAACCAAGGTGATCTATTCTAAAATACATCAAGCAAGGTTTCAAAACAACATAAAAGTTTTCCTGAAAGACCCTAACACTGTGGCACAGACAATGCCCTGACTATCGCCCATTTGGCCAGTGTTCAATTAAAGGGCTCATACATTTGTGGAACATGAAGGGAAAGAACTGTTAGCAGTGGCCAGGTCTACAGTTTCCCTGTAATGGCTGGGTTAGCCTGAGTTGTCAATGTGAAGGCCTCCGCCCATGGAGCCAAGGAAATGGGGACATGTTTATGGAAGCATATATGCCTCCCCTCGCCCTCTGATTACACAGCAGTTGTGAGTAAGCAAACTGCATATGTGAGGGCTGGGTAAGTTTCTCCTTGAGATCTGAAACTACCATGCTCCCTACCTCCAAATTCTCACCAGAGGAGGAAACAAATGAACTAATTATGCTTCCACACAGGAACGAATAGGCCATAGGGCTCATATCCAACGGACTGCATGGACCAACTGCGTGCAGGTAGAGGGACCATCAGCAGGTCACAGCAAAGTAGAGTGGAAGAAAAAAAAACTTTGCAAAAAGAAGTTTAACTTACTCAGCAGTACAGGGGAGTCTCTTTACCTCAAACTAGTACATTAAAATCAAACTGTTCTTTGATTCTTCAGATCTGTTGGCTAAACAGCTCAGATTCCCCTGACTCCTCCACATCTGTTCTTGTCGAGGATATTCTCCAGCTTGAAATATATACCAAGCAAACTTGATAAAAGTACAACAACCAAGGAAAATCAGTCGTAAAGCTCACAAAATTATTTTAAAGACAAAACCGTGAATCAATAAATTATCAAGACTTCTTCAGATAAAAAATATATATTAAGCAATTCACTCCTCTCTTCCACTTTCTGAAGGTATCCCATTTATTCAGGGTGTGACACCTGCCTAAGAACGATTTTTAACATTCATGGAGCCAACTCAGATGGCCCAATTACAAAGCTGCTTAAGACTGATCTATAGCTGAGCCTCTCCACTACATAAAATGCTTGTCTCTTTCCAGTTGCGGGATCCCTGGAGCTGTGGAAGATACCTACAATACCACCTCAGCTTAAACAGAGGAACCCACTGCTTCTGTCTTCCTATTACCCCCATCTCTGTCTTCTCTCCCCTCTTAAAAATAATTGAAATGACTGAAGAGAAACTTATATTACATCTCAGCTCCCAGAAAACATGGATTCTGGAAGGGACACAGTACTAAAGCTACCACTTCCAACCTTACAAACCATACCCTCCAAATTTGGGACAAGAAAATGCTCACCAGGATAGCCTTCACTGATGCGATAAATGCATCTGATTCGGTACAGCACCCCAGACCTTAAAGGAGCTAATGCAATACAGACTTTTACCCATGTTATTTTAATGAATGTACAACTATTAGAGCCAACAGCCTTTCAAAGATGGAGAACAAAAATCTTGGGCAGAGCAGCTCAGCTTAGGCATCACTCAAGGTTATGACTTGGGTCCTCCATTTTACTTATTTCATTTACTTATTGATTTCATTTATATTTACAATATCACCAGTCTGTTTTATGCTGACAATATAACATTCAGATTCTTTACCAATTGACCATAGTTCCATATTTGGAACTTAACTTAAGACAATTACTCACTCGTACAGCTACTTACTAAATGGAAAATAATTGCTAAAGGTATGACTTTATTCAGTTAGTTATTTTTAACAGCTAAATGCCTTTCACTGGTTTATTCAGACTTAACCAGTAACATTTGCAATGAAGTGTCTCTTCATTCACTGCAGCAATTTAAATGATTAGATCCCTGGCTTGATCAACAACTTAACTATTCTTGGTGGCAAGAAAGGCATTTGTTAAAGTTAAAGGTGTCTTTGTCATGTACTACAAAATTTCACATCTGTTAACACCAGAAGCAAAATCTGTTGCAAAAGAAAAGCATATTCCAGTCTTATGATATTTCTGGTGCCTGTTTAAGGAGAAGAGAAATCCAAATGGAGAGATGAATGCTAGAATCAGTGGTCCTGCAGCCAAGTGGCACTTAAAGTTATGGGTACCATGTGTGACTGAAGAATGCCAAAGAAGGGGAAATGTAAGGTGCACAAGACAGAGGTGCTGTTTCCCTATGACAGAAACCTGGGCATTGAAGGCAGAGCAGCTGCAAGAGTTTAAGGTGATGATGGTGAAGTACTAGAGATCAGTAGCAGGATAGACAGATAAAGAAACTGAAACATCGAAGCTAAACTAGCTGCAATCATAAAGGTCAAGTAGTGCATTCTATGGTGTTCGGACACGTGCAAGGATGCAGAAGGCAATTTGGTTAAACATATTTGGGAGGAACAGGAAGAAGGTAAGGGGAGGTGAAACCATCCATCTAAGAGACAGATGGACTGTACGACAGAAGCCCTGAGAGAAGTGAGCATGACTGTTGAATAAGGCAGTAGGCTCTGAACAGAGGGAAGTGGTGACGACTGATGCAGTACCCTGATGTGAAAACAGGAAATGGGGGGGTGCTGATGGGCTTAAAAACTAGACTTCCAAAAGTGACTACAAGGATCCTTTTCAATATAGTCTTTGGGTCCCTTTAAAAAATCTACAGCTTTATGGTTTAGTCTCCTTACCTCACTGTGTCACTCTCACTAAAAACGTTTTGCCCATTTTACAGAGAGCTAGTACAGCCATCCACCCAGAGCTGAGAATCACATCAGATTCCTAGTGACTTCATAAACAGGCATCCCCATCTACAGCATTTACTAAGCAGTGAATGGAAGTAGACTGCCAAGCCCTTCTTCCGTATCACTCTTGGCACAGCATGCAAGCAAATACACACAGCTGATGTTCTGGAGAGACAGTTATACATCACATCAGATTCCTATAGTGCCCCCCATCCACAGATGAGACTGGACTCACACACAGACAATTTAGAGGTACAAATTTGTCAACTGCATTTGTTTGGAATGTGGAAGGAAAACAAAGTATCAAAACAATACTAACACGGAGACAAGGAAGACATGCAGACATTAACGACAGGACACCGCAGCTGAAAAATGAATGATAGAACCCTTTGCTGTCGGTTGATTGACCATGCTTCTCACTATGACACTGTGCCACTTCGTAAGCATAGCCAGTTTCTTGCAAATGTACAAAGTTCCATATCTCAGACACTGACTTTGGCTTCCTTTTCAAAATTAAAACCTTCACACGTGGCCTTCAACCTTAGAAGCCAATCCATTCACTCTATTCCCTCCCAAGTACTCCTTAAAATGCTTGTAGGGTACAAAGTATTGAACTCACTTTCATTGAATATTAAATTGGTCTAATGTTAGTAGGAACTGCAAGTCCAAGCTTTGCCAACTACCTCCTCACAAATACTGTATTGTAAGACTTTCAACAAACAAACTATCCACAAGTGTGAAATTCACTATTTCTTTTTTGTTTATTTCACCAAATATTTAGGGTTTTAATACTGTAACATGAATGGACACCATTCCTAAGTCAGGCAAATTAAAAGTTCATAAAATCAGTACTGCTCTAATATTTAACGTCTGCAACACTGTATTAACAGAGGATTATATTGCCGCCCTTCTCTCTGTAAATATCTTACTTCTTTTGTTGATTTGATACTTTGGGTAACAAGGGTAGGATTGAAAATGTGCTCCTGGGTCCAATATACTTATCTTAAATAAAATAAAAATAAAAGACAGAGGACATGGTAAAAGCTCAGAATGTTTTAAGTGTCTGACTAGTGCAAATTTTAGACCCCATCTACTTGCACTTTCCAAAATTAGTTCTGTGGATGCAGTGTATAAATTAACTGGAAACACAGTCAAGAACAGACATTCATCCACTTTAATATGAAAGTTGTTTAGATACACTGCAGTCCTCTGTCTTTCCAGATCAACTGACGTCCGTGTAACTGCAGCTGTTCGGAGTACAATAACATTTTAAATATTCAGTTTGATAAATGTTTCCTTAAGAATAGTTGTACTGGGCTTTGTGCCTATGGTACCATTAGACACTATCAGCACTTGGCAAGCTGTTTTGTGAGAATGCCATTAGCAATCTCTATCAGGTTTTGCCTCCACCTATTTTTACTTGTTTTCTGGCAATTCTGTCAGCTGAGGCATTTCTATGACACGACGTTTTGTTTTCATAGAAGCCAGAGGGCAGTGGTAACTGAAGATAAGCAGGCTTTACACAAGTGGTATTTAAACAATGAACAATGATGAAACTAGAAGAGTTCAGCAGTTCATTACAGAACAATGAAATAAAACCCACGTTACATGCATGCAGAAATAGCATGCTCTGAATATGAGGAGATGAAGGTAGAGCAACCCAAGTTTTTGACAGTATAACGGATCTCTATTTGTGAAAATGGGGGACTTATTCCATATTATACAATGACCCCCCATTAATATTCAAAAATGTGCACGCTAATTGGTCAGCGTGCACGTTGTAAATCAGAGTTATAGTAATGGAAAAAGGTCCGGTCGCACGGACTTTTTCCATTACTATAACTCTTTTCTTACAGCAATGGAGAATGCAAGATCTCCGTTGCTTCACACTGTCTCGCTATGTTAAACGAGTTTAACATACCGAGACAGCGTTAAAAAAAGCAACGGAGATTCTCTGTTGTTTTTTTTTTAAAGCTGTCTCGTTATGTTAAACTCTTTTAACATAGCGAGGTAATTTGTAAAAAGCAACGGAGATCTTGCTTTCTCCGTTGCTTTTGCCCACAGCTCTGATGTACTGCATAGGCATATGCATGCGCAGTACATCAGAACTGCCGCAGAATACCAGACAGGTGCGGAAGGGCAGCAAGGAGGCATCATACAATGCCATTATTTAAGAAAAGTAATTATTGTTTTTCTTAAATAATGTCATTGTATAATAGCAACAACCCACTTCTGGGTGTGGGTAATGCTGGATTTACCCACGGTTGGCTTTATTTGGCCACTCGGGCTTCGCCCTCGTGACCAAACCACATCAACCGTGGGTAAATCCAGCATTACGCACACCCATGCATGGGTTACTGCTATATTAAACATGCTGAACCCTAACAATAGAATACATCATCTATCATCCCTTCTTTTTCTTCATCATGAGTATCTTCCCCACTCATTTTTCCTGCTTATGCCATGCAAATCCTCATTTGTTACCTGCACCTACAATTCTAACACTTCCACTGCACTAACATGGCATACAATCATGTTTGTGGAAACCTTCTATTATTTCTATCTAAAATCCCATCGGAAATGTTAAGCTTACTGACTGATCTCTGCCTTTGTAGTACCCTATGTCACTTTTTAATGCTTTGTTTGCTATTTTTATACCACCATCTCTGTTTTCTGAAAATCATGTTGGCAAAACAGCACAAGGCTCAACTTCCTACTGAGATCACAGAGACATGACCTGATGGATGTAACCTAAAGAAAGAAAGATTAAAAAAAAAAAACTCATTCACATTTAACATGGCATGCATTCCAGTATTAATCTAAGCCACTTCCTATGAAGACAGGACCATCTGTTGTACAAATTTTCCTGCTTTTGACATGAGTTAGCTGGCTCTAGATGATATAACTACACAGTTACTGGGTGGCATTATTAATCAGTCTTTGAATCCTTATGAATCACAGTGTGTGCAGAATAAAAGAAGGGATATAAAGAAATATCAAGAGCATAGCTAATGTAAAGCAATATCATAACACAAAACAGAACACAAGAAAGGCACAGAAGAAGCAGAAGGTTTCTCTCTCTCTTAATCAATCTTATTGTGGAACGTCATGCACCAAGCAGAAAGGGGGCCTCAGGGATGTAATTTCTAACAAGCTTAAGGTTGTACAACGGAGCAACAAAGCAGCAAGTAAAGCAGATAGGGGAATGGACAGATAAGGATGTTCATCACTAGGAAAATAAATAAAATAAAATATGATCTCCAATTACCTTAACCAGTAATGAAGTGCTAGAAAAATGTTTCACTTTTAAAGAGCAGCTCAGAAGCGCTGTCAGCTTAAGTAATCTGCTTAACACTTTCACACATTAAACTTGCAAAGTGTTGAAATCAAACCCAGGACTACAGGCTGAAGCTCATTATCAGGTCATATCCATAACCCTCTGTACTATACTGCTAAACCAACTTTTTCAGTGATACATCATAAAGTACAGTTGTGTACACTTACCATAAATGTAGATGTTTGAGTGTATTCACTGTTGCAGTCATTACATTTACGTAATCTGCTGGTAGGTTGCCCTCAGTCTGCCTGAATATCAAAGTCTTGGGTCCTGCGTCGGTTGCTGTCTCCTCTTCCATGATGTCAGGTTGTCAGGGGTATAAAACAGGCAGCCAACGCCATTTTCTTTAGTTTTTCTTGCCTCAGATGTCAGGTGCCCCCCAAATGGGGTGCAAAAATGTATACAAATATATAATTATAAATACATGCAATGGTCACAACATAAACTTTACCTTCATCTAAAAGCAAATACACCACAAAGGCTGTAGAATATAGGGAAGGAAAGAAAAGCTGTAGAATAAAGGGGGATGGCGGGTGGGTAACACGGACTTCAACAATGAATACACTCTAACATCTATATTTATGGTAAGTGTACACAACTGTACTATGTTCTTCATGTTTCACTGTTGCAGTCATTACATTTGGGTAGAATCCCAAAGCTATGGATGGGAGGCTGAACTAAATAGCATTAGGGGCGGCTATAAGGCCCTGCAGAACTGCAGTGGTAAAGCCTGCCCTGGACTTAGAGAAGGGAGGCAAATTATAATGCTTTGTAAAAGTATGAACAGAACTCCAAGTAGCAGCTTCTAGAATGTCTTTGGTTGGTACCCCTCTGAGAAAAGCTGCTGATGTAGATGCAGCCTTGGTGGAATGTGAACTAATGCCCTTGGGCACCACTTTACCATGATGCAAATAACAGAAATGAATGCAGTGACTTATCCACTTTGAAATATTCTGTTATGAAATAGCCTTTCCCTCTGATCCTGCAGCAAATGCCACCAGTAGCTGCTCAGTTTTTTTTTTTAGAGATTTGGTCCTGTTGAAGTAGAATCTTAGTTGTCTGTGCACGTCCAAAGAATGCAGAATCCACTCCCCCTTGTTCTGCGGATTTGGATAAAAAGTTGGCAGGTGAATAATTTGGTTAAGAGCCACACTGGATACCACCTTAGGCATAAAGGAAGGATTGGTCCTGAGGGACACCCTGTCTGGGTAAGATATAATAAAAGGCTCCACAGCCATGAGGGCCTGTAGCTCTGAAACCCTTCTTGCTTAAGTGATTGCCAGAAGTAAAGCTCTTTTCCAGGATAAAAACTTTACATCTGCAGTAGCAGCTGGTTCAAATGGAGGCAGGGTGAGCTCTTCCAATACAAAATTGAGGTCCCACGCAGGAATTGGTGATCTTCTGGGAGGCCTTAAATTTTTGGCCCCTCTAAGATACTGTTTTAACAAAGGATGAGAAAAGATCCGTGGCTCTGTGCTGTAATGAGCCGAGATGGCAGAGGCATGGATTTGATGAAAAAGATAGGACTTTGTCAAGCATCTCAGTCATGTATTGTAAAATCTGAGGAATATTTGTCTTTGCTGTGTCAGTTCCTTTTGCTTGGTTACAAGCACAGAATCTCTTCCATTTATCAGCATAAGATTTTCTAGTACTAGGCCTTCTGGCTTCCAAAATGACATCCATCACAGATTTACTGAGAGGTGTTGTTTGAATAACTACATGATCAGCCATACTGCCAGGTTCAGAGTTTGGAGCCGATTGTGCAGGATCCGATTGTTTTGCTGAGACAGTAAATGAGGTATTTGAGGCAAGTACCAAGGAGGGAGATGAGACATATTCCTTAGGATTGGGTACCAGTGTTGGCAGGGCCAGTCCGGGGCAATTAGAATCATTTTTGTTTTTTGTTGTCTGACCTTTAGTAGGACCTTGGGAAGAAGAGGCAGAGGAGGATAGGGCATCCACTTTCCATGCTTGTCTGTAATAAGTCCTTGTGCAGAATTTGTCCAGTTGAAAATTCTGGGGATAGGCAAATAGATCTATATCCGGGCTCCCCCATTTCTTTGCTATCATGCTGAAGACTTGTGGATCCAGTTTCCACTTGTGAGGGTCCATAAGGTTTCTGCTTGGGTTGACTGCCAGAGTATTTTGTTTTCCTGGCAGGAATTGAGCTTGAAGATGTACTTGGTAAGTCAAGGTTGTGTCCCACAATGCCATGGCTAGTCTGCAAAGGGGATAGGAGTGCGTGCCCCCCTGCTTGTTTATGTACCACATAACCGTGGTGTTGTCCATCTTTATCAGTAGTTGTCCTGGATGAAGTAAGTCCTTAAAGGCTGTCAGGGCATTCTGAACAGTTAACATCTCTTTCTGGTTGATATGCAGATGCATTTGTTTTGGGCTCCAAATGCCCTGAATGCATCTCTCCACCAGGTGGGCACCCCATGCATAGTCTGATGCGTCTGCAGTTAGGGTTTGGCTGGCAGGGGGTAGAGTGAAAGACCGTCCCATGTTCTGGTGACATGTCTCTGCCCACCAAAGAAACTCCTGTTGTAGGCAGGGAATGACAGGAATCATTGTTTCCAGACTGCGACAATGTTGACTCCATAAACTTTTTAGGTACCACTGTAGTTTCCTCATATGCAGTCTTGCATATGGAATCAGTAGAATGCAGGATGCTATGAACCCCAAAGTCTGCAGAATTTTTCTTGCAGATAACTGGGTTTTTCTTGCCATCTGTTTGAAGTAAATAGTCAGTTGCCTTTGTTTGTCTGACATAAGGTAAGCCATCTGGGCAGTTGTATTCAAGCTTGCACCAAGGAATGTTATATTTTGAGAGGGTACCAGCTGTGATTTCTTTTCGTCTACTGTGTACCCTAGGCATGTTAGAAGCCTTTTCACAAACGCCAGATGCTAAAGAAGAATGGCCATGTTTTCTGCTTGAATGATACAGTCCAAGTAAGGATAGAGTTGTATACTTCTTTGTCTGCAAAATGCAATTACTGGTGCCAGGCATTTTGTAAAGACCCTGGGTGCAGTAGATAAGCCAAAGGACAGTGCAGAGAATTGGTAACGCATGAAGCCAGCCTTGAAGCGGAGGTATCTTCTGCATGATTCCCTTATTGGGATACGCAGGTATGCCTCTTTTAAGTCTAAAGTCACTAGCCAAACGTTCTTGCCCAGCATGGGCAGAAGCTGCGGCAAAGTTAGCATTTTGAATTTTGGTATGTCCAAGAATGTGTTCAAAATTGATAAGTCCAGTATTGGGCGCCAGGCCTTGTCTTTTCTGGGTACCAAGAACAGTCGAGTAAAACCCTTGTCCTTTTTCCTGTTCTGGCACTGGCTGAATAGCTCCCATATCCATGAGGGATGTAACTTGTTTCTGTGCCTCTGCCCATTGATTTTGTGGCAGATCTGGCCAACCGTTTGGAATTGGCAGAGTGTGGAAATGAAATCTGTATCCCTGGGATACTATGTTTAATACCCACTTGTCCTAGGTTATTAACTGTCAATTTTGAGCATGAAGTGCTAGTTTTCCCCCTAAGGGGGCTGCCAAAAGATAAGTGCTTGGTGATGGCAGAGGGAAGTCATTGAGACTGTTTACTGTAGGGTTGCACTTTATTTCCTCCAGATTTGGAGGTAGAGGCACCCCATTGCTTTGACCTGTAAGAATCCTGTGATTGGTATCTAGAGCCCTTAGAGTGTCTGGATTTGCCCTGTGAAGCTCTGTCGGACACAGGAAAAGACCAATTTTATTAATTCTACTGAATCTTGGTGGCTGCACTTGTAAAAAGTCTTTTACAGTTTGCATAGACTTAGCTTTGTCTTCCATTTTCTTTAAAACCTATTTTCTTTAAAACCTCTTCTGCCTTAATACCAAACAGAGTATCATGCTGTAAAGGTGCATCCAACAATTTAGCTTTAACATGATCAGGCAAATTTTGCTCTTTTAGCCAGGCATGCCTTCTAATCACAGATCCAGAAACTGCAGCCCTACAGGAGGCCTCTAAGGAATCAAAACCACATTGCAAAGTATGCTTTCCAACTTGTTCTGCTGCATGCAATAATTCCTGCAATTCTTTATTTTCCACACATTCAGAAATCAACATCATTTTCTGTTTCAATAATCCCATACCATGCTGTTGATATTTAAGCATATGAAACTGTCAGTTTAAGGCCCTAATTGCCAAGGTTGCAGACGTATAAACCTTCTTTCCCCATCTATCCAGCACCCTGGAATCTCTATCAGAGGGGGTAGGATTCTTAGCTGTTGAGCCCTTTACACCTTTGGGACCCAGTGAGATAGTTTCAGGGTCAGCAGCAGGGTTTTTGAATACATATTTGTGTGAGTCAGGAACCCTGTAATAACTGTCTGGCTTGCTAGGAGCTGGAGGCAAGGAATCTGGAGGCATGTTTGATTCTGAAAACACATCATCAACAATGTCTAATACAGGAGGTATGGTTAAAGGCCTATGCTGAGGGAGAAGAAGGAAATCCCTAAGCCTCTTTTTTGATTCTGAGAAATCTTGACTCTCCCAATGAAAATGCTCCCTCAAACTATGCAAGGTTTCTCCAAAGGAATAATCTTCAGGAGGAGATGCAGATGGGATGGATTCCTCCGCATCTGAATCCTCATAGGGTGTTATAGAAAATTCCTGATCAGAAGAGGAATCAGAATAAATAGAAACCGGATCTGAAGATTCATAATCAGTGTCTTGCCTAGGCCTCTTATGGGGGGGGGGGGGGGTTGGGAACCCCTTGATCAAGGTAATTAGGTCTTCAGCCATTTTGATCATCTGCTTTTTGAGCATCGAGGCCTGAGCACGTGGCTCATTGTGTTGGTTTTTTAGCCTTAGAAGTTGCATTTGTCTTTGTTTTTGAAGCTGGTGTCGGTTTTATATAGAAATGCTGAGGCCTGAAGACACCCTCAGAAGCCGGTGCCTGCTCAGCAGCTCTGTACCCATCTGAGGGAGAGACATCCGTGGGTACAACACTTTGAGAATCTCGCAGCATGCCAGACTCCACATGGGTCTCGGTAGATGCCTGCAACTTGAAAGTAGCGGGTATCAGGGGCTCCGAAAGCGCCTCACTGAGTACCGGCGAACCGGCAACTGGCTTAGGGGAAGCTTTGTCATCGTTTTTTGACCTCGACTGTCTGTGTCTGTCCTTTTCTTTGCATTTTTTGTGAACTCTGGTAGTCGGATTGCTATCCGATGGCATTTCAGGGTAGTTAAATCTGTTTCCAAAATATTTTGAAGCAAAGATATACCAACGCTTAATAGTGCATTGGATAAATCTAGCACAAAACTGACAGCAAGGCACGTTATGATCTGGGCCTAGGCAAGGAATACAGTACAAATGAAAATTCTTATGAGGTAATGCAATTATTAACTTTTACTGACATCGGTATGGAGCAAGAAAAACTTTCCCCAACGGGGTACTTAGCTTTAATTGAAGACTTCAGTTCTGAAACTCTAATTTGAAAATTTCAGGAGTTGGCCGACTGGCACTTGCGAACTGCTTCTGCTTCGGGCACCACGCAGCAAGAAAGACTAAAGAAAATGGTGTCGGCAACTGACGCAGGACCTAAGACTTTGATATTCAGGCTGACTGAGGGCAACCTGCCAGCAGATTACCCAAATGTAATGACTGCAACAGTGAAACACGAAGAACATCAATGCAGATCCCAACTACAATGTAGTACTGGACCCTCAATCTCTGAAAGATCTTAAGTACAGATGCTTCTAGGGAAAGCAACACAATGTAGTCACAAGTGTTTTATCAGAATGCCATTGTCCAGGGCATCAAACGCTGCCAGGAAATCAAATCCAAAAAGGAAAATTAAATTTTCATCTCATGCAATCAGAAACCAAACTAGTCCTACTTAGGCTCTAGATTGTTTTCATGGGAGATGAGCAATATCTATGATGATTAATGGAAATTTAGCCTGGAAAAGATTAGGGAAAACCCCATATTCTTTTTTCAGTAAGTGTCACAGGATCATCAAACGTCAAATAAGCCACCTTCAGCTTGGCAGATGGAACTGTGACTTAACATCCTATCCAAAGGATAAGTGCCAATATTAAGGGTTGGGTAAATGAGGAAAGTACCCCAAGCACCATCTTGCATATGTGTGTGTGTGTGTGGGGGGGGGGGGGGGGCAAACATTTAAAAAACTTGTAACAGCTTATTACTTGACTTAAAAAAAATGTAGGACAATAACGTAAAAAAGGACAAAAACAGAACAGAGACAATTCATAAGCATAAGCTGTATACAAGTGATCACAATCCACTTAATGATTCCCTGCAAACATTTAAACTGTCATTAAAGTTTTACTGCTTACAAGCTGTCATTAAATGATCAGTATTGTGTTTGGGTAAAAACAGTGGGATATGCTAAATGGCTGTGTTGCTCGAGGTACCAAATTCTCTTACTACTGCTTCGCAAAGGGTGGTATCTCAAGGCTGTAGCACTGCTTTATGTAGCAGCACTGACGTGTTCGCACTGGAAAGTGCATCCAAACACCAGGTGGAAGGGGGGGGGGGTAGCATCCACAGCCTGCCTTCTAACCTTCCCAGCATCAAAAAGTGAGTGTTAACACCTGCTGAGTTAATGAGACAACTTGAGATCCTGTTCTCATGAGAATACACACAGCAGAAGTTATGGCATAGAAGAGCCATATGCAATCACTATTTTCTGACTGACACATGGGCAAGGTGTTAACATTTGATGCCAGTGACCTGAATTCAGGAATGGATGCAGTGTGCCAGACGGATTGACCAGGGTGAGAGAATGAAGGATCCAAGCAGCTAGCTATCCTATCTTGAGGGAAAGGTGTACTCTTTGCTGTGGCATGCATGAGTTCTAAGGGAAACTACAGACCTCACAGCCTCTAATCCAGTTGAGGGAGTGACATATATCCAGAGTGCGATGTGCAGATCTGTGGGCCACAGAGACTGATGTCATTGTGTGCTGAATTCCTTGGTTAGGGATTCTGACTGGCTAGCTTCAGTATGATGGCTATGCCCTCTTTTCACAGTTTCCCACCCAAGCCATCATTTACTGCCCTTAGGACTAAATGAGTCTTAAGTCTCTGTCCACCAAGAAGTCAGAAAGCACACCCAATGAAGGGACACACACAGGACAGCCAGTAAAGGACAAACTGAGGTTTCTCAGGGGCAAGTAAATCCATGCTGTGACCATGCCAGAGGTCAATGGTGGTCAGATGCGGAACTGAGTAGTGTAAAAAAATGACATAACACACACACGTTTCTCGATTAAAGACCATGCAGAATAAAATGCATTGAATGAAAAGCCAAAGACAGGAAAGATGATCTGTATAAAATTTTTTCTTGGCAAAACAAGTGAAGAACAATTTGAACAATATGCCCTGGGCCAGATTAATTAAGAAACAAAATATTTTAATTCATTTATTTAATTTATTCTTTGTTGACCAGGTTAGTCACACTAGGTCATTAGGTTCTTTTCAGGGGAGGTGTATTTATACTGCCTTGGGGAAATTTGGCCAGAGCACCAGGGAATTTTTATAATTTTCAATTCTGGCCACTGTGATGGGACATAGAATGGTTGTGGTCCAAAGCAGAGACCACGGCAGAGGTTCTGAGTGTGAAGGAGGACACAGAATTTCTACTTTGGATAAAGGTGGATTGACTAATGCTAAGATTAATGGAATTATTAAATAAAGTGAGCCTTTGACACAGAAGCAAGGTCTTGGATCTAAACTATGGAACATTATAAGCTAGATACAGTCCATGTTAATGACAGAGTAACTCCTGTTACCAGGGAAACAACATCATAATGTAAAAGTTCTTTAGCATGTGAACAATCAGTTTGTACTGCAGCTACTCCAGTGAGTGAGGAAAGAACATTAATAGCTACTGCTAAACTACAAAAACAAACTTAAGCAAAAATTGTGCAAGGGACTATAAAATAAGAACAGAAATGGAATATAGAATTGGAAAATTACCCAGGGTACATATACCAGCTAAGAATGACCAAGCCTTTGAGATATATGAAATATGGGACAGTATTATTCCATTAGGCTCCACTGTGAATGATGTACAAGTCTTTACTCATTTAGGAAAATAAACTTATTGTGATATTACATTTGAAACTTTTGCAGTGGGACAATGTTTCCCAATGCAGTGTGACAAACTGCATGCTCCATCAGCAGTCTATAACTTTAGTGGACTAAATATTGCTGCCAAATGACATTTAACTGCACAAATTTGAACAGCAGAAGTGGACTCTGAGCAAATAAACACTTTTAGTAATACCTATCAAACTCTGCTGGACAATAAAAAATACAGGCTGATAGACATCTGCGGAATGGGCATGGTTGTTACTGTGGGCTAAGTTAAAAACGGACTGACAAAAATTACTCATGTACCTAGCGTTGCTAAAATAAATGGACACCAAACTCATCTGTTATACAGAGAGCAACCTACAGACTTTTTTTTTTTTTTGTGGGTCAGTAAATCTGTTGAATCAAAATTGTGACAAAAGAAAATGTACACGATGTAGTGATATTGTGAAAGGTTTTGCAGGAAATGTTTAAAGAAAAAAGAAATAGAGCAATAATAGGCTTTACTTGGTTCCAATAATACCAGAAGAAAGGTCAATGGAAATAAACAAATTATGGGATAAAACAAATAACCATGCCGCGGTGGTACGGCGGTAGCGTTGTTACCTCACAGCAAGTGGTTCTCCCGTTCGATTCTCGGCTTGGCTTGGGAGGGCCTTCTGTGTGGAGTCTGCATGTCCTCCCTGCGGTTGGGTAGTGTTCGAAAGACATGTGTGCGTAAAAGGGTGTGCCTTCCTTGAAGGTTGGGCGTCGAACTGGCACCTTGGCATTTCGTAAAAATCTACTGCCAATCATTAGCGAACTTGAGTTCCGCTGTGGCAACCCCTTACCGGGAAAAAGCCAAAAGAAAAACAACAACATGGGATAAAACAAATGAAAGTGTTGAAGGAAGAGATGTAGCACAAAGTACTATTGGATCTATGAATTAAGAAGTTAAACGGGAAAACACAGGTAGTGATGGTTTGGGCACAGATAGTAGTGATAGGGAAGATGGTAAGAATAATTCAATTGGGGTAGACAGTTTAACTATCTGTTGTTTAAAACTCTAATAAAGGAAAACTTTTAACAATACTTGTTTTTTGCACACATATAATCATTTCCCGAGGTCCCATATAAATACAACATTGTCAGGATTCTCAATAAAGATCTGTAAATAGCTAGCTCTATGGTATAGAAATACAACGCCCTGAGTATGCGGTAGGCAAACTGAGTTCAAGTAACAGCTTGGCTGCCTGTAGCTGGTGTGAGAGGGTAGGAGTTAGTAGCCACTGCTAGCTCACCCATCCGGGTAAGGGGGTAGAGGAGGTAGTGATGTACCACAAAGATGAAACCTGCCAGGAAAAGTAAAACCCAGTGGAGCAAGAGGCAGCGAAGCCTGTGATCTCAGAATACTCACTATCAGTAAATGCAAGGGAAGTTCAGCATATTGAGGTACAGTGCATAAATCATGCAGTAATAATAGTAATAACATGCTCTGCAAAGCCACTAAGGAGAGCTGCTGTTGAGAAAATGTAAGCAGCTTCAACCCCATCCACCTCCAGACTCTTGAAGGGAAACAAAAGGGCCGATTGGGATTCCCAGGAAGGAAGAAATTGACCATAGCGGTTACACACAGACCAGGAAAGCCCGACTCCTGTGTCCCTGGACTGATTAGGCTGATCAGGTGTTTGTAGTAAAGCCATAAAATTAAGTTCCTGGGGGTGCAAAAATATTAAAGAGCTGTACAACTTATATGTGTGACTTACCTCCATAATATGCACCTGAAAGTAGTCCAAGACTTAAAGATATGCAACTCAAAAAAGTACTCCCATTTTGTTTTCCTTTTTACAAAAATAGCAACACTCTATTTTGTTTTAAGTACTCAGTTTTATTTTAAATTGCAACATTACTTGCACAGGGATGGTGCAGCGGCAGCATTGTTGCCTCACAGCAAGAGGTTCTCCCGTTCGATTCTCGGCTGGAGTGCAGGGCAGTGCCTTCTGTGTGGAGTCTGCATGTCCTCCCCACGGTTGGGTGGGCGTTCGAAAGACATGGCAAATGGGCGTGCCTTCGTTGAAGGTTGAACGTTGAGCTGGCACCTCGGCGTTCATGAAAATATTCTTTGGTTCATGAAAATCTACTGCAAGTCATTAGCGGACCGGAGTTCCGCTGTGGTGACCCCTAACCGGGGAAAAGCCGAAAGACAACAACAACTTGCACAGGCTATTAGTATTCAACTAATCCTGCTACAATGTTCCAACCAACCTTTTCATTAAAGGCTTTTTGTTTCCAAATTTTAGCAGTTCGATTTTGCAGTGTTTGGTGTTCCTGTTTATTTTGTTTGCAAACACACAGGCTTTGCCTTAAATAGGTCTTCTTGGATCAGTGCTGTACCCCAATTAATAAACGTTAATAAAACACTTAATAAATACTGTCACTTTAAGTGTCTATTTCTGAAGCACCATACAAAAAGTTCAAGTGAAGTGCAAGAGTATGAAAACAAGATGGAAGAGGAGCATTGCATGTGTGTAATAGTTCAAACATACCCAACAGTACTGCACCGACTATTAAACTTCATCAAACAAAATCTAAATAAGATCATTAGGAATAAATTACCTAAAACAAAGCCTGCATTCTACTTCATGAAAATATCACATCTAACAATGAAAATATATAGCCAGCAACACCCTCCTTATATTCAAGAACAAAATTCCATAATACACATAATGGTAACTGCAGGTGTGACCTCAACAGGATCTACAAAATTAAGGAACTAGGACTGAAAAACAGCAGAGGAGTGTGTCAGTGATTTTCAGTCTGCTTAACCAGGCTATACACAGCCCTGAGTAACATCCTGTAAATAAGCACACTTTCAAGCCCATGGTCCACTGACTCCAGGCCACAAGCAGTCCTTGAAACAGCTTGCTGCACAGGCAACATAACCATCCAGTGACAATGCAATAAGAATACAGACCCAAAGGCAATCAAGCAAATGAGCAAAACCACCTGCATGTGTTGACAGTAACTCCACAAGGTCTGCCTTAATAATAATCTGGTAGTTGATGCACAAGATTAAAAAGCTGTTAATGTGCTGTTTCCTGAAGTCCAGGGTTTGATTCCTTCAGCCTCCATTACCTCACTGTGTGACTCTAATCAATTCACTTAAGCAGACAGCACTCCCAGAGTGAGTCTAAAAAGGTCGGTAAAAACATACAAACAAAATAAAATAATGGTAGTCCACAGAATTAACAACAAACATGGTCCATGGTACCAACCTTCTTGTATAATTGTAACAAACAGTAGGTGGGACAAACAACAATTAATCCCAAAGACAAGTAGGAGAAACAATAAAAGGACTTTGCATCTTCAGACTGCCAGGTCAAAAGACCACACATGATCTACAAAAAAGAGTTGGGTTAGGAAATTATCATTATTGCAGTTGTTCGAGTATATTAATTATTACAGTAATCACTTCAAGGATTCTTTCCTGCAGGATTCTGATGGCTGGACTGACTTGCACAGCTCTACCTTCATCCTGCTGGCTTTAGTCACCTCCCTCCCATTCAAATGTAAAGACATTAGTAATACAAGATGATCATTGGCCTTCAGATCTTGCTTGACCTGGCTGGACAAGGAGCTTGTCTCAGGTAACAGAGCACTAGTGAACTTTTAGAAACATAACCTAGGAGACAAAGACCCATCTATGAGCATCATTTTGCTTCATTATGATTCAAAACTTGCATGAGTATGCATACATAGGTTTTAATGGATATAGCCACATTCTTGTGTAGTGCCTATGGACAAAGGCACATGCTTTCCCATGGGTTGACATCACTGATGGAACAACGTAGATACATCTCAGCATACAGAAATATAAAGGTTTATGTGTAAATTACTCTCAAAGGACCAAATCTTAAAGGGAACAGCAAGAAGGACAAACTGTGGTGCATAAGGTAAATTCAAAAATTTTAAGGAACACGAAGTGTCTAAAAAAAAAAACAATTTTTGGGCAAAAAGGCAAATTGCATTTCTCTTGCTTTCTTTGCAAAAAAACTAAAATGTCATCATAACTGAAATATTTCTGCGTATTGTAACTTCTTTGCAAAAAACTAAAATGTCATCATAACTGAAACATTTCTGGGTATTGTAACTAAACTCCTCTAAATGCCTTCTCTCATGTTGTCCTAGAAGTCATTTTGTGTTAGGCGCTTACCTTGGCCCAAAAGCAGTTACATCAACATTATAATTAAACAATTAGACAATCTAATATAAAAAGAAGAAAAAAAAACCCTTCCAAACACAGCTAAATAAATGGTTCACACTCAGTACGTAGCAAAAACTTTTATTAATGAAAACAGGTTAGCGCTTTCACAGAAATCTTTCTGCTTCTTCAGACCATTCTGATCTGAAGAAGCTGAACAGTTTCTTATATCTCACCTTTCTGGAACTTTTAACTGACTGACTTGTTTCCCTCATGCAGTTTTCTTCTATACAACTTACCATCTTCCTCATGAACTACATAGGATCTTGGTTCAACTGTTTTCCTTACTACTTCAGCTTTAGGCTGTAGACTTTCCCCCTTGGATTTTGGATCCTTTCTCCATCATGTATGATATACTTCTACAGTTAATGTCAATTTCTTTCTCTCTCTCTCTCCTGATTCTTTTCCAGTACTTCCTTTACTTTTTGATAGCTCTTAGGCATCAGTAATATAATTCAAGTAGGCAATCTGCTTTTTGAACATCTGCTCATCACAAGTTGAGCTGGTGAGATAGAGTTTTTGAAAGATTATTCTGATGTTCCAGGAGGAGATGGCAATCCTTATTACTTTTGCAACAAACTTTTGTTAATTGATTCTTCACTGATTAGATAATTCTCTCCACTTGTCCACTGGCTTGCAGATAGTATGGAATGAAAGCTGTAGGTCTAAATTCCTACTCGTGCACAACTCTAATTACATTCTCAAAAAAGTACAGCTGTGTACACTTACCATAAATGTAGATGTTCAAGTGTATTCACTGTTGCAGTCATCACACTTGGGTTATCCAGCCAGGGGTATCCATCGGTCAGCCCAAATACCAGAGGCTTAGTATTTCTGTGTCGACTGCTGTCGCTACAGGACTGATGTCAGGTTGTCAGTGGTATAAAAACAGGCAGCCAATGCCATTACATCCATTTTTCTTGCTCCAAATGTCAGGAGCCCCAAAATATGGAGCTAAGTTATGGTGGGAAAATGCCACCAGTGAAATGTAAATACCAACAGACCTGTAAGGAGTGAGGAATGGAGAGAGATAGAGAGAGAAAGACAAGGGGGCTGGAAGGTGGGAAACCAGGAATGCAAAAGTGAATACACTTGAACACTTACATTTATGGTAAGTGTACACAACTGTACTATGTTCTTCATGTTTCACTGTTGCAGTCATCACACTTGGGTGGATTCCCAAAGCTGAAGAATGAGTGGAGGCAGTCAAGAATAGTTGGGGCTGGCTAGTATGCCCTGCAGGACTGCAGCTGCAAAGCCTGCCCTGGATTTGAAAAAGATAGGCAGGTGGTAATGCTTGGTGAAGGTATGAACAGAGCTCCAAGATGCACCTTCCAGAATGTCCCTGGTAGGCACTCCTCTGAGAAAGGCTGTAGAGGTTGAATTTGCTCTAGTGGAATGTGTTCTGACCCCTTGAGGGGGTGGTTTCCCATGTGTGTGTAACCAAAATGGATACAATGAGCTATCCATTTGGAGATTGATATGGCCTTGTTCTCTGCCCCTGTTGCAATGCTGACTAGTAACTGGTCAGATTTCCTAGAGGGCTTAGTCCTATCAAGGTAAAATCTGAGCTGTCTGCGCACATCTAAAGAGTGCAGGATCCTTTCCCCCTTATTTTGAGGATTAGGGAAAAAGGTGGGCAAATGGATAAACTGAGAGCCACACTGGACACCACTTTAGGCACAAAAGTAAGGTTAGTCCTAAGGGAGACCCTGTCAGCATGAAAAATGATGAAGGGTTCCAACTCCATAAGTGTTTGTAGCTCAGACACTCTTCTAGCTGAAGTGATGGCCAGAAGGAAGGCTGTTTTCCAAGAGAGGAATTTTAACTCTGCTGATGCTGCAGGCTCAAAGGGGGGGTAGCGTGAGCTTTTCCAACACAAAGTTAAGGTCCCAAGCAAGGGTAGGGGCTCTTCTTGGTGGCCTTAAGTTGTTAGCCCCTCTCAGGAACTGCTTGATGAGAGGGTGTGAGAAGAGAGGTGGCTCAGTGCTGTAATGAGCAGAAATGGCAGAGGTACGGATCTTAATGGAAGAGAAGGATAGGCCCCTGTGGAGTACGTGTGTTAGGCAATCCAGGATGAGAGGTAAGGAGGGCTTGCTGGATCCGCTTCTTTAGTCTGGATCCAGGAAAAATACCCTTTCCACTTGTCAGCATAGGATTTTCTAGTACTGGGTCATCTGGCTTCACGTATGACTTCCAGTACCTGTTTGCTTAGGCTGGCCACTGGAGGAGAAGTCAGGGAATAAGCCAGGCTACAAGGTCCAGGGTCTGCAATTGTGGTTGCAAGAACTGTCTCTCTTGCTAAGTCGGGAGAGTTGGGATCTGGGGAGAGGCCATGGAGGCAATGATGACAGACTGCACAGTAGTGGGTACAAGTGTTGGCATGGCCAGTCTGGGGCAATCAGGATTGCCATTGGTATTTCCTCCCTTATCTTGAGTAATACTCTTGTAAGAAGAAGTAGAGGGGGAAATGCATAGATTGAGAGGTTTGCCCACTGGAAGGCTACGGCATCCACTTTCCAGGCCTGCTGTGAGGTTCACTAGTGCAGAATTTGCTGAGCTGGTGGTTGTAGGGGGAGGCAAATAGGTCCACCTTCGGGGTAACCCATTTCTGGGTCACAAGACTGAAGGAGTTGTGGTTTGATTGCCATTTGTGTGGGTCTGGGAGATTTCTGCTTAAGTTGTCTGCCAGAAAGTTTTTGTTGCCTAGCAGGAAGGTGAATATGCATGGTTGAGGCCATGTTCCAGAGGGTCATGGCTAACCTTCAGAGTGAGTAAGAGTGGGTTCCCCCCAGCTTGTTGATGTACCACATCACTGTGGTGTTGTCGGTTTTGATTAGTAGAAGGCCCGGAGAGAGTAGGGATCTGAAAGCTGTCAGAGCATGCTGAACAGCTAGCATCTCTTTTTGGTTGATGTGCAGATTAATTTGATTTGGGCTCCAGTGGTCCTGAATGCACCTGCCGTCCAGATGTGCAACCCAGACAGTCTGATGTGTCTGTGGTTAGGATTTGGGTGGCATGGGGTTGTGTAGAAGGAAGTCCCTTGTTGTGGTTCCATGCTGCTGCCCACCAAAGGAACTCTTGCCTTAGACAAGGTATCATAGGTATGATAGTTTTCAGGTCCTGAGAATGTTGGCACCAAAGACTTTTTAAGTGCCACTGAAGTTTCCTCATATGCAGTCTGGCATAGGGAATTAGTAGAATGCAGGAGGCCATGAACCCTAGAGCTTGCAGTATTTTCCTTGTGGATAACTGGGTTCTGGTGGCCATTTGAGAGAAGTAGATAGGCTTGTTTTTCTGGAGTAAGGAATGCCATCTGGGATGTGTCCAAGCTTGCTCCCAGGAATACAATTTTTTGACTGGTGACTAGTTTGGATTTTTTTTCATTGACAGTGTACTTCAGGGAGGTTAGAAGGTCCTTTACAAATGTCAGGTGCTGTGACAGCTTTTCCTGTCTGCTTGAATCAGGCAATCATCCAAGTAGGGGTAAATCTGAAAATTTCTCTGTCTGCAATAGGCTATGGCTGGGTCCAGGCATTTTGTGAAAACTCTGGGAGCAATGGATAAGCCAAAGTGAAGTGCAGAGAAAGTACAGTTGTGTACACTTACCATAAATGTAGATGTTCGAGTGTATTCACCGTTGCAGTCATTACATTTGGGGTAATCTGCTGGCAGGTTGCCCTCAGTCGGCCTGAATAACAAAGTCTTGGGTCCTGCATCAGTTGCTGTCTCCTCTTCCATGACGTCAGGTCATCAGGAGTATAAAACATGCAGCCAACGCCATTTTAATCAGTTTTTCTTGCCCCAGATGTCAGGTACCTCCCCAAATGGGGAGCAAAAAAAAATATATATATATATATATATATATATATATATATATATATAGATATAGATATAAATATATATGTGCATGTATTTTATAACACAAAAAAAATTATCTCCAACTAAAAGCAAATACACCACAAAGGCTTTTGAGCATAGTGAAGGAAAGAAGATGTATAATGATAAAGAAGAAAGGGAGCTGGCGGGTGGGTAACCAGGACTGCAACAGTGAATACATTCGAACATCTACATTTATGATAAGTGTACACAACTGTACTATGTTCTTCATGATTCACTGTTGCAGTCATTACATTTGGGTAGATTCCCAAAGCTATGATTGGATGGAGGGAATTATACAGCATTAGGAGCAGCTGTAAGGCCCTGCAGGACAGCACTGGCAAAGCCTGCCCTGGATTTAGAAAAGAGAGGTAAATGGTAATGTTTTGTGAAGGTATGAACTGAGCTCCAAGCAGCAGCCTCTAGAATGCTCTGGTATGAACCCCTCTGAGAAAAGCTGCAGAAGTAGATGCAGCCCTGGTGGAATGGGATCTGATCCCGTTGGGAACTGGTTTACCATGGTGCATGTAGCAGAAACTAATACAATGGGTTATCCATTTTGAAACAGTCTGCTCTGATATAGCCTTCCCCTCTGCCCCTGCAGCAAATGCCACCAGAAGTTGTTCAGACTTTCTTACAGATTTTGTCCTGTTTAAGTAGAATCTTAGTAGTCTGTGTACATCCAATGAATGCAGAATCTGCTCCCCCTTGTTTTGCGGATTTGGGAAAAAAGTTGGCAGATGGTCTGGTTAAGCGCCACACTGGATACAACCTTAGGCATAAAAGAAGGATTGGTCCTGAGGGCCACCCTGTCTGGATAAAAGATAATGAAAGGCTACATTGCCATGAGAGCCTGTAGTTCTGAAATCCTTCTAGCTGAAGTGACTGCTAAAAGAAAGGCGGTCTTCCAAGAAAGAAATGTTATGTCTGCAGTAGCAGCTGGCTCAAACGGAGGTAGGGTGAGTTTTTCCAGCACAAAATTCAGGTCCCATGCAGGGGTCGGTGCTCTCCTGGGAGGTCTCAAATTTTTGGCCCCTCTGAGGTACTGCTTTAGCAGGGGATGAGAAAAGAGAGGAGGCTCTGTGTTGAAATGAGCTGAGATGGCAGAGGCATGGATTTTTATAAAATAAAAAGATAGGCCCTTGTAAAGCATCTCAGTTAAATATTGCAAAATCTGAGGAATATTGGGCAAAGCTGTGTTCATTCCTTGTGCTTGGTTCCAGGCACAGAATCTCTTCCATTTATCAGCATAAGATTTTCTAGAACTAGGCCTTCTAGCCTCCAAAATGACATCCATCACAGGTTTACTGAGAGATGTAACTGGTGAAATTAGTTTGGAGCTGAGTGTGCAGAATTTGATAGTTCTGCTGAGACAATAGATGAGGTGTCTGAGGCAAGTACCATGGAGGAAGGTGTGACATATTGCTTAGAAGTGGGTACCAGTGTTGGTGAGGCCAGTCCGAAGCAATCAGAATCATATTTGGTTTTTCCTGTCTGACTTTTAGTAAAACCTTGGAGAGCAGAGGCAGAGGGGGAAAGACATAGACTGATAGGTTTTAATTTGTCTAACTGGTAGTTTTGGGGAGAGGCAAAAAGATCTATGTCTGGGCTCCCCCATTTTCGTGTCAAGATGCTGAAGATTTGTGGATCCAGTTTCCATTCGTGTGGGTCCATAAGATTTCTGCTTAGGTCGTCTGCCAGAGTATTTTGCTTTCCTGGCAGGAACTGAGCTTGTAGATGTATTTGGTAAGTCAAGGTTGTGTTCCACAAGGCTATGGCTAGTCTGCAAAGGGGGTAGGAGTGGGTACCCCCTCCTTGTTTATGTACCAGATAACTGCGGTGTTGTCAATCTTTATCAGTAGTTGTCGTGGATGAAGGAAGTCCTTGAAGGCTGTCCGAGCATTCTGTACAGCTAGCATTTCTTTCTGGTTGATATGTAGGTGCATTTGATTTGGGCTCCATTCGCCCTGAATGCATCTCCCTGCCAGATGGGCCCCCCCCCCAGGCATAGTCTGATGCGTGTGTAGTCAGGGTTTGGGTAGCAGGGGGTAGAATGAATGACAGGCCTCTGCCCACCAAAGGAACTACTGTTGCAGGCAAGGAATTAGAGGAATCACGGTTTCCAGGCTGTGACAATGTTGACTCCATAAGCTTTTTAGGTACCATTGAAGTTTCCTCATATGTAGTCTTGCATATGGAATTAGTAAAATGCAGGATGTCATGAACCCCAAAGCCTGCAGAATTTGTCTTGCAGATAGCTGGGTTGTTGTGGCCACTTGTTTGAAGTATGCTGTTAATTGAATTTGTATGTATGGCATGAGGTAAGCCATCTGGGCAGTTGTATTCAAGCTTGCAAGCAGGAATGTAATTATTTGAGAGGGTACCAGTTGTGATTTCTTTTTGTTTATGTTGTACCCTAGGCATGTTAGAAGCCTTTTTACAAATGCCAGATGTTTTAGAAGAGTGTCCTTGCCCTCTGCCTGAATTAGACAATCATCCAGATAAGGATAAATTTGAATGTTTCTTTGTCTGCAAAATGCAATTACTGGTGCCAGGCACTTTGTGAAGACCCTGGGTGCAGAAGATAAGCCAAAGGGCAGAGACCTGGTAATGCAAACAGCCTGCTTTGAAGCGGAGGTATCTTCTGCAAGATTCCCTGACTGGGATATGCAGGTAAGCCTCTTTTAAGTCTAGAGTTACCAACCAGGCATTTTTGCCTAGCTCAGGCAGTAGCTGTTGAAGAGTCAGCATCTTGAATTTTGGAATGTCCAGGAAAGTATTTAGAATGGATAAGTCCAGAATTGGACGCCATGATTTGTCTTTTCTGGGTACCAGGAAAAGTCCTGAATAAAAACCTTGTCCTTTTTTCTTTTCTGGTACTGGTTGAATAGCCCCCATATCCATTAGGGACATGACTTGTTTCTGGGCCTCTGCCCACTGATTTGGGGGCAGATCTGGCCATCGGTTTGGAATTGGCAACGTGTGGAAATTAAATCTGTACCCCTGGGATACTATATTTAAGACCCACTTGTCCTGGGTAATTAGATGCCATTTTTGAGCAAGAGGCCTCCAAGGAATCAAAACCACATTGCAAAGTATGCTTTCCAACTTGTTCAGCTGAATACAAAAAATCCTGTAACTCTATTTTCCACACAATCAGAAATCAACATCATTTTCTGTTTCAGTAAGCCCATGACATGCTGTTGATATTTAAGCATATGAAATTGACAGTTTAAAGCCCTGACTGCCAGGGTTGCAGACGTATAAACCTTCTTACCCCATCTATCCAGGGCCCTGGAGTCTCTATCAGAAGGGGTAGGATTTTTAGCAGTAGAAGCCTTAACATCCTTGGGACCTTGAGAAATAGTTTCAGGGTCAGCAGAAGGATTTTTGAAAAGAAACTTGTGGGAGTCAGGAACCCTGTAACATCTGTCTGGCTTACTAGGAGCTGGAGGCAGGGAATTAGGAGCCATGCTGGATTCTGAGAAAACATCAACAACAATGTCTAAAAAAGGAGGTATAGCCAAAGGCCTATGTTGAGAAAGAAGAAGAAAAATCCCTAAGCCTCTTTATGGATTATGAAAAGTCCTGACTCTCCAAATGAAAATGTTCCCTTAAGGTATGTAAAGTCTCCCCAAAAGAAAAATCCTCAGGAGGAGAAGCAGAAGGGATGGATTCTTCTGCATCAGAGTTCTCATAAGGGGGTATAGAAAATTCCTGATCAGAAGAGGAATTAGAAGAAATGCAAACCTGATCTGAAGATTCATAATCAGTGCCTTGCCTAGGCCTCTTAGCAGGAGGGGGTTGGGAACCCCTGATCAAGGTAATTAAATCCTTAGCCATTTTGATAATTTGTTTTTTAGGCATAGGGGCCTGAGCATATGGCTCATCTGTCGGTCTTTTAGACGTAGTAGTTGGTTTTGGCCTTGTTTTTGATGATGGCATTGGTTTAATATACAAATCTTTAGGCCTGAAAACACCCTCAGAAGCCGGTGCCTGCTCAGCAGCTCCAGACCCATCCAAGGGAGAGACATCCGCAGGTTCATTATTGAAGAATCTCACGGCATACCGGACTCCGAATGGATCTTGGTGGAGGCCTGCAACTCCAAAGTAGCGGACGTCAGGGGCTGCAAAAGTGCCTCACTGAGTACCGGCGAACTGGCAACTGGCATAGGAGAAGCTTCGTCATCGGTTTTGGACCTCGATGGTCTGTCTCAGTCTTTTTCTTTGCGTTTTTTGTGAATTCTGGTAGTCTGATTGCTTACCGACGACATTTCAGGATAGTTAAATCTTGAACCAAAGTATTTAAAAGCAAAAATATACCGACACTTAATAGTGCGTTGGTTAAATTTAGCACAAAACCGACAGCAGGGCACGTTCTGGTCAGGGCCTAGGCAAGGAATACAGTACAAATGAAAATCCTTATGAGGTATTTGCTTCCCACAAGTAATGCAATTATTAACTTTTACTGACATCGTTAAGGAGCAAGAAAATGTTTCCCCAATGGGGTACTTAGTTTAGTTTGAAGACTTTGGTTCTGAAACTCGAAAATGAAAATTTCAGGTGTCGGCCGACTGGCACTTGCAAACTGCTTCTGCTTTGGGCACCGCGCGGCAAGAAAGACAGATTAAAATGGCATCAGCTGCATGTTTTATACCCCTGACGTCATGGAAGACGAGACAGCAACCGACGCAGAACCCAAGACTTTGTTATTCATGCCGACTGAGGGCAAACTGCCAGCAAATTACCCCCAAATACAATGACTGCAACAGTGAAACACGAAAAACATCTGATAATGCATAGATCCTGCCCTGAAACGTAGATATTTCCTGCAAGAGTCCCTGATTGGGATGTGCAGATAGGGCTCCTTTACGTCTAGGGTGGCTAACCAGGCATCTTTGGACAGCAAAAGGAGAAGCTGCTGTAGAGTGAGCATTTTGAATTTTGGTACCACCAGGAAGGCATTTAGAATGGATAGATCTAGGATTGGGTGCCAGGTGCCCTCTTTTCTGGGTAACAGGAAAAGTCTGGAATAAAAAAAAGTGGCCTGTTCTGCAGGAACCGGGTGAATTGCCCTTATGGAGAGCAGGGACTGAACTTGGTTTTGTGCCTCTGCCCACTGGTTTGGAGGAAAGTCTGGGAACCCTTTTAGGGTTGGCAGCATGTAGAAATAAAATTTGTACCCCTGGGATACTATGTTGAGGACCCATCGATCGTTGGTGATGGAGGTCCAGTTTTTTGTATTGTGGGCAAGTTTTCCTCCTAAGGGCACGAGCAATAGGGCAGAGGTGAGGGGAAGAGTTGAGAAGTCATCGTGAATTCTTTCCATAAGGGGATGGCGTAGCACTCCCTGTTTTAGAAGTGGAGGTACTCCATTGCTTAGATCTCTGCATACCCTGAAACTGTAGTCTGGGGGATCTGTTTCCCCTTGGTCTAGTTTGAGGTGGCCTTGAGAGGGCTGGAAAGGACCAATGAGGGGCAACGCCTACTCAATCTTGGAGGCTGCACTTGCAAAAAATCTTTGACTGTCTGCATAGACTTGGCTTTTTCTTCCATCATTTTTAAAACCTCTTCGGCTTTGGTGCCAAACAGATTGTCCTTGTTCAGAGGAGCAGCCAATAATTTTGATTTTACATAGTCTGGCAAGGTCTGCTCCTTAAGCCAGGCATGCCTTCTAAGTACAGAACCCGTGACTGCTGTCCTGCAAGATGCTTCTAGGGTGTCAAGCCTACATTGCAGGGTATGCTTGCTGACTTGGCTTGCAGAGTTCATAAGCTCCTGTAATTCTTTATTTTCTGCACAGTCAGGGAAGGTAGATAATGTTTGCTTAAGTTCCATAGTATTTTGCTGGTATTTCAGCATGTGATACTGACAATTTAATGCTCTAATGGCAAGAGTTGCAGAAGTGTATACTTTTTTTACCCCATCTGTTTAAAGCTCGGGAATCCCTGTCCAAGGGGGTGGGATTCTTAGCTGTAGTTGCTTTTATTCATTTAGGTTCTTGGGAGATGACCTCTGGGTCAGCAGTAGGATTTTTGAGAAGAAATTTGTGTGAGTCAGGGACTCTGTAGTACCTGTCAGGTTTCCTGGGAGCAGTGGGTAAAGTATCAGGAGTTAGAGTGGATTCCATAAAAACATCATCCACAACATCCAGAACAGGAGGGATAGCTAAGGGTCTGTGCTGTGGTAAATCTAAAAATTCCCAGAGTCTCTTTTTGGACTGAGGATAATTCTGGCATTCCCAATGGAAATGCTCTCTCAAAGTATGTAGGGTTTCACAAAAAAAAAAAAACCTCTGGAGGGGAGGCAGAAGAAATGGATTCCTCTGCATCTGAATCCTCATAGGCAGACAAGGGCATGTCTTCATAATCAGAAACCTCAGAGTCGGACTCTTGGTCAAATAAAGCTGCTGGGGACAAGTCTCTTTCTTTTAACAGGGGAAGGCTGGCTTCCCCTAATCAGCATGATAAGGTCTTCCACCATTTTAAGCATATGTGACTGTGGCAAGGAAGAAGGTGCTTGAGTTAGGGTCGTCTGTTTTTTAGGTGTAGCTCATACTCTTGGCCTTAGAAACTCAGTAGTTTTAGAAAGAACTGAAAATGTGAAAGAAGTCGTCAGTTTGTGTTGAATATCGGTAGTGCAAAGAACTTCCTCAGCAGCAGGTGCCTGCACTGCGGCTCTGGACTCATCCAAGGTAGAGACATCCACAGGTTCTGTAGTCAAAGAAGAGTCTCATGGCATACTGGGTCCAAATGGGTCTCAGTAGCAGCCTGCGAATCCATCAAAGTGGGCATCAGGGGCTGTGAAAGTGCCTCACTGAGTACCGGCGAACTGGCGACTAGCTTAACGGAAGCATCGTCAGCAGTTTTGGACCTGTGCGGTCTGTCTCTGTCTTTATCCTTATCTTTTTCAGAGGATCGGTAGTCGGGTGGTTTACTGAAGCCATTTTGGAATACGGAGATAGAGAACAAAAGTATTTAGCTACAATAAGGGCCCAACGATGAATAGTTCGGGCGTTGAACAAAGCACAAAACTGGCAGCGAGGTACGTCGTGGTCTGGGCCTAAACAGGTGATGCAGTAAGAATGGAAATCTCACCTGTGGAAAACAAATACCACACCAAGACAATTGTTAACTTTTTCTGACATCAGTCAGAGCAAGTAAAAAGGATCCCCAATGAGGTACTTAGCTTTAGAAGACTTCAACTTCAATTTCGGAAACGAAAACTCAGTTAGCTGCCGATCGGCACTTGTGCAAACTGTTTCTGCTTTGGGATCCTCGACAAGAAAGACTGATGTAATGGCATTGGCTACCTGTTTTTATACCACTGACGACCAACGTCAGTCCTGAAGCGACAGCAACCGATGCAGAAATACTAAGCCTCTAGTTTTCAGGCTGACTGAGGGCTACCCCTGGCAGGATAACCCAAGTGTGATGACTGCAACAGTGAAACAAGAACATCTGTTAACCTCTGTCACATATGACTGCACTATTTACCTCCTTTCTCAAGGATACACTAAAGATCTACACTGCTTCAGTGAACTTGGAATAATAGTGCACTCAGTGGACAAGCAAGAACTGAGTATGCTACAATCTCGTCCATTCCACTGGGTTGTTTTTATTGTGTACACTGCATATAACACAACATGGGTCTGTATCAATGTATTGAAGGTTCATTCTTGCGAACCTTTGTTCATCGAACCATATATAGGTGAGGTTCACTTCCATGAATTACTTTCCCAGGGAAAGTAACAAGTTGCCCATCATTCGGACCATCACACAAAGCAAATTATTTCAAACCCACCCAGATGGGGGGGCTGCACCTCCCATACACCCCTAACTATATATACTAACTCCAAGATCGCACTACAGTAGAAAAAAGGGCAATTTTCTACTGCTGGACAACTCGTTACTTTCCCTGGGAAAGTCATTCGTTGAACTGAATAACTGCAGAAGTAAACATTCACTGTATATGGTTTGATGATAATCTGGATTGCTACTTCTGGCAAAACATTACACCACTTGATGTTTATTTGCATTTACTACCTCCAGAAGTGCCTAATGTATCCCTTTAATCATGTGTTTTGTCAGCTGATACTGTCAGATTTCAACATCATACCAAGGACACAATTTACTTTGTCCTGGTAATATAAACAGCTCTCTCATGTGAGTCACAGAGGACTCCTACAGTGAACCCATGGACAGCTACTGCTATTTGCAGAATTTTAAAGTTAAGGGGGTAATGAAAGTAAGGTTACCAGGTTTTTCTTACATGCATATATACATATATATATATATATATATATATATATATATATATATATATATATATATATATATATATATATATATATATATATATATATATATGACTTGTGATAAGCATTAAGCAAGCATAGTTTATGCTGCACAGTTTAGGCTGCACAGGCTTTCAAAAGTTTACATTCATAGTGCTTGAACAATGATGTTTTTTATGGGGATACTGATACTTTGCTGGAAGTACGTGAACTGAAGTGGCAACTATTGCTTGGGGATGATACTTTCCCTGGGCTTAATGGAACATTTAACATTAAATGTGCACTGCGTTGGCTCGGGTAACCCTTGAGCAACTTTTCTGCCTTTCTTTCTGACTTTAATATTTGTTTTTCAAACTTGTTTCTACCTTGTTTTGGGTTTGTTTTAATTATTATTTGATCCACATTTTATTTTACACATTTTCTGGCAATTGTCTGCACACTAGTAATTCACTTGCTCTGCAGAAATCCAGTGTTTGACAAGACTGAGTCTGTCTCCCTTAATGGGCTGCTTCCTTCATAGTTTCAGCTCTATACCCTTTCATGTTTCACACTACAAATTATTATTCTCTTACTACAGAACCTTGCAACTGACCATATTCATTGTTTATTGTTTACTGTGTGTTATTCAGCTCAGAAATAGGCTCTGAATGACTCTAATCACTTGTAAAGAAAAACAATATGTAATAAATGGCATCCTTTTTTTTGGGGGGGGGGGGCTAACAATAGTTACTGAATTTATCTTTAAGTGCTCCTTCTCTATCCTTCGCCACCTCAAGTAAAGAGCTCAATCCTTTTTTGGCTTCAGCCCTAGCAGCATCAGGGAATGCTGTACACAGGTTCATAGGTGTTTACTAGGCTAATGACAACAAGGGCCTTTTTAAACCTAGTCATGCATGTCAAATATCTGACAAGTTCTGATACCCTTGACAAGTGTAAGCAGGGACTTGGGAAATGAAACATTTACAAGCAAGGACCTACGAAATGAACCATTTACAGGTTCCCTGTGTTCATTAGAGACATAGGTACCAAACCACAGATGAATTTCCTGTTCCCCATCCAATTGTCCAGATTGCACTTGAACTGGGTTAGAGAGGAATGCTGCTTCACATGGATGCCTGTTCCAGAGACGGGGTTATCTCTGGGATACAGTACACTGAATATTTCAAATGTTTTCAGCTAATCCACTTGCAGCGAGGAATAAATCACACTTTGTGGTCCCAAAGCTTCCTTTCTCAAAATAAGTATCCCAAGAAGCCCAGGGAATCCTTAAAGCAAATATAGTTCTAAAATGCTGAATAGTTTTTCTTCAGTTCTGGTAGACATGTGGCCCACAGTGACACTATGTAATGTTAGTAGGCAACAGAGACAACAGTCATAGTAGTATGTGACCCCCAGTGACACAATGTCAAGTCATTAAACTTACAGTCATGGTCTACGCTATGAAGGTCCATAATGCAAAACTAGTCTGTAACCACGTAATGTTTTTTTATCCATATCTAATAACTTAGATCATTCCAGTAGCTTAGTATACCTCATCTGTTCTAAAGGCAATCAAAATACCAGGCATGGGAAAGAATGTGCCAGTTAAGAATGTCACAGCTTAGTAATAAAAAAGGTAACTAATCAGAAGAGGTAAGGAGGAGTCAGATGTTTAGTCCAAGACCAAAAAATGAACTGCGCAATCATCAGAAAACAAGAATGGTGCAAATATGGTAATACTTTCCAATGTTCTGCTCCCCTATTTCTAAGGCGGTGTGACTTGACACTTCCAGGGGTATATAAGGCATGATGCACTGCATAGGGATTTGACAGGCTCTGCCCCTCAACCTACAGAAAACAAATTTAAATGTTTGACCTTGACAACCTTATCTCAACAAATAATGGAACTAGGCCATTTAGTATCAAACTGAATGCATTACATCTAGGCCAAAAAGCTTAGTTAGACCAATAAACAAGGCTCAGATGCTTTGATAGCCACTTAAAGGAATGCAAGATAACAATCGGTGCTACTGTCACAATACAATCATTTTTCTACAGACTTACTGACTTGAGAAAATATGAATACCTCTCAACCTCTTAGAGAAAGAAATTTGGACAAAACCATAACTAATTGGGGACAAAGGCCCAAAAAGTACAGTTGTGTACCTACCATAAATGTAGATGTTTGAGTGTATTCACTGTTGCAGTCATTACTCTCGGGTTATCCTGCTGGCAGGCTACCCGCAGTCAGCCTGAGTTCCAAAGTCTAGGTCCGGCATCGGTTGCTGTTGCCTCTTCCCTGACGTCAGTGTTCCAGGGATAGAAAAGATGCAGCCGACGCCATTTTCTTCAGTTTTTCTTGCCCCAGATGTCAGGTGCCCCAAATAGGTAGGCTGAAATAAATAAATAAATATATATATATATATATATATATATATATATATATATATAAAAGAAATGCATACACAAAAATAACATTTCCCTCATCTACAAGCAAATACACTAAAAAGGTTGTATAGGATAGAGAAGTGCAGATAAGGCCCAGCAAAGAGAAGGGGGATGGAGGGTGGGTAACCTGGACTGCAACAGTGAATACACTCGAACATCTACATTTATGGTAGGTACACAACTGTACTATGTTCATCGTGTTTCACTGTTGCAGTCATTACTCTTGGGTTGAATCCCAAAGCTGAGGAAGGGTGGCTGTGCTAAATAGGATTAGGAGAGGCTATGAGACCCTGCAGAACTGCAGTGGCGAAGCCTGGTCTGGACTTAGAGTAGAGAGGCAAGTGGTAGCGCTTTGTAAAGGTGTGCACTGAACTCCAAGTTGCAGCCTCTAAGATTTCTTTGGTTGGTACTCCCCTGAGAAAGGCTGCTGAAGTGGCTGCTGCTCTGGTGGAATGAGGCCTAACGCCCTTAGGCACTGATTTGCCATGTTGAGAATAGCAGAAATGGATGCAGTGGTCTATCCATTTAGAAACAGTCTGTTTTGAGATGGCCTTTCCTTGTGATCCTGCAACATATGACACTAGAAGTTCCTCAGTCTTTCTGATAGCTTTAGTTCTGTCCAAGTAGAAGCGTAACTGCCTGTGTATATCCAAGTAATGCAGAATTTTCTCCCCCTTGTTCTGTGGATTTGGATAAAAGGTAGGCAAGTGAATGGTTTGATTGAGGGCCACACTGGACACCACCTTAGGCATAAATGTGGGGGTTTGTCCTCAGAGAAACCCTGACTGGATGAAAAATGATGAAAGGTTCCACAGCCATGAGTGCTTGTAACTCAGAGACTCGTCTTGCAGAGGTAATGGCTAGGAGCAGAGCTGTTTTCCAGGATAAGAATTTAATATCCGCTGTTGATTCTGGCTCAAAAGGAGGCAGTGTGAGTTTTTCCAAAACAAAATTGAGGTCTCAGGCCGGAATTGGTGCTCTCCTTGGAGACCTAATGTTTTTGGCCCCTCTGAGGTACTGCCTTATTAAAGGGTGAGAAAAGATAGGAGGTTCCGTATTGTAATGTGCAGAAACGGCAGAGGCATAAATCTTAATTAATGAGAAAGAAAGGCCTTTGTTCAGCATCTCAGTCAGGTATTGTAAAATCTGAGGAATGTTTGGTACAGACGTGTCAATGTCTTGTTCCTGGTTCCAAGCACAGAATCTCTTCCATTTTTCTGCATAAGACTTTCTAGTTCTAGGCCTCCTGGCCTCCAAGATAACATCCATAACTGCTTTTGAAAGGGGAGTGTTCATTATGGCTACATTATCCGCCATGCTGCCAGATTTAAGGTCCTGAGTTGGCTGTGCAGGATCTGATTGTTTTGTTGGGTCAGCAAGTGAGAAGTTTGTGGCAATATCCATGCTGGACCTTGAGACAAGCTCTTCAGGATTGGGTACCAGTGTTGGCATGGCCAGTCTGGTGCAATCAGAATAATTTTTGGCTTCTCTTGTCTGACCTTTAGGAGTACTCTGGGAAGGGGAGGTAGTGGGGGAAAACCATACACTGTTAGATTTTTCCAGCTGAATGACAGGGCATCCACTTTCCATGCATGCTTGTGGTAAGTCCTTGTGCAAAATCGCTGCAATTGACAGTTGTGAAGGGAGGCAAATAGATCTATGTCTGGGCATCCCCATTTCCTTGCTATCATCCTGAAGACTTGTGTATCCAGTTTCCATTCGTGAGGATCCATGAGGTTTCTGCTTAGTTCGTCTGCCAGAGTATTTGTTTTTCCTGGCAGGAATTGAGCTTGCAGGTGTAGTTGAAAGGCCAATGCTGTGTCCCATAAGGTCATTGTCTGCAGAGGGGGTAGGAATGAGTACCTCCCTGCTTGTTTATGTACCACATGACTGTAGTGTTGTCTGTCTTTATTAGCAATTGTCCTGGATGAAGCAGGTCCTTGAAAGCTGTCAGGGCATTTTGAACAGCTAGCATCTCTTTTTGATTTATGTGAAGATGCATCTGGTTTGCAGGCCATGTGCCCTGAATACATTTTCCTGCCATATGGGCCCCCCAGGCATAATCTGATGCATCCATTGTCAATGTCTGTCTGGCTGTGGGTAATCTGAATGGCAGACCCTTGTTGTGGTGACAGGCTTCTGCCTACCATCGAAACTCCTGTTGTAGGCAGGGAATGAGTGCAATTACTGTCTCCAGGCTGTGGCAATGCTGAATCCAAACACTTTTCAGATACCACTGCAGTTTCCTCTTATGCAGTCTGGCATATGGATATTAGTAGAATGCAGGATGCCATGAAACCCAAGGTCTGCAGGATTTTCCTTGCAGACAAGTGGGTTTTTGTTGCCAATTTCTTGAAGTAAGTAGTCAGTTGTTTTTGCTTGTCTGGCGTGAGATAAGCCATCTGGGCAGTTGTATTTAAGCTTGCACCCAGGAATATTATCTCTTGAGAGGGCACTAGTTTTGATTTCTTTTCATTTACTGTGTACCCTAGGCCAATTAGTAATCTTTTTACAAACGCCAGATGCTTTAGAAGAGTGTCTTTGTTCTCTGCTTGAATTAGGCAGTCGTCCCAGTAGGGATAAATTTGAATTCCTTTTTGTCTGCGAAATGCAATTACTGGTGTCAGGCATTTTTAAAGACCCTGGGCGCAGTAGATAAGTCAAAGGGCAGTGCAGAGAATTGGTAATGCATTAAACCAGCTATGAATCTGAGGTATCTTCTGCAAGATTGTCTGATTGGGGACATGCAGGTATGCCTCTTTTAGGTCCAAAGTTACTAGCCAAACCCTCTTGCCCAGCATGGGCAGTAGCTGCTGAAGAGTAAACATCTTGAATTTTGGAACTTCCAGAAACGTATTTAGTATAGTTAGGTCCAGAATTGGTCTCCAGGTTTTGTCCTTCCTGGGCACTAGAAAAGGTTTGGAGTAAAATCCTTGCCCCTGCTCTTGTTGTGGTACTTGCAGAATGGCCCTCATGTCCATGAGGGCTGTAATTTGTTTTTGTGCCTCTGCCCATTGATTGTGTGGCAGGTCTGGCATGCCCTTTGACCTTGGTAGGGTGTGGAAATGGAACGTGTAGCCTTGGGACACTATGTTCAGAACCCATTTGTCTTGGGTAACCATTTGCCAATTTGATGAAAAAAGTGCTAGTTTTCCCCCTACGGGGGCTGTCAAAAGGAAACTGCTTGGAACTGGAAGAGGAAAATCATTGGGGCTGTTTCCTGTAAGGTTGTGATTTGTCTTCTCTGCTTTTGGAGGTAGGAGCACCCCATTGTTTAGGCGTGTATGAGCCTTGGGGCTGAGATCTGCCTCTAGGAGGGCAGTTCCTGCTAAACCTGGGTGGCTGTACCTGTAAGAAATCCTTGACTGTCTGCATGGATTTTGCTTTATCCTCCATTTTTTTCAACACCTCTTCTGCTTCAGTACCAAACAAAGTAGCATGCTGTAATGGTGCATCTAATAATGTTGCTTTAACATGATCAGGCAGATTTTGTTCCTTTAACCAAGCATGCCTTCTAATAACAGAACCTGTAACAGCAGCCCTGCAAGAGTCCTCCAGTGAATCATAACCACATTGCAAAGTATGCCTTCCCACTTGTTCAGTTGCATGCAATAAATCCTGCAATTCCTTGTTCTCAGAACATCCAGTATTTGTCAACATTTTCTGTTTAAGTAGTGACAGTAAATATTGCTGATATTTAAGCATATGAAATTGACAATTTAAAGCTCTTACAGCCAGGGTGGCAGAAGTGTATACTTTTTCCCCCATCTGTCTAGAGCCCTAGAATCCCTATCAGAGGGGACAGAGTTTTTCGCAGTAGCAGCCTTAACCCCCTTGGGACCCTGGGATATAGTTTCTGGGTCAGTAGTGTGGTTTTTATATAGGAATGTATGAAAATCCGGGACCCTGTAGTATCTGTCTGGCTTAGCAGGTGCAGGAGGTAAAGAGTCAGGGGATAGTCCAGACTCTGAAAATACATCATCTACAATGTCTAAAACAGGAGTAATGGCAAGGGGTCTGTGCTGAGGAAGTAGCAGGAAATCTCTGAGCCTTTTCTTAGACTCAGAATAATCTTGGCTCTCCCAGTGGAAATGCTCCCTCATAGTATACAGTGTTTCCCCAAAGGAATAGTCCTCAGGAGGAGAGGCTGAAGGAATGGATTCTTCAGCATCAGAATCCTCATAGGGAAGCATGGAAAAATCCTATCAGAGGAAATAGATACCTGATCAGAAGAGTCATACTCTGTCTCTTGCCTAGGCCTCTTATCAGGAGGGGGATGGGAGCCCCTGATCAAAGTAATTAGGTCTTCGGCCATTTTGAGCATCTGTTTCTTAGGCATAGAAGTCTGAGTAGGAGAATGTTGTACTTGTTTCTTTGTCTTTAGAGCCGCTTTAGTCTTTGTCTTTGAAGCTGAGGATGCCTTAATATATAGTTGTGTAGGTCTGAAGACACCCTCAGAAGCAAATGCCTGCTCAGCGGCTCCGGACCCATCTGAGGGATTGATTTCTGAGTGTCCAATCCCTTGAGTTTCCAGAGGCCCAGTCGGCTCCACATGGGAGTCGGAAGTGGCTTGTGGCTCTGAGGTAGTGGGTGCTAGGGGCTGCGAAAGCACCTCACTGAAAACTGGTGACTGGCCTAGAAGAGGCTTCGTCATCGGTTTTGGACCTCGGATGCCTATCCTTGTCCTTGTGTTTTTTGTAAACTCCAGTTGTCGGCTGTTCCGCCGGCATTAAATAATTAAATATATCTTCGGCCAAAGTAATGAAATGCAAAATTAAACTGATGCTTGATAATGCATTGGTTGAATCTAGCGCAAAACCGACAGCTAGCAATGTTGTGATCAGGGCCTTGGCAAGGAATACAGTAAGAGTGAAAATACTTAAAATACAATTGTTAACTTTTTCTGACATCGGTCTGGAGCAAGAAAAAAGTTTCCCCAACGGGGTACTTAGCTTTAATGAAGACTTTGGTTCTGAAATTCAGCTTTGAAAATCTCAGGAGTCGGCCAACTGGCACTTGCGAACTGCTTTTGCTTCGGGCACCGCGCGGCAAGAAAGACTGAAGAAAATGGTGTCGGCTGCATCTTTTAAACCCCTGGCGCACTGACGTCAGGGAAGAGGTGACAGCAACCGACGCCAGACCTAGACTTTGGAACTCAGGCCAACTGCAGGTAGCCTGCCAGCAGGATAACCCAAGAGTAATGACTGCAACAGTGAAACACGATGAACATCAGGGCCAATTTTTAAATACGGATCTGCCAAACTTAGGAAGATGACAGAACAACAGGTTTTGCTTTAGCATGAATTTTCTGAAAGCTATGAAATCCGAGTCTCAAATGTATATTATTTTCTGACTTCAGTCATCAATGATTTGCAAATAATTTGCCTGAAAACAATTTTATAAGCAACAAACCAAAAATGAGGCGAAAATCTGTACAGCTGAGACATATGATGCAGCCACCCATGTGTGATCCAGAGAGTACTGTAGCACCTCAGAGCTTTACAGTTCTTTATAATAATCTGCCATGTAAACAAGCTTTTTAGCTTCCAGGCAACACATACACTAACCAGTTTACGAATTACAAGAAACATTTCAGCAAACTAACAATGTATGCCTTCATCTAAAGGAGTTAGAGGACCAAGACATAGGATATTGCTCTCATGAAAGTTCTATAATAATTAGTAAATAAACTATGAAGTAGATGTGCATTAACACTGAAACGTACCACCATAATCAAGCAGGCACATACCACCATGTCAAAACTACAAGGGGGAAAGCAACACAGTGAGAGAAAAAAAAAGAGAAGATAAAAGTGGCTCAGAACTAAACAGATTTATTGACCAGCAGTACCTTAAAGGCATGTTCAGTTAAATGTTAACCTTTTTGTATTAATCAGCTGATATCATTTAACTATAGAAGATCAAGTATATTGGATTTCTACATAAAGGACTTGCAAACTATTTTGTACACAATTTTTTCCAGCTGGGCAGCACTTTTTGGCAAAGGATCTGATGTGCCCAGGGCAATGTAATATGGCAACAACATTTCAAGTACATTAACTCCAACTTTTGTTAGTGTTCAGATTTTGCAGCCATCCAAAAAGCAAAAAAAAGTTGCCTGATAACTGCAACTTTTCCATTACTCTAATTTTACTGACGAGTCTGTATTTCTCTTGTTTACTACAGAGCCAGATAACAGTGTTCTGTAATAGATTTAATCATCCATGCAAAAATCTGTCCACAGAATTTACTAAGAAAAGCAAAATAACTACGACAAGTGAGAAAAAATAGCAATACAGTTGGTTATTAATGTGCTGAACTAACAAAGAGGCATATCCTTTAACTCTGGGCTTGATTCCTGGAAGTCTAACCTTGCTCATGTTGTGAATTAAAGCAAGTAACTTAATCTGACATCAGTTTACGGATTTGTAGAAACAGGCATAGACTGTCTATCCAGCCTAACCCAGGTAACAAACCCAATAAAAAGCCAAACAATAACTTACATGATCAGCAGCCTTCTTTTGAATCCAAGTAGGAAGTATTTTAACAGATCTGCATTGAAACAACTGTTTTTACTGATAAATGGTGAGTTTGATTATCAGGCTACACATGTGGCCTCGAAAATGGAATGGCATGGAAACTATCTAGTCAATTATTCAGTACTCACAAAAGGCTGATTCCTAACTAGAACTAGCAACATTCAAAAATAAATTACTCACTGCTTTCAAACTCACTTGTCAGTAATTTCCAGCTTATTTTGCTCTCATTTAACAGTGTACTCTTTGCTACCAAGGACTGCTATAACGCAATCAATATTTCTGTCAAATATAGGGTTAGATGCTGGACAATGGGGTGCTAATGGGCACGCCTTTGGGGTATAAGCAGTTTCATGATCACAACGGCTGATTCAGTGAATGTGGTTACTGCTGTCTCTACCAAATGACTTTATAAAACTGTGAGACAGGCAAACTAAAACTCTCCCCTTTTGCATTAATAAGGAGTGGAAGGCCCTCACACTGTTGGCATAAAAATTCTGGAAAGCCATCAATAATTTTGGGGGGGCTGCAAGTTGCATCTTCTGCCCATACTTCCACAGATAGAAATCTTTCACTTAAGTGACTACAGTGGTCCTCCTCTCCATTCTGCCTCCCTTTCATTCTTCCCAAAATAGATCTATTCACCTTCGCTATTCAAAAAGTTCTGTCAAATGTGTCTACATTATCTTTATATTACTTTTAAATCACACGGTAAACAGCCCCACACCAAATGTAGCTAGCATCCTCCTCAGACACAACACACGTACAATCTCACTGGGCACCTTGATGCCACCCTGAATCTATTAAAAGATGACTGGAACTTCAACATAGTTCTCTCTCCCTCTCTCTTTAAAGAAGTTAATAACTGTATCACACTTCTTTTAGTAAACTATTTGTTTACAAATCAACTTAAGTAGTTTGCACTGTGTATCACTGCAATCACACCAACAAACTGCATTTTAATGCTAATTCTAAACAAAAATGAGAGGGATTAAGAGGGTGACAGCCCCCTCTTCCTAAATTAAATTGTCAGAAAATGCAGTTTGATATCTTGTCATTATGGGACATTAGAGTTGTGGGTCCCAAAAACCCAAGCATTTCATTCTAAAACTCATGCAACTGGCATTAAGATCATATTCTCAACATGGCTTCGCTAGAGGTAAGCATGCGCATTTCTGTAAATTCATGGCTCATGCTCTACCAGCTGCTTTTAATCAAATAGCTGTAGAACCAAGACTGATTGTGCTCGTGTGAAAACTACAGTCCTTAGTCAGGATCAGCTCCCCCATTCTTTCTTCCCTTTCCCTGTGTACCAGCCATCTTTGAAGCCCTCTGTTGATATGGACTGCATCATTTTTTCACTAGTGTTCTGCACCAAGGGCACACTTTCTCTGTAGGAAGCATTTCCTTAACTTGGTCTTACAGCTACCCCATCCAGCAGCCATTTAAACCACCACCTTCCCCTCCCCCCTTCCCTCAGATCAGTTCGTCTTCCCTGGCCCTTTTAAACTACAGTGCATCAGCATTGTATGCTCTGGGCATTCTGTCCTCCAATGTGTAGATGCTGACAGACATTAATTTGTCATCAAACTACAACCTTATTTTTTTTCTTAGCGGGTCTGTAACAACACCCCCCCCCCCATTTCCATTATCCTGTTTCCCTTTCTCACATAATATAGTATATATACAGTTTATAGGTACATGTACATATTTTTTGAATGCACCCATACATACACTCACAGGGTCTATATATCAGTTCATTGAAGATTCACATCAGCGAAGCTGACTTCATTGACCCCAAACCACCAAACTTCACTTCCACGAATGTTCACATCGAAAAAAAAAAGATTTCAAAAGGGAAAGAAAGCACTTGACCAACACCACAGTTTTACACACACTACAGTATGTCAAACCCATCTGAGTGGGGGGCTGTGCCCCCCACACCTCCCTAACTATAAATACCAACTCCAAAATTGCACTACAGTAGGGAAAAAGTCAAAATTGTGCTGTTGGCCAACTGCTTCCTTTCCCTACTTAAATCTTTCATGGATGTGAACATTCACGGAAGTGAATTTCTATGGTTTGGGGTAGATGAAATCAGGTTCTCCGAAGTGAATCCTCGATGAACTGATATACACCCATACGCACATGCATATAATGAGGTTCCCTGCTAAATCAGCGAATGCTTAAAATAGCAAATGCTGTTTAATCGAACCTTTTTATTCAAAACAGTGAAATCCCGAACCACGGAACAAGAAAAAAGTCACTGGGCCATTTTTGGGACTTTGCCATTTCCTCCACTATGGTGCGATCTCAGAGATGGTATATTTAAATAGGGGTGGTGTGGTCAGCACAGCCCCCCCCCAGGGGATGTAGGGAGCAATGCCCCTCACCTTATTTAGTTTTTTCACTGTTCTGTTTGTTCAGCATTTTGTCGTTTCAACATTTTAGGGTCGATTATACAGTGTTTACTATTTTAAGCGTTCACTGTTTTAATTTAGACCCTATAATGACAGTATCAGCACTAGAAGAGTGTTAAAGGTCGCACCAATAAGATAGCACTAAAGGAATAAACATATATCACTTTTATAAATTTTCTTTAAATCTTAAAATAAAAGCTGATAAAAAATAAAAACCTTATTATATTTTATTGGCATTCCCCTCTGAAGAAGTCTGAGTAATAAGAAACAAAAGTACTCAGGTTATACAAACAAAATCAACTCTTTGTTTTGTACTTGCCTGCTTTGGACTTGTACCTCTCAACCTCTTGGCTCAGAAATTCTGGACATAGCCAAACCTAATGGAGCCAAAGGCCCACAAACCAGTCTTCTTCTACTTTCAGCTTTTACCGGTTAGGGGTCACCACAGTGGATCACCTGTCCGCTCATGACTGGCAGTAGAGTTTTACGGTGTCGAGTTGCCAGCCCGGCACCCAACCTTCCACAGAAGGCACACAGACACACGCACTGACACTTAGGGCCATTTTAGAGTGTCCAATCCACCTACAGCATGTCTTTGAGATGTGGGAGGAAACCAGAGCACCTGGAGGAAACCCACACGACCACATGGAGGACATGCAGACTCCGCACAGAAGGTACCCCAGTCGAGGATCAAACCGGAGAACCTCTTACTGTAAGGCAACAACACTAACCGCTGTACCACCGTGGCCACCCACAAAGGCCCACAAATCAATGAAAGACTTTAAATATCTCTCTTATAAACCTAGAAAGTTGCTAGAACAACAGGTTTTGTATAGGTATTCATTTTCTGAATGATAGGAGGTCTGAAATTCAAATGTCTGTCATTATTTAGTGGCCACAATTCTCAGTTTGCTACCACAAATTTCATAAGCAACATATCAAAAATATGAGACAAAAATCTGGATATCCTGCAAAATTCTGCACAGTTGAGAGGTATGCCTAGATTATACTAAGTGCATGGCTTTGGTACTGGACATATATATATATACACAAACAGCCTCCACAAGAGGATATAGTGTATAAAAATTGTCTAAATTAACCATTAAGACTCCAGTCATAATCAAAGTTTGCTGGATGATGACATCTGTACTGGAAGAACTCTTGTGCTAAAAATCTGAACTTCAGCACTGTGAATTATGCATGCATTACAGAACTGGGGATCAGAAAAGCAGGTGGACATGACCACTAGGAGAAAAGCATTTTTCGTTTTTTATGTTCAACCATGATTTGAAATGACTAATTAGATGCATGAAAAGTCTGCATTTGAACCATTTTACTCTGGTTAGTGGGGCATGATGGGATGTGTGGTATGTATGAACAATACTGCAGTCACCTAATTACACTACCACCTGCAGAATCACAGCTGCTAAAGGAGAAATGTAAACTGTTGGCAGATAATGACCTACTTGGTTTGCACATTTTCCTAAGGAGTATATAAGGTGCAAATCCTTAAATTGTAACTCCTTGTTAAAAAGTATCCCTCCTTCTCCACCTCCTTTATAGATTCATTTATTTTACTCCTTTCACCGACTGCAAAGGTCTGTTTGGATCATAACGGCCATTTTTAAGCAGAGGCCTGGGAAGAAAATGTCCGACTATATAATATAAATGAATGCAATTAAATATACAGAGTTCAACAATTGTAGAATTAGAGTACATGCACAGAGTAAGCTGAAACAATTAAATATATACAAGTACCTGAGTAGCGACATTTACAGTTAGGAAGTTGTTGTTGTGTCTTTCGGCTTTTCCTGGTTAGGGGTCACCAAAGCAGAACTCCGGTCCGCTAATGATTGGCAGTAGATTTTTACGTGCTGAGTTGCCAGCCCTGATACACAACCTTCAATGAAGGTACGCCCATTCATGCATGCCCCCACACAGAAGACGCTCTAGCTGAGAATCGAACAGGACAACGTCTTACTGTGAGGCAACAATGCTACCGCAGCACCACCACTGCAGTATTTACAGTTAGGAAGCAAGACGGAAAAATACAAATAATGTGAGTCTATACAAGAAAGAGACATTTGTTCTGTGTGGAGAAAATATTTAGAAACTCTGTAATGACTAGTGCTGTAGTTTATTTGTGGCAGAGCTCACAGAGGTTTGAAGTACGAGTCAGGACATTGGAATACAGGTAGAGAAAAGTACAGTTGTGTACACTTACCATAAATGTAGATGTTTGAGTGTATTCACTGTTGCAGTCATCACACTTGGGTTATCTGCCTGCAGGTAGCCCTCAATCGGCACGAATACCAGAGACTTAGTATTTCTGTGTTGGTTGCTGTCACTCCAGGACTGATGTCAGGTCGTCAGGGGTATAAAAACAGGCAGCCAATGCTATTACATCAATTTTTCTTGCCCCAAATGTCAGGAGCCCCCCAAATAGGGAGCTAAGTTATGGTGGGGAAAACAGCACCAGTAAAAAGTAAATACCAATACCCCTGAAAATGGGTGAGTAATAGACAGAGAGAGAGATAAGGGGTCTGGAGGGAGGGAAACCAGGACTGCAACAGTGAATACACTTGAACATCTACATTTATGGTAAGTGTAAACAACTGTACTACGTTCTTCGTGTTTCACTGTTGCAGTCATCACACTTGGGTAGATTCCCAAAGCTGAAGAAGGGTGGAGGCAGTCAAGAAGAGTTGGGGTTGGCTAGTATGCCTTGCAGGACTGCTGCTGCAAAACCTTCCCTGCATTTGGAAAAAATAGGCAGGTGGTAATGTTTGGTAAAGGTGTGTACAAGATTCCAGGTAGCAGCTTCCAGGATTTCCCTGGTAGGGACTCCCCTAAGGAATGCTGTAAAGGTGGAAGTTGCCCTAGTGGAGTGTGTCCTGACCCCCTGAGGGGTTGGTTTCCCATGGTACTTGTAGCAGAAATGGATGCAGTGTGCTACCATTTGGAAAGTGTTTGCTTTGAAATGGCCTTGCCCTCTGCTCCTGGTGCAAAGCTGACTAGTAACTGGTCAGATTTCCTGAAGGGCTTAGTACTATCAAGGTAGAATCTGAGCTGTCTGTGCACATCCAAGGAGTGCAGGATCCTTTCTCCTTTATTTTGAGGATTAGGGAAGAAAGTTGGAAAATGGATAGATTAGTTGACATCCACACTGGACACCACTTTAGGCATAAAGGAAGGGTTAGTCCTGAGGGAAACCCTGTCAGCATGGAAAATAATGAAGGGTTCCCCAACCATAAGTGCTTGTAGCTCAGACACTCTTCTAGCTGAAGTGATGGCCAGAAGCAAGGCTGTTTTCTAAGAGAGGAATTTTAATTCTGCTGATGCTGCAGGCTCAAAGGGGGGGGGGGCAGAGTGAGCTTTTCCAGTACAAAGTTAAGGTATCAAGCAGGGGTGGGTGCTCTCCTTGGTGGCCTTAAGTTGTTTGCCACACTCAGGAACTGTTTGATAAGAGGGTGAGAGAAAAGAGATGTCTCAGTGTTGTAATGAGCCGAAATGGCAGAGGCATGGATCTTAATGGAGGAGAAGAAGGATAGGCCTTTATGGAGTAGATCTGCTAAGTAATCCATGATTAGAGGCAGGGAGGGCAGAGTTGTGTCCTCTCCTTTAGATTGAATCCAGGAGCAGTACCTTTTCCACTTATCAGCACAAGATTTTCTTATACTGGGTCTTCTGGGTACAAGAATGATGTCCAGCACCTGCTTGCTTAGGCTGGCTACTGAGTGAGGGTTCAAGGAATAAGCCAGGCTGCAAGATTTAGGGTTTGCAGTTGTGGATGCAAGATTTGTCCCCCCTGCTGAAAGACCAGGGCTGCTTTCTGGTGTAGGTGCCAGGGTGGCACCGGTGACAAGCTGCGCAGGAAGGGGGTACCAGTGCTGGTGTGGCCAGTCCGGGGCAATCAGAATTGTCCTTGGTCTGTCCTGTCTTATCTTGAGCAATACTCTTGAGAGAAGGGGCAGGAGGGAAGGCATAGATTGAGAGATTTACCCACTGGAAGGATAGGGCATCCACTTTCCAGGCCCTGCTGCGAGGTGTCCTGGTGTAGAATTGTGGAGTTGGTGATTGCAGGGGGAGGCAAAGAGATCCACCTCTGGGGTCCCCCATTTCTGAATCAGAAGGTTGAAGGTGCTGGGCTCTAGTTGCCACTCATGTGGGTCTAGGAGATTTCTGCTCAAGTCATCTGACAGTGAGTTTTGTTTGCCCGGCAGGAATTGAGCTTGCAGATGTACCTGCATGTCCAAGGCCATTTTCCACAGGGCCATGGCTAGACTGCAGAGTGGATAAGAGTGGGTTCACCCCCTGCTTGTTGATGTACCACATAACTGTGGTGTTGTCTGTTTTTATTAGCAGGTGTCCTGGTGAGAGTAGGTATCTGAAAGATGTCAGAGCGTGCTGCACAGCTAGCATCTCTTTTTGGTTGATGTGCAGATGAATTTGACTTGGGCTCCAGTGGCCCTGAATGCACTTGCCATCCATATGTGCCCCCCAGATATAGTCTGATGCATCTGTGGTTAGGGTGTGGGTGGCATGGGGTTGAGTAAAGGGCAGTCCTTTGTTGTGGTTGCATGCTGCTGCCCAAGAAAGAAACTCTGTCCTTAGACAGGGTATTACAAGAAGGACGGTTTCCGGATCCTGAGAATGTTGGCACCAAAGACTTAAGTACCAATGAAGTTTCCTCATATGCAGTCTGGCATATGAAATTAGTAGAATGCATGAGGCCATGAACCCTAGGGCCTGCAGGATTTCCCTTGCGGATAGCTGGGTTCTGGTGGCCATTTGAGTAAAATAGTCTGTCAGATAGGCTCGTTTTTCTGGAGTGAGGAATGCCATCTGGGATGCTGTGTCCAAGCTTGCTCCCAGGAATACAATCTTTTGACTGGGGACTAGTTTTGATTTCTTTTCATTGATGGTGTACCCCAGGGAGGTTAGAAAGATTTTTTACAAATGTCAGGTGCTGCAACAGCATTTCCTGACTGTCTGCCTGAATCAGGCAGTCGTCCAAATACGGGTAAATTTGAATATTTCTCTGTCTGCAATAAGCAATGGCTGGAGCCAGGCATTTTGTGAATACTCTGGGAGCAGTGGATAAGCCAAAGGGAAGTGCAGAGAACTGATAATGCATGGATCCTGCCCTGAAGCATAGATATTTCCTGTATGACCCCCTTACAGGGATGTGCAGATAGGCTTCTTTTAAGTCTAGGGTGACTAACCAGGCATCTTTGGATAGCACAGGTAGAAGCTGCTGCAGGGTGAGCATTTTGAATTTTGGTACAACCAGGAAGGTGTTGAGAATTGAAGGATCCAGAATTGGGCACCAAGTGCCCTCTTTTCTGGGTACCAGGAAAAGTCAGGAATAGAATCCTTGACCAATTTGTTCCGCAGGAACAGGCTGAATTGCCCTTATAGAGAGCAGGGATTGAACTTGGTTTTGTGCCTCTGCCCACTGGTTTGGAGAAAGGTCTGGGAACCCTTTTGGGGTTGGAAGTCAGTGGAAGTAAAATTTGTACCCCTGGGAAACAATGTTGAGGACCCATCAGTCTTTGGTGATGGAAATCCAGATTTTTGCAAGAGCAGCAAGTTTTCCTCTTAGGGGCACAAGCAGATGGGCAATGGTGGGGAGTGGAATTGAGATGTCATTGGGAATTCTTTCCATAAGGGGGTGATTTAGCACTCCCTGCTTTAGAAGTGGAGGCACTCCATTGCTTAGATCTCTGCATACCCTGGGACTGTAGTCTGGGGGTCTGTTTCCCCTGGGTCTAGTTTGAGATGGCTTTGAGGGGGCTGGAAAGGACCAATGTTTCGAGGGGCAATGCCTACTGAATCTAGGAGGCTGTTTTTGCAAGATTTCTTTGACTATCTGCATAGATTTAGCTTTTTCTTCCATCTTTTTAAGAACCTCTTCTGCTTTGGTGCCAAACAGATTGCCCTTGTTCAAAGGAGTGCCTAATAGCTTTGATTTGACATGGTCTGGCAAGGTCTGCTCCTTAATCCAAGCATGCCTTCTCAGTACAGAACCAGTAACAGTTGCTTTGCAAGATGCTTCTAGGGCGTCAAAGCCACACTGCAATGTATGCTTGCTGACTTGGCTTGCAGAATGCATAAGCTCATGCAATTCTTTACTTTCTGCACAGTCTGTAAAGGTAGCTATTTTTTGCTTAATGAGTTCCATAATATGTTGTTGGTACTTCAGCATGTGAAACTGACAATTCAAAGCCTTAATGGCAAGAGTTGCAGAGGTATATAATTTCTTACCCCATCTCTCCAAAGCTCTGGAATCCCTGCCCAAAGGGGTGGGATTCTTAGCTGTAGTTGCTTTGATACCTTTAGGCCTCTGGGAGATGACCTCTGGGTCAGAAGTAGGATTTTTGAAAAGGAATTTGAGAGAGTCAGGTACTCTGTAGTACCCATCTGGTTTCCTAGGAGCAGGGGGTAAAGTATCAGGAGTTAAACTGGATTCCATAAAGACATCATCCACAACATCCAGGACTGGGGGTATTGCTAAAGGCCTATGTTGTGGCAAATCTAGAAATTCGCTGAGTCTCTTTTTGGACTGAGGATAGTCTTGGCATTCCCACTGGCAATGCTCTCTTAAAGTATGTACGGTTTCACCAAAAGAAAAATCCTCTGGAGCAGAAGCCGAGGGGAATGGATTCCTCTGCATCAGAATCCTAATAAGCAGATAAAGGCATATCTTCATAACCAGATACCACAGAGTCATCGGACTCTTGGTCTGTTGAAGCTGCTGGGGACAGGTCTCTTTCTCTTAGCAGGGGAAGGCTGACTTCCCCTAATCAGTATAATAAGGTCTTCTGCCATTTTAAGCATTTGATGTTATGGCAAGTGAGCAGGTGCAAGAGCTTTGGTTGTTTTTTTTAGGTGTAGCGCGTACTCTTGGCCTTAGAAACTCAGTAGTTTTAGACACGAAAGAAGTTGTCGGTTTGTGTCGAACATCGGTAGTGCAAAGAACTTCCTCAAAAGCCGGTGCCTGCTTAGTAGCTCTGGACCCATTCAAGGTAGAGACATCTGCAGGTTCCATAGTCGAAGAAGAGTCTTGCGGCATATCAGACTCCAAACGGGTCTCAGTAGAGGCCTGCGTATCCATTAAAGCGGGCATCAAGGGCTGTGAAAGTGGCTCACTGAGTACCGGCAAACTGGTGACTAGCTTAACGGAAGCATTGTCAGCAGCTTTGGACCTGTGCGGTCTGTCTCTGTCTTTATCCTTATGTTTCTTCAGAAGACCGGTAGTCAGATGGCTTGCTGAAGCCATTTTGGAATATGAAGATCGACAACGAAAGTATTTAGCGACAATAAGGGCCAGTTGATGAACAGTTTGGGCATTGAACAAGGCACAAAACTGACAGCAAGGTACGTCGTGGTCTGGGCCTAAACAGGTGACGCAGTAAGAATAGAAATCTCAGTGTAGCATTTGCTTTCCACAGGCAAGACGATTGTTAACTTTTTCTGACATTGGTTAGAGCATGAAAAAAAAAGGATCCCCAATGGGGAACTTAGCTTTAGAAGACTTCAGGATAATTCAATTCAGAAACGAAAACACAGGTAGCAGCCGATCGGCACTCATGCGAACTGCTTCTAATTCAGGCTCCTCAGCAAGAAAGACTGATGTAATGGTGTCAGCTGCCTGTTTTTATACACCTGATGACCTGAAATCAGTCCTGGAGTGACAGCAACCGAAGCAGAAATACTAAGTCTCTGGTATTCGGGCCAACTGAGGGCTACCTGCAGGCAGATAACCCAAGTGTGATGACTGCAACAGTGAAACATGAAGAACATCAGAGATGAATGCGAGTAGAAAAAGTATAAATAACACAGTTACAGAATGTAAAATGTAACTCATTAGAATGAAAAGATAGACTCCGAGATATGTACACTGTAGCTTATTTCATGCGGGTAGAGGCGGAGAGCATATCAGTTGTCTAACTGCTTGCTTTGTATGTATGCCCATGCTTTCTTGAATTATATCCAGCTCTGCAGGAAGGTAATTCCATGCATCTGCAACATTGTTAAAAGATAACAGTAATAATAGTATCAGAAATGCTCCCCTGCATAATCCAGCCTTGTTCCTCCACTAGTGCGCTTTTATTCATAAAGGCCTGCTTGTCCATCGCCTTAGACTTTAATTCTCCAAGATAATTAGAAGGTTACAAAGTGTCTGACTCGCCTAAACAAGAACAACACATGCCCCTTCCCTTTCCCTCCTCCTACGGGGGTTGTGTTCTGTTTGAAACACATTTTAAGCATTCTGTTGCCCCTACACAGAAAGCTTCAGTGCTGCAAACATTCATGCAGAGCTGTGGTCTGCAGATATGTAACGAAAGTCTGTGGTCTCCGTGAATATTTTTAGAGAATAAGAATAACTACACCGGCAATTATGCTGCCTTCTGTACATTCCAACATTCTCAGAATGTACTGTGATCCCAACAGCACCCCATGTCTCCTAGAATTCAGTCAGCAGTTCCATATATATTCCTGAATCACCAGAAAAGTCTATGTCCTTCCTAGGATGCCCAGACAACCATAGAAAGTACAGTTTTGTACCTACCATAAATGTAGATGTCCGATAGGCATGCATCTGCAGTCCTTACAAATGGGTTGTCCTGTCGTCAGGCAGCCCTTCGGTCGGCCGGATTCCAAAGTCTGGGTCTGGCCTCGGCTGGTGTCGCACTTCACCCGACGTCATAGCTGCAGTTATTCGGGTATAAAGTCATCAGCCGACGCCATTTTCCTCAGTGTTTCTTGCCCCAGATGCCAGGTGCCCTCTTGGAAGGCTAAATTTGGATAAATGCAAATGGTTCCAAATAGTAGAGAGCAAACAAAAAAAAAATAATCATGTATGTACATATATACAAACAAATACACCATAATAGATTCCCCCAGCTAGCTACAAGATGGGCAAATACCCTAGGAGTACCACAGAGGGGAAGGAGGGTGGGTAATCCTGACTGCAAATGCATGCCTATCGGACATCTACATTTATGGTAGGTACAAAACTGTACTATGTCCTTCAAGGATGCATCTGCAGTCCTTACAAATGGGTAGAATACCATAGCCAAACTGGGGGAGGAGGAGAAATAAGATTATGGTGTAGTTAAGATCCCTTCCAAAACAGCAGTGGCAAAACCTGCTCGGGATCTGGAGTATAAAGGTAAATTATAATGCTTGGCAAATGTATGCACGGAGCTCCAAGAAGCAGCCTCTAAAATGTCTTTGGTAGCCACTCCTCGTAGAAAAGCTGTGGTAGTGGCTGTAGCCCTTGTAGAGTGAGGCCTGATGTTTTCTGGAGTTTTCTTCCCATGGTAGGCGTAACAAAATCTAATGCAATTTCCTATCCACTTAGAGATTGTCTGTTTTGAAATTGCTTTTCCTTCCATTCCTGTTGCATATGCTACCAGTAGCTGGTCAGTTTTTCTATTGCCCTTGGTCCTGTCCAGGTAGTAACGCAATTGTCTATGTACATCCAAGGTATGCAACAGTCTTTCTCCCCTGTTTTGTGGGTTTGGGAAGAATGTAGGTAGGTGGATAGCTTGGTTTAAAGATATCCTGGAGACCACCTTTGGCATAAAAGTAGGATTTGTTCTCATGGACACTCTATCTTGATGGAAGATCAGGAAGGGCTGTACTGCCATTAATGCCTGTAGCTCAGATACCCTTCTTGCTGAAGTGATTGCAAGCAGGAAAGCAGTTTTCCATGATAAGTATTGTAATTCTGCTGTTGCTGCTGGTTCGAAAGGAGGGAGTGTCAACTTTTCTAGCACAAAGTTCAAGTCTCATGCTGGCAATGGCGGCTTCCTAGGTGGTTTTACATTTTTAATTCCTCTCAGAAACTGCCTGTGCAGAGGATGTGAGAAGACTGGAGGGTCCAAGTTGTATTCTGCTGAAATAGCTGATGCATGAATCTTAATGGAAGAATAGGACAGGCCGTTGTGGAAGAGCTCTGCTAAGTATTCCAGGATGTTGGCTATGTTTACCAGTGACACATTTTCTCCTTTTGCAGTACTCCAAATGTGATATCTTTTCCATTTTGCTGAATAATTTTTTCTTGTTGAGGGTCTGCGAGCCTCCAAGATAATGTCTTTAACCCTTTGGGATAAACTTGGGTTATTTGGTCTTATGCAATGTTCCAGGCAGTCAGCTGCAGTGTTTTCAGGTTTGGATGCAGGGTGTTGTAGTTGTTCTGTGTTAACAGCAAGGGAACCAGTGGTAGAGGCCATATTTGTTCCCGAGACATGCTCCTCAGTAATGGGTACCAATGTTGCCTTGGCCAGTCTGGAGCTATCAGGATGATCCTTGGACGGTCTTCTTTGATCTTCAATAGCACCTTGTGCATCAAAGGAAGTGGTGGGAATGCATATGCTGTCAGGTTTTTCCAACTGAAAGATAGGGAGTCCACTTTCCAGGCAAGTGGGTGGTACGTCCTTGTGCAGAATTTCTTCAGTTGGTGTTTGCGTGGGGATGCAAATAAGTCTATTTCTGGTAGTCCCCATTTCCTTGTAATGGTTTTGAATATGTCCGGATGCAGCATCCATTCGTGGGCATCCATGGTAGTTCTGCTTAGTATGTCTGCTAGTATGTTTTCTTTTCCTGGCACAAAAATTGCTTGTAACTGAATGTTGAGGCTCAGGGCCACATTCCAGAGTTCCATTGCCATCCGGCATAGAGGGTACGAATGTGTGCCTCCCTGTTTGTTGATGTACCACATAACTGTGGTGTTGTCTGTCCTTATCAACAGTTGACCTTGTCGAAGAAATGGTCTGAATGTCTGGATTGCCAGTTTTACTGCCAGCATTTCCTTTTGATTTATGTGTAGGTGCAGCTGGTCTTGAGTCTATAAGCCTTGTATGCACTTGTCCAGCATGTGCGCCCCCCAACCGAGGTCTGAGGCGTCCGTTGTGATGGTCTGGCTTGGTTGAGTGCTGTGGAAGGGCAGTCCTTTGTTTGATTGACAGGCCTGAGCCCACCATTTGAATTCTTGCTTCAGGCATGGGATTTTTGGAATTTGGGTTTCTAGGCTGTGCTTGTGCTGAGACCATAAATTCCTTAGGTACCACTGTAACTTTCTCATATGCAGTCTGGCATGTGGGACCAAAATTATGCAGGATGCCATGAAACCCAAGGCTTGCAGGACTTTTCTTGCTGTTAGCTGGTTCTGTTTTGTTAATGCCAAGAAGTAGAGAGGGAGTTGTTAGAAATGCCATTTGTTGTGATGTGTCCAGCTCTGCACCCAAAAAGGTTATCCTTTGGGATGGTATCAGCCTTGACTTTTTTATATTGACTGTGTATCCCAGGGCTTGCAGTAGATAAATGACCCTTTTTAAGTCTTCTGCTAGTTTGTTTTTGTTGTCCGCTTGTAACAGGCAGTCGTCCAGGTAAGGGTAGATTTGAATTCCCTGAAGCCTGCAATGAGCAATTACTGATGCCAGGCATTTCGTGAACACTCTGGGCGCAGTAGATAAGCCAAAGGGCAATGCTGAGAATTGATAATGCTCTGATCCTGCAAGAAATCTGAGGTATCTTCTGCAATTTGGTCGTATGGGGACGTGCAGGTATGCCTCCTTGAGATCTAGAGTTACCAGCCAAGACTCCTTGCCCAACATGGGAAGAAGCTGCTGTAGGGTCAGCATTTTGAATTTTGGGACAATGAGGTATGTGTTTAAAGCGGACAGGTCGAGAATAGGTCTCCATTGGTTTTCTTTTCTTGGTACCAGGAAGAGCCTGGAGTAAAATCCTTGTCCTTGCTCCATAGATGGTACCTTTTCTACAGCTCTCATCCTTAGTAAGTGAGTTATTTGCTTTAGAGCTTCTGCCTTTTGATTTGGAGGTAGGTTTGGCATTCCTCTCTTCCTTGGTAGAGTATGGAAGTGAAACCTGTAACCTTGGTCTATTGTCTGCAAAATCCACTTGTCTCCTGTGATGTAATGCCAGTTTACTGAAAATAAGGCTAGCTTTCCGCCTAAGGGTGCTTCTAGTTGTTCCCTGGTAGGCGGTGCTAGAGCCAAGTCACTGTGATTGTCCTGTAGTCGTGGTGGTGGCTGTATCTGTGGCTGTACCTCGCTGGTTGTTAGCCTGCCACTGACGCTATCTGTAGGCACCTCTGGATTGACCCCTGCCTCTTGAGCGCCTATTCCTGCCTCTCTGAGCTTTGGAGGTGTCTGGAAAGGACCAATTCTTGGAGGGCCAATTCCTGCTAAACCTTGGAGGTTGGACCTGTAAGAAATCTTTGACTGTCTGGACAGATTTTGCCTTCTCTTCCATCTTCTTCAGCACCTGTTGTGCAGGAGAGCCAAACAAATTGATCTTGTCCATGGGAGCATCCAGTAGCTTTGATTTAACATGATCTGGTAAGGCCTGCTCTTTTAACCATGCATGTCTTCTGATCACTGTGCCAGTCATGGTTGATCTAAAGAAAGCCTCCAGTGCATCATAGCCGCATTTTAAGGAATGGTTACTGACCTGCTGAATGTTATGAACCATTTCCTGAACAGATTTTTTGTCTAATGGTTCATCCGAGGACAGCTTTTTAGTTAACTGGTCTAACATAAATTCTTGATACTGGATCATGTGGAATTGACAGTTCAAGGCCCTAGCTGAAAGAGTAGCAGAAGTGTAAACTTTTTTACCCCATCTCTAAGGCCCTAGATTCCCTTTCAGAGGGGAGGGTTTTGGTAGAGGTAGCTGCTACAACCTTGGGTCCCTGGGAGATAGTTTGGGATCTGCAAAGGGGCCTTATACAAATGATAATGTGTGTCCGGAACCCTGTAGTACCTATCGGGCTTAGCAGGGGCCGGAGGAAGAGAATCAGGAGCAGTACAAGCATCATTAAAAGCATCATCCACAACAGTAAGTACTGGAGGAATGGCTAAAGGCCTATGCTGTGGCAAATGCAAAAAGGTTCTAAGCCTTTTCCTAGAATCTGAAAAATCCTGGCCCTGCCATTGAAATTGTTCCCTCATAGCATGCAAGGTTTCCCCAAAAGAAAATTCCTCAGGCAGAGAGGCAGAAGGAATGGACTCTTCTGCATCAGAGTCCTCATAAGGAGAAAAAGGGGCCTCTGGAGGGTCTGAATTATCTGTTTCATCAGAGTAGCCATCTGAAGAAACTGGCTCAGGGGGCTCTACTCTAGTCCTCTTCTCTGGAGGTGGGTGAGAGGCCCTGTCTGGATGTGTTTGGGATCCCCGGATCAAAGAAATGAGATCCTCTGCTAGACTAAGCATTTGTGAACTAGAACTGGGCCTGTGAGAGGGGGTCTTAGCAGGCACAGTTTTGGTAGTTTTTGCTGCTTTAGCCCTGGCAAAGGCCTTAATCGACATGGATGCAGGAGGCCTAGCAGCTCCACTTGCAGGGGTAGAAATATCCAAAGGGATAGTATCTGATAAATCCTGTGAAACTGCAGGAGCAGGTGGGATTTCAGTAGCAGATTCAGCCAAGCTGGATGAGGCCTCGGTAAGTGGCAAGCTTTCGGCCGAAGGAAGAACCGTGGACTCTGTTTCAGCCGAAACCGAGACACTCGCGTTATTTAACCGCGTTTCGCGAAACCGCGGACCGCGAGTGTCGGTCCTTTTCTGCGCTTTTAGAAATTTGCGTAGTCGGAGTATCCGACGGTATAATGTAAGCAAAAGCGGAGCCGAAAAACTCTTCAGCAAATTCAGACCGACGTCTAAGCGTTCGTCAGTAGAAAGAAGCACAGGCTAGACAAGCTGCTACGTCGTGGTCTGGGCCTAAGCAAGGTAAGCAGTAAGAGTGGAAATCTTTATGAGGTATTTGTTTCCCACAATTTAAACAGTTATTCACTTTTTCTGACATCGGCTGAGGCAAGAAAGAGTCCCCAACGGGGTACTTAGCTTTTTAGAAGTCTTCGGTAGTAGTAGAAGTATTCGGTAGTAGTAATCTCTGGTTCTGACAGACCGGCACTTGCGAACAGCTTCTGCTTCGGGCGCCACGCGGCAAGAAAGACTGAGGAAAATGGCGTCAGCTGATGCCTTTATACCCGAATAACTGCAGCTATGACGTCGGGTGAAGTGCGACACCAGCCGAGGCCAGACCCAGACTTTGGAATCCGGCCGACCGAAGGGCTGCCTGACGACAGGACAACCCATTTGTAAGGACTGCAGATGCATCCTTGAAGGACATCACCTTATGTGCCTTCCAAGATGTCCAGGAAACTCTCCTTGCATCCAGAAACATAATGCGTATTCCTAGTGCATCCCAGAAGCTTCAGCATACTTCTTGTGCTTCCCGCTTCATATGAACCACAGGATTTTCCAGTGTACTCCTTAGTTATATCAGGATCCCCCAGAGGACTCATCATGCAATACAAAAGAATCCTAGGATTGCCAGAACAGTTCCTGTGTTCTTTTATCCTCACAGAATTGCTAATGCCTCACAAAACTTCTCATATATCTCATGATCAGAAGAGAGCTCCTGCATGTCTCAGAATCCCCTGAAAAATTCTCACATCTCATAATCATCAGAAATTTTAACACATTTAGGAATCCGCAAAGCAGACCCTGCATATCTCAGGATCCTAAAGCATTTCATGTACATCTTCAGAGATTTCACACTGCACATATTAGGATCCCCAAACCACCTCATGTCTTGCGAAATCCCATGAGCACCAAACACTCCTAGCACTATAAACATGTTCCAACATCCCAAGAGCACTCTTCGTGCATCCTGAGATCTCCACAGCATGGGCCAATCATCTTTCTAGATGGACTGCTATCTTTAAGATAATATGATATAATCATATCTAAGTCCGCTTCCACTTTAGCTTAAGTTAATAAATAACTGTGCCCTAAAGATGCAAACTTCCTTTAATTGTTTTCTTACCTAAATTCACTACCTTGCATCTTCATTGTGAAATAAAATTATGCCATTATGCATTTCACAATGATCACAGCTTTAGCATTGTAAAATATCTTATTCTCTCTACTCCACCAACTCCACAAACCCTGTTACAAACCTTCCATCTACAAGCTGCTTTAACCTCCAGCTCCTCTGCAGTATCCTACATATGCAGAGAAGAAGACTGGATCAAGAACTGAATGCTGCAGTACATTTGAGTATAACTTCCGGGTCTTTATCTCTACCATCCATGTGCTGTTTTCAAGATTTTTTAATACAAACAATTGCACTAAGAACCATTCGACATGGAGTTAATTAGAATACTAACCTTTTTGCTTAAGATACTGTCAAACACTTTAAAACTAAGAAGAAATCCACTCTCTCCAAAAGTCACTTACATTAGTACCACTGTCAACAACATTAGTGAGCTCTGTTAATCCATGCAGCACATGGTCCTTTGTCCCAGTGAATATCACACACACTTTTTTAAGCTATCCCATCAATATCATTTTATCCATAGAGTGTGTTTTGTCTTTACACCTCTGGAAAAACATTTAAGTTGCTGAAATGCCTCTGCCACTTTTTATGGTACTCACTAAAGTCTATGGACACACATACACACACACAAACAAGTCAGCCAACATAAAACTCCTCCTCCTAAACTCAAATTTACACTTTAGTTTTTTTTTGTATTTTTAAATTAAACTAAAAAAGAAGAATTGAAATACAGCATACAGTTCCCATTTACAAAGAACAAAATTACTTTACAGATTGCATAAATAAGAGACATTGTAGCCCCCCCCCCAATAAATACCATAGGTAACCTATAACATCCATCTAAATCCAAACCTTCACTAAGTTTAATTTAAAAATGATAAATAAAATAAAAAGATGAAATGCAGACCACATTTCCTTTTCACTGGAAAGTTAAAAAAATAACAAAATATTTATAACTGTCTACATGAAATCCATAAGCATAATCCCTAAAACATTTCCAACTTAAATCAACCTCCTAAAATGAAATCTGTCCTTATTAGAATGAAAAATTACAATAAAATAATAAGCTGAAGAACCACTAATTCTGTCCAACCCATAGCAACTACAGGAGAAAACTACTCTAGACTTTCCAGTCATAAAAACCTACACAAACCCCTCTTTAAATAAAAACCATAAGCAATTAACATAGCCCGCTAAAGTAAAATGGGGAGCACTAGACAAAAACACACAAAACTGGCTAAATGGACATTTGAGAATCTATTTTGTATGAGATATGAAATACCCTATATTGCTGGATTAAAGAACTTGAGCCGGGGCTTCCTTTCACCACTTATGATTAAATTCATTCCTAAATCTATGGTACCAAGAGATTTACTGGACCATGTAAATACATCAGAGTCCCACTTACTCTACAGTCATATACAAGTATAACTAAACTGCAAAACTGTATTAGTGGCAAGTTCTCAGCTTCAGGTTCCATGGTTCATGTCTGACCTCCTGCCACCATCTTCTCAAGACTGTGCTTGAAAAAAATTCACGTGGAGAAGTGCTTTACTCTGGTTAAATTTAAATAAATGAATGACTGCCTACTATAACCTTTACTATATGTAAAGACAACTGCCATAGTGGTACAGAGGAATAAAGTCCCAAATACAAACCAGGTGCCCGTGGGTCACCTACAGACCCAGATGCTGGAGGACAAGGGTGGATGTGCATGACATATGCTAGCTCTTCTATCCTAGGGGGGAATCAGGCAGTTTGGTCCACAAGAACAGGGACACCCAGCTGGGACTGTGCACTGAAGCAAAGTAGCACTAAGGGCTATGACATGCAAGACCACCAAACAGAGTGTGATGTAGCAGGGGTTGGGCATGTGAGGTGACAAGCACAGTGAGCATTTATGATCTGTGCTCCATGACGATAACAGTGGATTGGACATATTATTTACAGCTATGATGGCTGCCTGGGTGAGAGCCTCCCACAATTAGATTTTCCACAGGCAACAACTGGGCCAAGAAGTTAACAGGCAGATGGATGGTCAGCAGGCATATGGAAAAATAGATACAGACTACTATATATAGTTACCTTGGTGAGTTATCATGGAGATAAACTGAAGAGGGTAAACTAAACTTCCCTTTCCCTAGCAACAACTTCCAGCTCATCTTGTGATATCTCAAATAATCCCTAGGCAAACTGAGTGATAGTCTCTCTCCAAAGTAGCCTGCTTCTGCCCCAATGCTATACACAATAAAAGACATCCAAAGGGCATACACACAATATGCCCAAACCAAATCTAGTCCTTTCAAGCTGGAGAGGCAGAGGCTCTCTATCCTACAAAACTGCCAGGTTCTTTAGTGTGATAAAGTGACAAATCCTAGGTACCCTGCAAATGAACATCATTTCTGCTGTTTCTATCTGTGAACTCATTCTTTTGATGACTCAGTTCTCATTACAGTAGAAGATCTGCAGTATTGCCACCACTGCATCCACATGCTGGTGAGTCTCCTGCTCTCCTTTACCATCACTTATGAACCACATCCCAAAATACCAACTGTTCCACTTGAAGCAGCTGCTGTTTCTCACTTGGACTGAGCAAGCCACTCATCTCAAGATCAGAATCAGGATCTCAGAGATGGTGGAACTGATTTACACATGAGATGCTTCCAACAAAGCAATGAACCACTCCAGTAAACACCGGATATCACAACCATCACTTGGTACATACAAAAGGTCTACAGGCAGCAAAACTGAAAACTTTCCATTATTAAAATTAGGCATTGTATACTCCTTGGCTATAGTATTGTATACTCCTTGCCCATAGTATTGTATACTCCTTGCCTATAGTATTGTATACTCCTTGCCTATAGTATTGTATACTCCCTGGCTATAGTATTGTATACTCCCTGGCTATAGTATTGTATACTCCCTGGCTATAGTATTGTATACTCCCTGGCTATAGTATTGTATACTCCTTGGCTATAGTATTGTATACTCCTTGGCTATAGTATTGTATACTCCTTGGCTATAGTATTGTATACTCCTTGGCTATAGTATTGCATACTCCTTGGCTACAGCTGATATCATGTCCAAGACAACCACAAAGAGAGAAGAAAGACATATCCTTGGTAGCGACTTGCGCGGACAATGAAAATACAGACAAAATTTGCTTAAGAAATACATGGACTGAAGGCACACAGCAGATGACTTGGGACCCCATACCACTTGGGCAACTGGGATATGTGAAAATGATAGACTTCAACAACTGGCTTAGTTTCTGGTGTCACAACAAGAGATCCAATATCTGTCAACCTGGGGAGACATGATCGATAAAGAATGACAGTTTGCACTTGTCACCACTTTGCTTCAGGAAACTGACAAAACCTTTATTTATTTATCCCCATAGTGCCATTTTTAGGTCAGGCCAAGTTGTTAAACCTTCCAACATAGCAAAAATTACTCACGACCACCTAAAAGCACTGCTGCTCAATACTAAGAGTGTAAATTAAAAAAAAAAAACTGCACTCCTTGGAAGTACTTTTCATCCTGGAGAATGAAGGCACGTGTACAGTCACAGAAACATAGTCCAGAACCATGGAGAGCACCCTGGCTATCCAAGGCTATAATATCTTTCATATATTTCAATTCCCAACAGCTCAGGAAAAAATTAAGAGAGGAGGTGTCCAGTGTTCATGAAGGACAAGTAAACCCTACACCGGTCCAACAACATGTCTTACTTGAGCTGCTCCATGCCCAACTAACCACAGGTGCAATCCCCTATCATATTCTTGCTAGCTACAGAGCTATTAACACGAGTCTGGAAAACCACACATCCTACCTTAACTTACTGGAATCTCTCAACATTCAGCACCATATGTAAGTGTGACTTCAGCTATGCCTTCATAAACTGGGAGACTTATATGACCCATAGTTCAGTTGCTCAGTATTTTTTGGACTTCATCAATGCAAACACCCTGCAGCAATTAGTTTGACAAGTACAGGTACAAATATCCAAGGCATAGTACTCAAAAACATGGGGAGAAACTGCTCTCTCCCATGCATTAACTCCTCCCTGGTAATATCTGACCACAAAATTATCTCCTAACCTAACCTAAAACCCCAAACTCCAAACCTGTTAAGAACTTTGATAAGGCCAATTACCTCAAACTTAGTGATGAAACTGCGGTGGTGCTGCTGCGGTAGCGTTGTCACCTCACAGTTAGAGGTTGCCCGTTCGATTCTCAGTTAGAACGTCTTCTGTTTGGCGACATGCGTGAATGGGCGTTCCTTCATTGAAGGTTGTGCGTTAGGCCCGGCAAGCCAGCACGTAAAACTCTACTGCTAATCATTAGCAGACCGGAGTTCCGCTGTGGCGACCCCTAACCGGGAAAAAGCCGAAAGACACAAACAAACCTCAAACTTAGTGATACCTTATTAAACTTCCAAACCCGGGTAACACTGAGGCCTACTCTGTACAGTACACAAAAGCACTGTACAACTAAATTCATAGCTATTTAGAGAAGGCAGCACCAGCTTGAGTCAAGTCTATGATTACTGGCAAAATTAAACCGCATTGGTGGACCCCTAGCATAAACAGGCTATTTAACAAAAGCACGAAAAATTTTCTCCAAATCCAAGAAGGAACAGATAAAACAATGCAAAAAAAAAAAAACACTCACTTGTCTAAACAAACAAATTAGAGAGATGATCAGATCTGCCAAAGCAAACTACAAAGCAGAGACAGCTTCCCAGGTGAAAGATAACCGTAAGTTTTTTTTTTGTTGTTTTTTTTTTTTTTTTAATTATGTTTGGAACCTCAGTGGAATCGCTGAGAGTTGTGCAGAGTTAACCATGAATGGTGACACGTACACACAGCCTGAAACTAGAGCAAACCTGCTGCCCAACAAGTTCAATTCAAATTTCTCCCCCATCAACACCCAAAGAAATACCCACGACCATCTCTCTACTGGTCACTATGAGGGAACAGGTCCTTACTGCGCTTGCTAAAACCATAAACACTGGCTCCGTGGGTTTCAACAACATTCTAGGATGCTTCTTAAATAGATTTAGGCAGGATCTATCGGGGCAACTAGAAACTCTTTAACCACAGCCTCCAGACATGCTTTATCCCAAAGGAATGGAGGACTACAACAGTCAACCCTGTGCACAAGGGGGGGCCCATCAACTGACCCAGGGAACTACAGACCCATAATGCTTGACCAGTCTTAGCTGCAATGTCATGGAGAGAATTATCATGGACCTGGTCGATAATGACATAGGAAATCTCCAAACAGTGGACCAAACTCAGTTTAGCTTTGTCAAAGGGAGGTCTTGCCTGGCCAGTCTGGTAGACTTCAAGTCACCAGAGCCAGGGATGAGGGTAAAATGATACACACTGCATAGTAGACCTGACCAAACCTTTCGACACAATCCCCACTCAGGGATCATAGATAAACTTGCTGCTTTATGCATAAACCCCTACATCATCAGATGGATAGCACATATTCCCTTATGGACCAAAACAGTCTGTAAAATGACTCAAGGCTCCAACACCTAAAGACACACTACCCCATTACTACCACATCCCATATCTGGGGAATTAAGATACAATAGTGTCATATCCTGGGTATTACTGGCTAGGCTTGTAAAGGCTCTTGCAATATTAACCTAGTAATTTCCTATGAACCTATGTGACTATATGCCTTCTGCTGGTCTACATAACACCTGTGGAGAGTAATACAATCTCACATGACCCCTCCAATATTTCTACTAGGTCAACTAGCTGATCCACTTTTTCAGCATAGAATCCACATGTTTAACTGTTGGATGAAATCCCCTAATACAGTGTCTTCCAGGAATGCTGAGAAACATGATTCTTCTATAATACAGCATACAACCCTCCTTGTTTGAGAATGGAGACCACCACCCTAGTTCAATAATTCAGTTACTATCTCAGCTTTCCATGCAACTCTGAAAAGGCATGTAAACCATGCCCAACCAAGTCTAGCACCCTCTTGGTTTCCAGATTGAGTTCATCCCATTTCAGCAGCCTTGATAATGCCCTTACATTTGAAGTCAGTGTTTCTCATCCTCACTGAAAACAGCTTGAACAGTTATACTATCTTTTCATCTTGGGTCACCTTATTGTTTGCCAAAACCTCTGCGGCCATCTGAAAGTCATTCTCAGTTGTTCCCAAATTCCAAACATGTGCATTCCTTAAGGGTTAGTAACATTAAAATTAAAGAATGCCTTTCAGCCACAGATACTTGCTACCACCTTAGCTAATAATGCACAAAATAGCATTTATTTGGACTTCACATACCAACCCCTCCCAAGTATAGATTAGAAGTTCTACATTCATATACACACTACTACAGAGTTTTCTATGAAACCAGTAAAGATAAGCACTATAAATCATTAAAGCCATAAAATGTACAGTACCATAAATGGTAAAATCTTTTCTAATAAACATTCTACGATATCCACTAAGTTTGTTAACTAGAAGTCTGTAACATGCAATCCCTCTTGTTCAGTTCATCAGGTTCACAAGGCTGGCATGTGACACAGAAAGCACTGCGCAACTCAGACCAGGCTTTAAAAAATCCTTAAAGGTCACAAAGCTAACAAAACTGCATGCTTCAGCCTTACTCAATGAATACTAACATAAGGAAATTGGATGTTATTCTTAGAGGATTAGATGGAAGGCTTGTTGCTGTGTGTTGCATATAACCAAACACCTGAATGCATTCCTAAAGACAGACATGAATGGCATCAGTTATCTGAACATTAAACAGGGTTACTACCTGTCCCTCTTTGCTATGTCCAGTGGGAAAAAATGATTAAGAAAAAAGGCCAATGTCTTGACATTTTTTAGGACACAAAGGAGGAACGTTTCCATTAACAGTTACATAAAACAGTTTTATATTTTTATTCCTGAAACACCATAACAGGATAACTAGGGTGGGACACAGAGGGTGACTGTACTATGACAAGCTGTAAGAGCGCATGCTTGACAGACACCAATGTTGCAGAAGTGCAGTACTGTTTTATGAACAGAGTGTCTTACCACATTTGTAGTCACAGACAAATGCTGATGCTCTCACACTTTGTGTGGCTTTTTTTTTTTTTTGCTTGGTGCCAGTGTGTGGGGAATGCACAGTCCACCATGTGACCGCATTTCAGCTCTGGCTTTTACGTTAGCAGCAACATCCAGTCCTTTACCCTGGTTGCAGATTTGGTATTGTCCTGTCAAACTACATATTTTCATAAAATGTTCCACTTTGGGCATCTGAAAAGTCAGTAATCCTAAAGACACTACCTGTGTACCAGTAAACCTTAGACAACTGGATGCAACAGGTCCATTTTCTGTCCACTCATGTTCATCCTTGTATGAGCTGTAACCCACTGAAGATAACATGCTAGGAATAAACACAAACAAAACTGAACTATTCTGTGCAATACATATGCCTGCTGCTGTAGTCTCTTCACAGTGGCCACTGTGTTCATTTGTACAAGTGAGAATGTGCTATAGTTCCCCCATTTGGTATGCAGGTTCTTCGTATGACCAAGAAGGCCGCACATGAAAATGGCCTGACAGAACTCAGCACATAACATATGCACATACATTACATGCCGTATACCACTTCTCCAGGCACAATTGCTCATTTCCACTCTCCCCCACCTGGAACCTCATGCCAGAGTTGTAAATCAGTCTTGGTGCTTCTGAGTCCCAGCCAAGATTTCATACATGTATGCCAAGCAGCTAGGCTACACTGTCAATTCTAACTGGACTCCGGCTTTACAAAACATCAAAGGACAATTTACAGCAGCATACTTGGCAGAGAACATGACACTGTTACTAGCTCATTTACATGCAAGAAATACTATTGTTTCCACCAAGCCTAAGTCTCAAAAAGAATAGGCTTTACTCACAGCTTTCAAAGTGTCACTTGGATAAGGATTACATGTCTATGAACTGCACACACTGTACTTATACCAAAACAACTCATTGGAGTGATTACCCTTATTGGAACTCCTCACTGTGCAATGGACCAATTTAAGATTACTTAAACTGGAATTTACTGAGTTTACAGAAATAAGAAGTTGCTACTCTTACTGGTACAGCATAAACAATTCACCTTCTATGTATCTAGCGTCTAGTAAAATACAGTAATTTTCAGAGTAACATTTGGCTCGGACAGCTATTACAGGACATGATGAAGATTTAGTCCAGAATTGAACAAGCAGGAAAATTATAAGGGTAGCTCTGTAAAGTTCCAGATGAACTTTTAGATCTAATAAGATTTGTGTTGATTTATTTAGAGAATTATCTAAACTCAGTGTCTATGCTGATGAAGATAAAAATCAGTGAATGCCTGCATACACTGAGATTTCAAAGTTACTATCAGTGAAATATAAATACTGCTGAAAATCCCTTTCCAGAAACAAAAGTATTTTTGTAGCTCTCTACACCCTGACAGAGTATTTTTTTTTAATTATTGCGACAAAGACATATGCACAAAAGGAAAAAAAATTCCAATAAATTTATTATAATAAAGGATCCTCCCAGCAGAAGAAAATGATTTTTGGAGTGCTCCCTATACCTGTTTAGTAGCAAAGATTGGGAATACGATACTGTAACATGCTAGAATTCTGAAGATGTCACCCATATTGCTGATAAGGGAGAACAATGCAGAACAGCCGAATAATCCATAGAAGGCTCAATAGCCTGGAAGTGTGAGTTTATATCAAAAAGAATTACATGTCAATTTTTCAGATATAAAAAAGCTACCATAAGCATGTGACTAAAAAAACAAAATGCAAAGGTCGCCACAAAAAGCACAGTCAGTTATAGTCATTCTGGCCTCAGACTATTAAACTGAAATTTCTGCACAATCTCAGACAAATACTGCACCCTTCAAAGACTTTACTTCAGAGCACTATGAAACGGAAATGAATGGATGGCTCTGCTGATATCAGTTTGACTTCTATATTCCTATAAGGTTAGTACATGATGTGGCTTATAATGGCTTAATATGGAACTGGCATGACTGTACTGCAAAACATGACAGCAGAGAGACCAACAGCATTTGAGATACAGCAGTACAGTAATTATATGGGCGTGGGCATAATGCTCTAGTAGCCATAAATGGATACGACACAATATCACAGGCATGGTCATAAAACCCTAGTAGCCATAAAGTGATGCAATAATACAATAATGATACAGGCATGGGCATAATGCCCTAGTACCTAAAAGGCAGTGTAACACAACAAACATAAAGGCATGGGCATAAAGTCTTTATAGCCCAAAAGGGATTTAACACAATCATATAGGCATGACCTTAAAGCCCTAGTAGCCACAAAGAGATGAAATCATTCAATAACCATACAGGCACAGGTATAATGCCCAAACAGACAAAGGGATATAACATACTCGTTCAGGTATGGGCATAAAGCGCTAGTACCATAACAAGATGTAATGACCCAATAATCATACAGGTGTGAGCAAAATGCCCTAGTAGCCATAAAGGGAAACAACACAATTATTATATAGTTGTGGTCATACTGCCCTAATAGCCATAAAGTGAACTAATGCAATAGTCATTTATGCAGAGGCATAACGCCCTAGTAGCCATAAAGGGGTATAACATAATAATCATGCAGATATAGGCAGAATGTCCTAGTATCATAACTGTATCTTATGAAATACTTCACTTCAGTATTCGTAAACTGACTTAAAAAAAGTAAGCAGGAATGCTACTATAGTTTAGAATTTCAATAGGCTGGGTATTCCACTTAGCAATATGCTCCAAATACCAATTAATTTGATGCTATGTTTTGTTTGCCAAGATAAAAACAATTTCACTTGATTAATATAGAGCAAGAAATATTTTTAAAAAAGTAAAAATCATGTAAATAAGCTCATGTATGGATGTTTTTACCCTGCAATTATAAACATGCATGATGTGTAACTTAAATGAGGAATTTTTCTTCCCGGGCTTCCACTGAAAATGGGGTTTGCCCAGTCGGACTATTTCCATTCAACAAAGAGAAACAAACAAATGAATGTGTTTTCCATCTTTTTAACCCCAACTACTCCCACAATAAATAGTTATATATTCCCTTGTAAAGTAATATCACATGACCACATGCAAGTCTGTAACTTGCATATATTACACAAGTGTAGGTAATCATTCTTTACAGCTTTGCATATCCATATCCTAGATCATTCTAGTGCATTTCCTCTAAATGTTCTCCAGTTGCACTTTGTGACTTTTTTTTTTTAAAAGGGTAGCATAGAGTTTCCAAATTCAGTTTTAGGTCTAAGTATCGTACTTGAATGGGTACAAAACTGATTGTGTTTTATGATTTTACAATAAACTGCTGCCTGATAATATGTTGGAATTTTGTACTCATTCAAGTACGATACAGAGGTGGATTTATGGCGGCACTACCCCTTACAAAGTCTGCATGAAAAGGGTAGCATAGAGTTTCCAAATTCAGTTTTAGGTCTAAGTATCGTACTTGAATGGGTACAAAACTGATTGTGTTTTATGATTTTACAATAAACTGCTGCCTGATAATATGTTGGAATTTTGTACTCATTCAAGTACGATACAGAGGTGGATTTATGGCGGCACTACCCCTTACAAACTCTGCACGACTGTTTTGTTGCTTCTTTGTGGTCTTTTTTCAATGCATTTTGAAAACCCCTCTTACTGTTATACCAGATTCTTCATAGGCTTGCTGAATTGTTCACACACTGTTCTTAAAAATCATATCTTAATAGTTTACAGCAATCTTTAACAACGTATTTCTAGCCTTCCACCTCTCCAACATTTTATTTTTGACTTTGATTAATCATTTTGTTTTAAAACCTAAATCACCAAAAACTTGTTTTTGCAACATTCGATTGCTTTATTATTGTCTTGAACAAAGCAATCTCTTTTTCAACGGAGAACACATTTCATCTGCATTCACTTCATAGATACTGTTCCATGAAAATATTCATAAAAAAAGTCATTCACCTTCAAATGTTTTATTCTTATAGTACCTTCTGGAGATTTATTGCTTAATTGAACCTGACACAGGTAATACTACTGATATAACTGTGTCAGAACAGTTACTGCTAGCATTTTACATCATTCTTTCTATACAGTATGGGAAATGTATACAACATTGCCCAACCTACTTGGTTCCCTTAGGATCTGGATCAGACTATTCTAATATACAAATGTACTAAACATCCTTTTCAAGCCACTGGAATTGTCAACTTTGCCCCAAACCAATCCTCAGAGATCCCCCTATATGACACCTTCCTGCAAGTTTACAAAACAGATAAAGTGTATTACTGTTCTTTCCAGTTCTCATTTACCATAATTTGGGTCCTATATGTGTGCATAATTGGTATAACACATCCTCTGGTACACATTAAGTATTATACAAATACAAAAAAATGATTAAACCGCTATTATAAACAATGTCAACAATAATTGAAATATGTGAATGTATTGTGGATAGGAAGATGACAGAACAAGTCTGAATTACTCACAATTTGTTATGCTAGATAAAATGTTACTTTATCACTAGGCTACAGGTTTTGCTTACTAAGGGCAGGATTCATAAACACATTGCACCATGTAGTAAGGCTAATATGTGGTAAAACTGTACACTAAAGTCCTTCTTGAGTCATAAGAAGTGATGCACCCCACGGCATCATAAACTGTCTTAACTCATGACTTACAATTATATTCAATACATGAAATACACAAGCAAATGAGCCCTACTTCTAGGAATGTGTACAATTTACAAATATTAAACCAAATACAAATGGGCTGGTCTCAATGAAGCAACTAACAGGACTAAAACCACGTAACTACAGATGGTATAGTACTTATGGCTGTGTTGACTCCTTTTCCATTTAGATGTAACAAATCCATCAGTAACAGAGTTAAGGTGTTGACTCGCTGTAATGACAGGTGGCATACAGTATTTAATTAGCTACATAGTGCAGGGATCGTGGTGATGACATTCTGAAATCAAGAAAAGGATAAACTTGTTAAAGCACTTCACCAGGGCAAGACTCAATTTTAACAGTGGACAAGGGGTGTTGAACAAAAGCTTAAGGACACCTAAGCATTGTTAAGATTGGCCTTCATACTAGAAACCAAGATCATACAAGAACTCCCCTTCGCCACACTTATTAAAAAAAAAGTGCAGCACAATAAAATGTCTAATAGTTTTTAAAGCCATTAGTTCTAAGGAGGAGTGCTTTTTTTCTGCTTGCTGTCCATACCTCACGGCTGTCCCTAATTTTGTCTCATATTTTTACACAGTCTCTCAAAAAATGTTTGCTTTTCTGCTACCTGACTGCGGATCACAGTCGTTCAATAATAAAAACAATATGGACAAATATCTGGCACTGGTCTTTTAAAAAAAAGTCTAAAGTCTGAATGTGAACAGATAAAAGTGCTCACTGTTTGTGTGTGTGTGTGTGTGTGTGTGTGTGTGTGTGTGTGTGTGTGTGTGTGCTCGTGCAAAAATGTAGGTTTTAAGGGACAACACAGTGGATTTCGGGTTTTTTCTTGTTTTTAGTCAGTCAATAATGTCAGAGTTTCATACTTACTGCACACAAAATGCAAGCTAATGCAAAACATTTTGCTCTTTTGTGAATTAGAAAAATTTAAATACTGCTCCTGATTTTGGTATGCTGCATTCTTTTGTCTGACAGAGCTGAAGCATTTGGCCCACTTTTAAAGACACTTTGTGCTCCTCCATTTTCTCTTTTTTGTAACTGGTATTACAGAGCAGATAAAACTTTGTGTACTACACAGAATTACTAAACATTATCTTTTGTTAAGCATTCTCAACGTGGAGTTTGACTCTTAAGGTAAATTTCTTAGTGTCCATGTCTCAGACACATGCAGAAGGCTATGGGCTGTAATCCCAAACCAATTACTTGGATTCATTTTCAGTAATGACATTGCAGTGCAGCATACAGGGGATACTGCATTCCTGAGTGAGCCATCCTTCAGATAAGACGTTAAACAGCCTCCATTTCTTGAGTTGCTGGTAGCAAAGGTGGATGCAAAGATCCCATGGCACTTATCAGAGAGAGTAGAGAGTATTCCCCAATGCCCTAGCCAACCCCCCCCCCCCCAGTCGATATGAATATCACCTTGGGTCTCCCCTAAAAAAAAGGTCATGGGCCTGGTGGGAGTTACCTGGTCAACAAAGTGTAAGTAAATGAATAATATACATAAATAAAACACAGGATATGATTGTAGAACTGACTATAATCTTCATTTATGACAAATAAGCAGTTCGTTTAAATTAAGTTTCTTTGATAGCCAGGTGACAGATATCACATTACACAAGGACAGAGAAAACATGGCTAATTTCATTTGCTCTCTAAGAACTAATGGACAGGAATAAACTAGTACTTACTGAACAAATGTCATGAAATAGGTTATTTTTGTCATAAATTATACAAGATGGACATATCTCAGTATGTAGTACATGATAATGGGTACCAAATCTGAATAGTCAAGTAAATGAAGAACAGCAACAAAAATTACATTTTAATATTGCACTGCCAACCTGCAAGATGATGCATTTCCAGATAAAACATTGTTGGTGTACAGTATACCACCTGAACTTTTGTCTTAATAGTGCAATACAGAACTGCATTACCAGTTCAGGGACAGTGTTCTCTTTCTTTGCTTTAAACTTTTGAACTTTCTTTACATCACACTCTTAAAAATCAGCTCTGCACTTTGGAATAAGATTTCAAAGACCAGATGCCTGAAGTAACATGGCTTTCTAGGAAATACAGTTTTCTTACGTTATTGCTCCGTCTCTCTTTCCTGAGAAACAGAAATTATATGCAGCACATCAAAACATCTGTGAAAAAAACAGTTTCCAGCTGCTTTCAGGGCGCCTTGATTTTATATCATGACAGCGGTGGTGGTGCTGCGGTAGCGTTGTCGCCTCACAGTTAGACATTGCCCTTCGATTCTCAGTTAGAGCGTCTTCTGTGTGTCGACATGCGTGAAGGGACGTTCCTTCATTGAAGGTTGTGCGTTAGGCCTGGCAAGCCAGCACATAAAAAACCTACTGCCAATCATTAGCGGACCAGAGTTCCGCTGTGGCGACCCCTAACCAGGAAAAAGCCGAAAGACACAAACATTTGTGCACAATTGCAAACAGCTATATTGAAAAGTAGAAAAAGGAGGTAAACAGAATTTTTCGTTTATTTATTTACTTATATTTGAAAACAGGGTTTATTTACTGACTATAAAGACCAGTCTTAGGACAAACCCCAGATCCAACTATACTGGATGAACACAAACTGTATCATATGTGCAAACATAATATACACAGTTAAACAGGACGCACTATATAGTGCACAGATATAATTACTTAGCTGAACTGTTTTACTACTACCAGTAGTAGTATGTCTACCTATTAAAAGACTTCTGTACTCTGATTTATCCAGGCAAAAAACAGTTTCACCATCACCTGCATTTTCTCATCAGTAAATAGAAAGGCGAGTACTCACTAAACCTGTGATTCTTGTTTCTGCAATTATAAAGCTATGACTTCTTAAATTAATCTTTTTGCTCTATCCCGGAGAATGAGCAATTCCACAGTTGATACATACAGAAGTAGAGGGTGTGGGGGAAACTAACCTTTTAACTGTCCCTATTTTGGAGGAACATTCCTATTTCAAACCTGATTGACCTCTCTACATGATGTACATGTTTTTGGAGGCATGTCACTGTGTGTAGGCTTGATTTATCCCTTCTCACAATTTTCTAAATCCTTTCATCACATGTGATTTTTGAAACTGTCTAATACACACAAAACCAGACTACATGACCAGCATACTGGTGGGACCAGTCAGAGACAAATCTCAACAGAATCAGGGACAAATCCAGAAATAATCAGGGACACTTTGAAAATATTAGTACTATTAACTTGAGACATTAATATACATTTTCTGAAGAAAATGAAATCTATAACTCTAGTTATTGTCATTATTTATGAAGTGAAATTCACCACCTTTTCTCCAGAAGTCATTAGTTTTAAGCGAGATTAAGGGGGACAGAGCTAAAATAAGAGTCAAAATCAGGGACAATTGAGAGGCATGACACCAATAACAAATAAAAACACCACATATCTAACATCTCCCTTTTTCAGAAGCAAAAATAAATAGCCTTGTATGGTAAAAATGTTGCAATACAGTTCAGTATCCCACATTTCTAATGGAAGCAGGAAAGGTGATATACTATTTGTTATTCAAATTTTATGCTCATTAGATGTCCACATTTACGGCTGGATGTACCTAGTTTAAATGTCTGCAGGTTGACAGGTATGAAAAAAATTCCCCACAAAATGATGTATGGGAGCATAGTTCTCATGCAAAAAGAAAACAGTTTAAAAATTCTTGTTCTATAATTATGAGGACTTGAAATTATCATCCTCACAATTTTGCTAGGGAGCCAGTGAGACAAGAATGAGCTATAAAATATTTTTATTTAAGAATAAACAGTCAAACCCTATTTAGCATAAAGTTCAACTTCTAAAAATGTCTATCAGAAAAAAAGGAAATGTGTATCTCCACCTCATCTGGAAAAAAAGCCATGTACTTCTCTTATAGGGTCATAGGTAGGTATTAGGCTATTGGCCCTAGTGCCTATATAAGCCTAGCCAAAAGGTACCCTAGCTTTTGCCACCCAAGAAAATTATTTTCCTGTGCCACTGTTGAGAGCAGAGCCACAGAAGTGATCTTCGGGGAGAACTTCCTATTTCCCATCCAATCATCAAGATTTTTCTTGAATAGTGCTAATGAGGAGCTTTGTTTGATATAGATAGGTAGTTGTTTGTTCCAGAGTATGGGAAATCTCTGGGACAGGAATCTATCCCTCCAGCATGTTCTGTTTATTGTGGTGACGAGGTTTAGGTCCCTAGAGCATGTAGCTCAGAGGGATTTGGATTTCTTTAAGTGGAGCTTGTCCAAAAGCTCTGGGTTTGACATAGCTTTGTGTGTTAGGCAGAGATTGCCTCTGAGTAGGCAATATGCAACAGAGTAAACCTGCAGTTTTTTGAGATTGTCTGTGTAGGGCATCTGTTTGAGGCCAGTAATCCTCTTTGTGAGGTATTTCTGCGGCCTTTCCAGTTGTTGTAGATGTCGTGAGGTACATACCAAAAGGGGCATTGTACTCTATAATGGGTCTAATGAGTGACGAGTAGAGGGGAACAATGACCTCTTTTTTCCTGGATGAGAAACCTTTTGTGATGAGGTGTGCCACGAAGAAGGATTTCCTGACTACTGTGGCAATGTGATTATCAAAGGAGAGACTACTGTCCACCTGTGTCCCAAAGTCTCTTATCACACTTTCGGTGTTAGACTACCGCCTATGTGGTAGTTCATGGGTACAGAGTTTTTACCAAAAGGGATGACAATGCACTTTTTGGCATTGAGCTTGAGGCCATGGCTTTGACACCAGGCATCTGTCTCAGTGAGGCTCTTTTGTAGGATGTCCACATCTTTTGGAGTTTTGATTATGGCTCCTAGTTTGCAATCATATGCAAACTTCATTATCCAAAGACCTTCTGTGTTTGATATCTACTTCTCTGAAGTACAGGCTAACAGGAGAGGACCCAGGACTAAACCCTGTGGTACTTCACTTGTCACTGGTCTGAAGTTGGATTTGGAGTCTGCTACTTTAACACTGTGGGTTCTATCAGTGAGCCAGTTGGCAACCCATCTTGTGACATAGGGATTTATACATAGTTTAGTGAGTTTATCTATAATTCCAGAGTGGGGGATGGTGTTGAAAGCCTTGGCAAGATCTAAATAGGCTCTGTGAACCACCTTACCCTCATCTACGGCTTTGGTGACCGCTTAAAAGAAGTCTATCAGTTTAGGAGACATGATCTGCCTTTTACAAACCTGAACTGGGTGGGGTCCTGAGTTTGGAGATTACCAATGTCATTGTTTATAAGTTCCATGATGGTACATTCCATAGCCTTGCAGACCAGGCTCATCAGGCTAATGGGGCAGTAGTTTCCGGGGTCCGTGGTGGCTCCCCCTTTGTTGAGTGGGATAACTGCCGCTGTGCGCCATTCAGTGGGCACAGAGCCTGAGGTGAGGCTATGATTGAACATGGTACTTAGGTGGGGTGCCAGTTCAGTCTGTAGTTCATGTAGAATGCAACTTGGGATGTTGTCAGGTCCCATGAACTGTTCTTGGCTTTGGGGAGTGTGTTTTTTACTTGTGCAGCTGTGATTACAGGAACTCTGCATTCTTCCGGTATAGAGATAGGCCCTTTAGGGGATGAGAGGAGGGTAAAGTTAGCACTGAACCTATCTGCCAGGATGTTGGCAATATCAGTTGGTTCTGTACATTTAGTGCCATTGTGCTGTAACTCAGAGCAGATCTGAGTGTTGCCACTGAGATTCTTGACATAGCTATAGAATGCTTTGTGGTTGTCTTTTGAGTCAGTGGCGATTTTGTTTTCGTAACTAGCTTTGGAGGATTTTATGAGGGATCTCAGCTTCTTACTGAGGCTGACCATGGAGCTCCTCCAATCATGGGATTTTACTCTTTTTTGCAACAGTTTCTTTCTTCTGTTGTAGAGTTTGTTTATGGCAGGGGACCACCAGATTGGCTTCTTATTTTGGAGGATAGCATCTTGGTTCTGTTAGGGATTGCACGATCCATGCACTCGTGTAGCTTATAAAGTGCATTTGTGTAGGATTCAGCAGTCATACCTCTATTGTCCGTCAGCATGGGTGTCGTGAGGTTTGCCACTTCTGTCTTAAGAAGCGTGAAGTTGGCTTTGGAGAAATATTTTACGGTGGTTTCCCTAATGGGGGTGGGGGAGGGATGTGGATGTCTGGGTTGTCTAGCTTGTGGTCTGATCTGACCAACAAGGAATTGATCTCTGGTGTGGAGCACCGGTTGCCCATGTTGGTAATAACCAGGTCTAGGATATTGCTGCCCCTGGTGGGGGTGTAGATACGTTGATCCAAGACATTGGAATTTATGAATTCCAGAAAACATTGAGCACAAGAGTTGGTACATGAGTAGTTTTCCCAGTTAATGGTGGGGTAGTTGAAATCACCCATTATTAGGGTGTTAGGTTGTACCCTAATATTTTCCAGTGCATCAAGAAATGAGGAGTGGGAATCCTGGGGCATGGTGGGGGATTTGTAGCAAGCTACAATTTGGATTGTGGTCTTGCCCAGAGTTAGTTGCACTTGGATAATCTCAGATGCATTATGCTGAGCAACTAGCCTGGAGGTGTGGATATCCTTAATGAGTATGGACATGCCTCCACCTTTAGTGTTTCGGTCCAGGTTAGGTGGCTGAAAAGTGTGGTATGAATTATAGCCTGGTAATGCAGGGGTACTCTCTGGAGCCTTGAACCAGGTCTCTGTCACTGCGCAGATGTCAATGTTCTCCATGTTAAGGAGTGCCTTGAGTGAGTGCATTTTGAGGTTTAGACTTCTAGCATTGAGTAGCAATACCAGATTCTGCTTGCTTGTACCTGTTATAGTGGTGAATTTGTCATTTGAACCTTGCTTAAAAAAGGCACTATAGGGGTGGCTAGAGCCTTAGCCAGTATCCGGAATCCCAGGGTTGACAGGTGCAGGCCATTTCTAGCTAAGCATCATGGTTTGTCGATCATGTCATCCCAGGCAGACAGATACTGGATCCCCTTAGAATGACACCAGAAGCTTAGCCAATTGTTGAAGTCAATCATTTTGTCCTTGTAATGTGGTATCATTCTGGGTGATGGCAGGATGCTACTCAGGGCTAGGGTCATACCTGCCTGGGCTACAAGATCGGACAACTCCTCCATGTCCCTTTTCATGTAGTCCAGGGAGGTACGTCTCAGGTCATTCACACCAAAATGGACAATGACAGTCATATTTGTACTTGTTGTGGAGTGACCTGAGTGCATGTATTATGTGGCGGATCCTGGCACCCGACAGGCAGTTGACAGTAACTTTCTCCTTGTTTAGCCTGGTGAGTGGAACATCAGTGTGCCTGACTATAGAGTCACCTATGACTAGAGTGTTGGGTACGTTGTTATGCCTTATGGGCTGTGGTTGAGTGGCACACAGTTTGTGGGCTATGTGTCATTTGGGTTGTGTTGGGGGGTGGAGGTTGCTTGTGTTTCTGCTTTGGAGGTCCCTGTTGCGTGGGCAGGTTTTTACTGAGAGCCTCCACAAATGTAGGTGTGTGTTTTGGTGGTGTATTACACTTTGTACTTGTGTACCATTTTAAAAACTAGTCAGAAGCTTACAAAGTTCAAAATATCACAGGTCTCAAATGAAAAGTTTTTGAACACACTTATCTAAAAAATAATCTGGTGCTTCACTTACAGTACAAACAGAAAGTCTAACGAATTTACAAGTTCTTAACAAAATTTGCAACAGAAAACATATTGGAGGAAAATTAAAACACAGACTGAGGAAAACTGTACATTTCAGAAATGTAAGTAACACCATAAAGACTAGATTCTCTGTAACGTGTTTGCATTATTTTCAAGTCAGAAAATATCTATCAGCAAATTCTTACCAGGTTGGCAAGTTATCATTAAAAAAGATCCACATTTAGAAAACAATATAAGCTGCTGTTAAATTAATTTAACAGATCCGGAATGCATCTAGACTATGACTGCACATTTATAATTAGTTTTTACCTATTCAAAACACATAGGAAGAACAATCTAAACCTTATTATGCTTTGACCTCATGACAGAAAACATCAAACAATCCCATGCTGACTTTTCATAATTTAATGTAAGAACTATAAATGAATAAAATTACCATACCATCTCCTCACTGAAGAAGTAATCCTGCACTTCTCAGTAGTAACAAAATGTTTTAAAAAATTCACATTCCTACAGCCATTCTCAATATTTAACCAAACACAGACAAGATCATGCAGTCTTCGTTCTGTAACAACTTCTCTGAAATACTTTCAAACACAGAGCCAGTTTCAGTCAACGTAAAATCGTCTTCAAATGTTTGCTACAACTAACGTGATTTATATTTCATTATCATGCAACATTTTTTCTATACCGATTTGTTTTATACTTGGTATAGCAGTGGTTTTATTTTCAGAAGGTAACACAATAAATAGAATATACAGATTATCTGTAAAAATATATTTCACATTCCCTGATACAACTGAATGGAAGTCTGCCGCTGAGTTCCACAAGTACATGTTTCCATGGCCTTAGCAAACACTTTCACAGCTGTGACCCAAATTCCCACACTGCACCTCCATTGTGTACACAGACTTTGGTCTATAGCATACAGTTCTGTAACATATAATTAAACACTTATGTAACTATGGTGGGGGAAGGGGAAATCATCCCAAGTGCAAAGTATTGGGGGGGGGGGCATGATCATTCTTCAATACGTTACCATCATTTGAATGTGCTATTTGCATTCAGGACTAAAGCACTTTAGAGCTTCACATGTTAGCATTGAGGCAACTCAACTAAGAGATTACGGGTGTGGTGCCATTTAAAGGGATGGTCACATGTGCCAGCTATACCTCTGGAACAGACAATACATGCCAGACCAATGCTGAAGATGAACAGCTACCATCAAAGATGCTAGTGACCAAAGCTTGACCAACACACTGAGTGCTGTATGTGATATGACCACATCTGAAGTGGCAGACTACTTGCTAAAGTGCACAACAATGACAAATATTCCTTGTTTGGACAAATTACTAAAAAAAATGGGTATGCAAGAGGATTGCATATCTTTCTGTCATCAAGGGTACAAGTTTCAATCCTTTCAATTCCATTTGCCTACTGTGTTAATCTGAACAAGTCAGTTGATCAGAGAGTGCTGCCAAGTCACCCCTGAAAAGGTGCATTTGTGTCCAGTGAACAAATATGCAAAATAAATAAGAGTCTCAAACATGTGGAAGTATGTACTCACCAGTACCTCAGGGACAAACAGTAGTAGAAGCAGGGAAGGTGTGGCACTGCACACCTCAAGCTTCTCAGAGCGCAATGCTACCACCATCCCACTTCTCACTCACTAAATGGGTAAAAGAGAAGAGTGTGAGTAGGGGTGGCTTACCACTGCAAGCCCAAGACCTTTAGGAGGATTCAAAAGTTTTAACACACACAGATGCAACCATACTACAGGACTTCCAGTATGACGTACCAAGAATTGTGCATCCTGTGCCCTGTGAAAACAACCTCATTATTTTTGAGCTGTGGAAATTGTGAATTGTTGTTTCAGTGGTCAAAAGATCACAACTTTTCTGTCAAGAAAGCAGTAATCCAAGCTGAAACAATACAGAAATCAGAGAAAAAATACTCAACCCAAATACAAGATAGTGGTAATACCGCTCTGGCAGGTGAACACATGGAAATAGCGATGGAGCCTCAGGGATTATTGCAACTAAACCTACAACAAACTAAAGAGATGAATAAGACAATTCAGGACTATATGATGATAATGTGAGGATTTAAGCAATAAAAGAGAACTTCGGTGGCCATTCAGATTTGGTTCAATCCCTCATCTATGAGAACCATGTCCCCAAGGTACGAATAAAGTGGCCAAAGCAAGACTAGATCTAACTGAAGCTAAGCTGGTGGACCATGAAGACAAAGCATGTCAAAAAATACTCTTAATGGGACTGCAGAAGGATTGGAGGGCTGGGACTGTATTCAGTATGTGACACAGCAGCAGTCTTTTTGGACTGGGCTTGTACCAGGCCTGATCCAAATTGAAAGGGTGCATCATGGACCATGGCAACTGTAATCACAAGAAAAGCAGTTAAATGCACTTTATCTTGGTCTGAAAGAGTGGAAGTTAGTTAAGTTTTAAAAGTTGGGAAAATTGTTAAAGATTGCAGAAAGGAGGATTTATGGGGACCATGATTTTTACTTAACTTCCAGGCAGAAAAGTGCACATTTCTTTCCAGTGATTAAAGCCCTCCATTGAAAGGGGATTAAAACTCACATGGTGTATCTAGCTACACTCATGATTCTCTTACCCATGGGTGCTAAGTCCATGAACAATCTGGATCAGGCTCTGCAGAGCCTTCGGGAGGGTCAGTGGTTCATCCTCCAGTCAGCCAGTGGTGCCAGGTGAAACTACCTCAATAGAAGGCAATGAGGAGGGATGAAGACTATCCAGTGGAGAATTAACAGATGCAGTCTTTCCTAGCCCTTAAAAGGTAGCAAGTTATGTGAGAAAAGGTGTGGATAATGGCCAAGAAGCTTAGCAAAGTCCGCTCCAAAACCAGAGTAAGTGTAAGTGACACATCTAGCTTGGGCTGAACATTTGTGTGTTAACTGGGATGATTAGACTGGCTGATGTTATGGGCTATGGAGACATTACATACTTGGGTACTGTTAAGTACCGTTTCTGGTAAAGTACTATTTTTTCAAAAAGAGAGCTCAGATGCTGTAGTAGTGGTGGTGGATGCCACAGTATAAATGGAGTTGTTCTTGTGGGGCTGGGGTCACACTTACTCTATAATTTGTATTCGACCATTACAGTGACCTCAAGCCAAGCAGGATCATCAGATGAAAAGCAGCAGCTCTCTCCTTGTAAGCGATCTTTCTAATGTACATATGATGGGTTTTATAAAGTGTTTTTTGAATACGAAATTAAATCAGGTTCTCTTAATGTTCTGTGTGTTCAGAAACAACAAGGGAGTGATGCACTTCTACATAGGGTAGTGATGTTATCTTTGCTACTAAAGTTCTACTTTGGTTAACATAACTTACTCTGCTCCATGGTTATTCCAAATCCTGGATCAAGAGGTAAAGTGTAGAATTTATATAGTTATTTCAGCAATATATTAAACAGTTTGCAAAGTTGAAAACATAGTAGTTTCACAGTCTTGAGTTGGATTATTAATAGCCTGAACAGCCATGTCAACAAGGGCAGAATACTGTTGGCTATTAAAAAACATCAGGCTGACTTGATTGTAATACAGGAAACACACCTCACATCACACACACCACAATGTAGGAATATTAAGGGCTTTAGGCTTCTGTCTACGTGGAGGATAAGAGATGAAGTATGGCAACTCAGCACTGAATGTGTAGCCTTTCATGCTGGACAGTATGAATTGCAAGCAGAGCATGAAAACAGCAGATAAAGGTACAGTGAAGATTACAATGATGGCACTGTATGCACCTCTGAGGGCAACATTTGGGTAGTTAAACTCAACAATGCCAGCTCTATTGGCCTTTACTGAGGGGATGCTCACTGTTGCAGGGGAGTGGAACATGGTACTGTTTATAGACAAGATGTTAGTGGTGGCCTGAGGAAATTCTTTCTGACCAAAACAAGGAAGTTACTCAAACAATACCTACACAGTATGGGTTTAGTTGATGTTGGACAAGTAAACAAAGGTACAACTACCCCAGCTTACACCTTTTATGCCACAAAAATCACAGGCTTGGTCTAGAATATATATGATTTATATGCTTTGGGAGCATGGTCACTTGATTGAGTCATGGAATACAGGCCCTTCGGCATTTTCTGATCATGCACCTTTAGTTTTTTTAATTTCTCCAAGTCTTTTGGGTTTCTAATAATATGATGGGAACTAAAACTTAAAAGGTAGAGACAAATTAAAATATTTAATATAATAGCATCTTATTAACTCTAATCTGCTAATCCAAGCTTTAAGAAACCAACTCGCTAACAAAATGACTAACAAAAGATCTACCACTAAACATCTATCAGAATAAATATTAGTAACTTATAAACTGAAACACTTTAAAGATCACTTTCATACAAAATAAATACGTAATCAGGTTTGTGTGTAAATAAAACATATCATAACATTAATGAACATGTCTATAAATCTACAAATGAACACCTAAGTAGGCTGAAAAACATAGCTATAATTGCTAAAGTGGAAACACAGAGAAAAAATGTTAGAAATAAATAGTGAAAAATGTTAGAAATAAAGCATTAAGGCCCTGGGGTTCTGTTCAAGTGTGACATCTAACTAAGAAAGCACTTAGTTTAAATGAGTAAAACTATCAGAAAGTACCACAATACCAATCTCGGATATTTTCATTTTAAAATATTTACAATTTGTTTATAACAATATTAGCATGTATAATATTAGCGTGTAATGTCAGAATTAATCAGTCCCATATCAGACTTTCAATAGTCTTTTAAACTGTGAGGCAGTTTTCTGAGTTTTAATATGCTTTTTTTGGAGCAATAATAAAGCCCCGGTTTTCTAAGAGAGTTCAGTTTCAACTGCCACAGGGTTCACATTTTTCTAAAAAAACTAGGGATCTCTCTTTCCAGTTCCAAAAGGTCCACATGATCAATAATTTGAAAATTAAAGCCAGTGTGTCTTTTGTGAAGCCACAGGTGCCGAGCCAGTGCATTGTTCTTGCACTTGGCTCTAATTTCGGAAAAATGGCCAGAAATCCTTCTTTTAAGTCTGTTGAGCTTTTTCCTCACATAAAATGCTTCACAGTCATTGCAGCTGGCACTGTAAACCACCTGCACTGGAGTTACAGTCACCTCTCCTGCAGTGGTCTTAATCAGTTTCTTTAAATAAGGTCAAAAAACATTTTTTAAGTTATTTTTCTGGTGACACATGATGTATATAAGCCCAGTTGTGCTGGGTCCCTCGCCCAACTCGATTAGCCAGTTTAACAACTTGCTGAAATCCTTTTTATGGCATGGACACAAAACAGGAGTTGCAAAGGAATACTGTCAGTTGGAGGGTTTGGGGGTCACAGATCTTACTAGACACTGAACTGCAGTCTGAGTATCTGACTTAGCACAGATGCAGTCCCTGGCTTATGAGGAGAGATGGAAGGAAATGCTACAGTTCAAAGCAGAGGACCTTAGAACAAATGATTGGCAGGGTATATTTTTTGGGAGGTCTCCATTCTATCTAAAGAGGGTTTTGGAAGATCTTCTTAAAAACACTGTGCCTGCCTTGATCATGGACGACTTTATCCCCATAGGTGGAAAGGTAGGAGATGCTAAAAACCAAACCCCTTTTTTGGAAGTAGAAAGCACAGAATGGACCAGAGGCAAGTTCTTCCCATGGCAGCAAGCTAGGATAACCTTTAATCTGCTTCCCACACAAAAAAAATTATATGACTGTATCTCTTAGAGAGCTAAGATGACAGTTTGAGCTTATGAATCAAATTTGAGTGAGGCAGACATGTTGCCTTTACTGAGAAAATCAAGAAGTGACATCTGGAATAGTAATGTAGATGTCTTAACATCATTTAAGGCTTGGGTCCCCTCCAGCAGCACATCGGAGAGAGACACAAGTTAGTATGGGAACAAACTTTGAAGGTCCCCATAGGACAGGATATGTGTAGAAAGACATTAAATCATAAATATCAAGCAACTAAACTTCAGAAGTTCTGAATTTTCACCTGGAAGTGTCTATACAATTTTTTTTGTACACCAGCAAGGTTGCATAAGATCTGTTCCCGAACCAAACACATTACTGGCACTGTTTGACACAGCAGGTTGGTGACTGGTATATTGTCTGCTAAATGAGATGGATCTTTTGTCTGTGGTGCAAGATGCTACAGTCTTATCCCCTGTGGAATCGTGCCTGTTTTTATAAATATGTTGATGTTCAAAAACACTATAACCAAGAGGTGGAAGCATCAGCAGCAGTCACAGCCTAAGGTAGTTGTTACAGTTAAATTAGTTACACAGCTGGTGGAACAGGAAGAGATGTCAACAAGAGTAAATAACAAGCATCAATTCCTCCAGAAATTGAAGCCATGGATGCATTTCTTGGAATCAGATTAACTAGTGGTATCTAATTTCTGATTTAACACTTGACCCTAATTAACTTTTGTGAAGAACACATTTTGTAAGCATTTAATGAAGGATCTATAGGTGTTTCTGAATTATCTTAGTACTTATCACTCTGTGTTTTTTGTAGTTAAAGGATATCTTCTTGTTTTTTTTAAGCATTGTTGTCTACATGTACTTAATAAGGTTTGTCAACAACATCTGTGACAAACATGGAAGAAAAAAAAATATATATATATATATATATATATATATATATATATATAAACACGATATAGATTTTCATTTGGGTGCTTTTTTTCTGCAAAGCTGCTTATAATACAAACTTCTTTTCATTTCATTTATTTTTCTTGCTTAGATATATTCTGCTTGATAATCTTAAACTATACAGAACGCTACAAAGATAAGCAGCTAAAAGAAATCTTAGTCTATCCTGTTGGGCAATGTAAAAGTTCATACAGACCGAAAACAACTATAATGCAACATTTTACATTTCAAAGTGAATAATACGTCGTCTTCAAAAAGTAATTTATACAAAATGGCATACAAGGTGTATACAAGCTACTCCTTTGCAGATTCTTTGCTTTCAGTGGAAATTCCCTTATGCATGTTTCAGGCAGTAAGTACAGTCTTCTAATTAGAAGATCTACCAACAGGACATGGTAAACAAAGTAATTCATGCTTTCAATAACCTATGGGGGTAAAACATACTTTGTGCATTACTTAACGCACAGTTTTTTATAATACCAGTGAGACATCCAGGCATTGCTTTCTCTACTGCTGGGTTGTAATCTTGGGTATAACTAAAAGGTACATCAAGTTTCAAATGTTGTTTAGATATAAAATGTCTTATTTTAATACTGGCTGGGGGGGGGGGGTACTCCTCCTCTCCCACAGACTCACAAGGACTTTGGGAATGTTTGCAGATTTTCTGGTGGTATGGATATTGAGGCAGCCCATTTTTCATTCGACCCTTATTCTACCCAATTGCTACATTGTTGTAAAGCCTCAATTTCTGCTTCTCATCTCACTGCCATAAGTAATGGCTATAAAATATGTTACTGGTACCAGCAATGTAGACCACGTGTTTCAAAATAAGGTGCAATGAGTGAGGTCATGCCTAAAATAGCCCAGTAAAAGGTAATCACTTTTCAGTGTGAGGGCATGCATATTTACTATATCATGTAGAGTAAACACAAATAATGATTTATCTTGCATACATCACAAATTTGTAACAAACAGTTATAATACTATTTTCCGAGTAGGGTATGTAGCCTTGTATTTGCAAGTCTCTGTGAGAATCTAAGCATGGCTGCTAAACACAAAGTAACAAATTAAATGAAGAGGTCTGTGGCAGAGCATATGCCACACAGAGAAATATATCTGGTCCACAAAATTCGTTTTTAAATAGTGTACTACATAAAACTGACATGTTCTGAAGGCACAAACCAATATATGGACAGTGAATATTTTGCTACATAGTCTTTACATATTCTGTTTTACCATTGTGTATTAATGAGATCTGGAATGAATGCACAAAGCACATTAAGAAAAAAATGTTTTTAATGGGTGATCTAATTTTTATACTATCAAACAAGCTGCATAGACTTGAGCATAGTAATTCTGTTGTCACTAACCACCACAAATAAAAAAATAATTTTTTAAACATCCCAGCAAGCATAACACCTACCTATGCCCTATACATAACACATGTTATTTCAATATTAAAAACATCTGTATAAACATACTGAACTATATATAAACAAAGTCAAATTGCACTGATGTTTATTGAAGCTGATGGTTTGATACAGGACTCCTGCTAGCCATACACAACACAGAGGATTAGGACTGGTTCACCAATCATAATGTGCGTATTATGTGTTCAAGACATAGATGCCAAGAAGTTTACCTGAAGAGTAAAGATTGGGGGGGTAATCTTGGCAACCATGTTGAGGACACAATTCTTCACCATGATGAAAGAACCAATCATAATTCTTTGTATCCCATTGAGACTTATATTTCCCATATATTACCAGTTAGTCAAAAATTAGATTAAAAAATGTTTTGTTCCAGTGCTGAAAGCCAGTAAAGCAGTGGGGAAGGACGTCCTTATGTACTGTTAAGGGAAGCAATTTAATTCAAAATGCCTGTTTACTTCAGTAGTCAGAAGACAGAAACAGGAGCTGAAACAGAGCAATTTTATGCCCTGCTGCTGCTGTTTTCTGGTCGGCGCTGTCTGCTACTCGGTCTTAACAGTGTGTTGGGGGTGCTTAACAACTGCATTACGGTTGAGTCCTTAACAATTGTTAAGCACCCCTTTAAGCATTAATGTCATATCTAGTACTATAGCAGTGCTGAACTCTGACATAATTTTGCCGTCTTTATGAGAGTCATTGGGGTACTAGATGCACTACATAAAAGTAAAACACTAAGTAGCCCATCTACAACATAGCGAATGCCTCATTTATTCATTTCTGGAAATATTGGCAACCCCATTTCACTGTGGAATTTTTAATCAGACATAATTTCCTACATATATACTTCCCATGTTAAGAAAGGTGCAATGGAACTACCAGCACCTCTTAAGGGGAATTCCAGTTATTTTCTCACAAGCACAATTAAGCTCCACTTCTGAACATTACCTTCTCTACTGTGATGAATTCCAGTCAGAGGGAAGATTTGATTCAGAAGTAGGAAAATTAATGCACTTTCCTCTTAAACCCTAGCCTGCATAGTTGTCAGAGTGTTAGTCCTGTTGCACCTATATGTAACAGTTTTGCTAGAGAGGTTCTTGTATTTTGATGAGAGTTCAAAACAAAGGAAATATAAAATTGTTAAATGTTACTCTATTATTGTAAAACATTTTAATGGTTATTTTTTTACAAGCCACATCATTGCAAAACAATCTTATAGTTGTCTGAATAAGACACTACAGGTAGTTTCTCCAGTGATTTAAATATATCCATTCTCTGCTTAGCTGTTTGGGTGTTATTCGTGTTTCAGCTTTATGAAACAGTCTTGCTAAAAAGGTTCTTGTATTTTGATGCAATTTCAAAACATAAGAAATATAACATCATTAGACATGAGTGTATTACTGTAGAACATTTTAATGGGCAATTGTTACTAGCAATATCATTGCAAAACCATCTTTTAGCTATCTGAATAAGGCACTACTAGTTTTTACAGTGATTTAAATACATACGTCCTCTAACCACCTGAATAAGATGTAACTAATAGGTTTTTCTTTTCTTCTTGCAACATGAATGAAAGGTAAAGTGCAAACTATATTACGCAATAATATACCCAGATATAGGTCACTTCAAGAAACACATCTCTGAATGAATGAGAACACAAGTTCTGAATACCTTTGAATTGCTCCAACTCCTTAAAGCTAAATGCAAAGGTATAAAAAAATGTTATACATAAAATGACAGATACGGGTAGATGACATGTTACATTAGTCCACACAAAAACTAACAGCAGTTAAATGACAATGCTGTGATTTTAAATAAATTACAACTTTTGTTCATTCAGACACTACTAAACACAAAGTAACTGACAACTTTCACAAAGGTAATTCTGTACATTCTTCAAACAAAATCTAGAAAATGTATTACACATGAAAATGCACCCTTCTTTGTAAGTAGCCTGGGTACCACTGCTACAAAAGCAGCACCTCCACTTAAAAACTAGTCCAACCCGATGCATTTATCTCCATCATAACTACAGTAGTACTTATAACAAATGTCTGTAAGACAAGGAAATGAACACTGCTCATCTGATTATAGCATACTTTCAATATGTTTTTCAGATAATTTCACTCTCACACATTTACTGAATTCAATAATGCAAGTTTTACAAATATATGAGAAGCGCAAAAAAAAAAAAAACATAACTAATACCTCAAATTACACAGAATACACAGATGAAAATCCATTCATGCCATTCAACTGTCCAGATTTTCACAAAATGTCCTGATTTGTGATTCATATTTTTGATATGTTCTTCATAAAATATGTGGCTGCCAAACCACTGAGGAATGAAGTCACTAAATAATGGCACACATCTGAGTTTCAGGCTTTATATCTTTCAGAAAACGCATACTAATACAAAACCTGTTTTAACAACTTTCGAAATTTGTAAGAGCAGTAATTAAGATCTGTCCCCAGTTTTGGTCCTTTGTTTCTCCCATGTTTGCTTTGTTTAGATTTCTTATACTAAGACATTGAGAGGTATGATAGAGTATACTAATGTAAAACAATAAAACATTCAAGAACACAAAAATCCAGAATGAAGATGGAAAAACAAACTTTGCAATCATCGTAAGAATGGTCAATGGTACCAAACATGTTCGGATATTGGTCAACATTTAATACAAAAAACATAGTCTAAAACGAATACTTTAAAAGGGATAGCAGATTTCTTCGCATTATCTAAACAAATATTTTGTTTGTGTGGGCCTAGAGTCAAACAACTTTGGGTTTTAAGTTAAGAAACAATACACTGCCAACTTATTTAGTCTTAAGAATCTCTTCAAACATGATTAACTTCACCTCAAAATCTGCAGTGATTTATGGCTTACTGTAAACCTCTAAATAAATTACATTAAATCAAAATGACAACCAATAGGCATAAAAGTTGTCCAAAGTTTTAGTATCATAAATATGGGGCTATTAAAATCCACACTACAGGTAAAGCTTAAGGCAAAAATGATTACAATATGATATATAGACACTTTTACTTCTCTAAATGTTGTCCTTTACTAAATGAAGTGATAAAACTATAAACAAGCAAACGAATCCCAGCATCCTAAAAAGCAGCATAGATCTGACATACATACATTAGGTAAATACTCCTTCTCCTCCTTGTGCATACAAACTATGAATCCCAGCATCCTACAAAGCAGCATAGATCTGACATACATACATTAGGTAAATACTCCTTCTCCTCCTTGTGCATACAAACTATGAATCCCAGCATCCTACAAAGCAGCATAGATCTGACATACATACATTAGGTAAATACTCCTTCTCCTCCTTGTGCATACAAACTATGAATCCCAGCATCCTACAAAGCAGCATAGATCTTATATACATACATTAGGTAAATACTCCTTCTCCTCCTTGTGCATACAAACTATGAATCCCAGCATCCTACAAAGCAGCATAGATCTGACATACATACATTAGGTAAATACTCCTTCTCCTCCTTGTGCATACAAACTATGAATCTCAGCATCCTACAAAGCAGCATAGATCTGACATACATACATTAGGTAAATACTCCTTCTCCTCCTTGTGCATACAAACTATGAATCCCAGCATCCTACAAAGCAGCATAGATCTGACATACATACATTAGGTAAATACTCCTTCTCCTCCTTGTGCATACAAACTATGAATCCCAGCATCCTACAAAGCAGCATAGATCTGACATACATACATTAGGTAAATACTCCTTCTCCTCCTTGTGCATACAAACTATGAATCCCAGCATCCTACAAAGCAGCATAGATCTGACATACATACATTAGGTAAATACTCCTTCTCCTCCTTGTGCATACAAACTATGAATCCCAGCATCCTACAAAGCAGCATAGATCTGACATACATACATTAGGTAAATACTCCTTCTCCTCCTTGTGCATACAAACTATGAATCCCAGCATCCTACAAAGCAGCATAGATCTGACATACATACATTAGGTAAATACTCCTTCTCCTCCTTGTGCATACAAACTATGAATCCCAGCATCCTACAAAGCAGCATAGATCTGACATACATACATTAGGTAAATACTCCTTCACCTGCTTGTGCATACAACTCCATTTTCAGTTCTGAATAAAGATTAAAAACTGGCAGTTACTATCAAAGCTGCAGCAAGGATATCTGGCACCTGGGCACAACACATTCATTTTGTGCCCACCAGCTACATAATATACAACCAGGTGGTATCACTGTCCATTAAAACTAATGCTTGGAATTAGAGGCCCACCAGACAAATCTGCCAAAAATGCTGCCTAGTCTTATTTCTTATTTTAACTGAAATAATGCATGTAAGCAGTATAGATGTCTATCAGGCAGGCAAACTTAGGATAACCAAAAACAAATTTTTACTATTAAATAAGAGAATCAGAGACTAAACTCCCGATGGTGCTCAAGCTTGAAAATTAAAATGCATCTGAATGTGTAAGACTGTCCTTTCCCAAACAGCATTACATAATTTCTCTTCTTCCACTGCATCAGAAGAAACAATCCTTAAAACAGAGGGAAAATTAAAAGCACAAGTTAAAGATCAAATGTAAACATTCAAAGCTGATTCACTAAGTGCCAGTTTTGCCTGATGTGCATTTCTGTGGCACTTATCTCACTTGTACTGAACAGTGGCTATCCAAAAGTTCCAAGGAAAATAAATCCTGCATTAATGCACTGTGTCACACATGACAATTTCTCTGATAGTGTGGAGTTCTGTGGCAGAAGTGAGATGTGAGACACCGTAGTGACATCAATCGGTGGCTGAGGTTCCAATATGAAGGAGGAAGTAGCTGCCCTCAGCATACTATTGGGCTCTGCATTTCTGAACAAACCAATAGCAATGAAAAGTATTGCTTACAGACGGTAGTAGTGCATACTTGCCACTAACATCACTGAAAACTGTGTTATTAGTGAAATGATACCCTTTTCACACTGGTAACACCAACAGTAGCTAATAAAACCTAAATTCCATTTTCAGGCCTTTGATGCCTATGAGAAGATCAGGGACAATGGACTCCACGAAGAGCATACCAAGGAGAAGGAAGCACAGCCCTGCTTTATATACGAACAGATTACTTACCATGTTTATGAACCAGTGTTGCTGCAGCCCAAGTCACTGCTCAATAACAGTGTGCTATAGCAAGTCTACAAACCACACATATAACGGGGGAATGGTCCTTTATGAAATGGGCCACTAGTACTGCTGTACTTCAAATTATTTCAGCTTGCTTAGCACAAATTCCTTTTGCACATATTTTTGGTGTTCCAGCAATTGTTTATGTAGTGTTATGTACATATATTTACTAATTTACTGAAGCAACTCCATGCATACTATTACGCTGGGGAAAAGTCTGACAAAATAGAGGATTTAGGTTACTCTTCCCTTTCTAAGTATTACACACAAAATGGAAATCAAAGTCTGCAACCTACACGCTGGTGTCGAGTGTCACAGTGAAGATTCTGCTTCAGGACAACCCTAGAAGTAAAAGAAATAGTACAACTTGGGGTCTCTGTTAATGGTATGCTTGGCTGCATATGCTGCAGTCATGGTCTCATTGCCATCACGGTTTGCTTTCCATGATTTCATACCCATTTGTAAATACACAAACATAGCACATTTCTCATACTTTGTTGTACCCACATAGTATCTGCAGTATTAGTGCAAAAGGAAGCATGTAATATGTGACTTTTGCTTTTATTTTTTCCTTAAAATGCACTGCAGTTAACTCCTGTGTCTACCTTACTGTAACTGATACCTTTAGTTTCAGAAAGTGTGCAACTGTGATTACCAGAGGCACAGAATGGTAGTACAGTTTGGCCATTGCTATCATTTTTCTAAACAGCATAACCAAAAAAATGTTGTCACAGTGTGAACAATAAGCAATATGTTCCACTTCAAGTCATCATGACCACCCAGTTAAGCAATGTTTGCATAAGCAGGACACTTTGCCAGCTCTGCCAGAGTCAACCTCTACTTCTCACATAGTGCATATGCTGTTACTCTCCCTATAACAGCCAAGAATCATGGCCACAGGATTCTCTCTCACCAACCTTTATTTTCTTTATACTTTGTTTTAATTGCATTCTGCTTTTAACTGCATTTTTAAGGTGTGAAAGAGATCGCAACTGGCTCTCTTTGTAAGTTACACAGAAGTTAAATTTTCCCTCACATTCTTACCTTAGTGTCATTGTGTTTTTAAACTCAATTGTCTTTCTAGGTGCCTGCCTCTTACGTTAATCTGAATACATATTTCCTTCTCTCTACTCTTTCATTGGCTATTCTGAGAAAGCACAAAGCTATCATTTTGCAAAATTATTCCCCTTCAGTTTTTAAATGTATGGATCATCCCATTGTATTCCAGAGAGCAAGAATACAAAGAGCCCACCCCCTTCCAATCTATCTTGCTCTTAAAAAATTAGTAGCTCTCTACTTAGCTTGCTAAAGATTACGTTACCCCCTCTTCATATCTAACTGCTTAGTGAACTCTGTAGCTGTTAGAATAGTAACCGATTTTTGCAAGCTTACCTTTAAAATCTACATCATCAATTCAAGACTACCAATTATTGGAGAGCCCACATTGTGCCTCTCAGTAGTCATTTTAAGATTGGTGCATCTGTTTTGAGCCTGATGAGGGAAGAAGCATAGGGACATTATTTCCCGGAAACTGCTGATTACCAAGAAGTCTGATAACTGCTTCATAGGTGCCAGCTTGAATTTATGCTTATATTTTGCTCCTGGTGAGAGAAGAAACAGAGGGCATTGATCCCTGACTGGGCACAGAGTATCCGTGTTGGGCCTTGCTGACTAATCTGGTTCCTATTCAAGGCATCTAACAGAAAAAAAAAAGGCTACAACAAGCTTACAGACCCCTGCATCATCTGGACAAGACTGCTAAGCACCAAAGAGCCTGTGGCCTGCTTATCTTGGGATTGTAGTTACTGTTTTACTTCTGATGAGAGAAGAAGAAGCAAAGAAGTATTGTATGTAATCTTATAAGTAAGCACTAATAAACTAAAGCACTACACCCTCTTATACTCCCTTTAAGTACTTGGCTCCCTATTGGTCCTTTTTGATCAGTCAAAAAGTAGTTCCTTATACTATTCTGGCATGTCCAAAAGTCAGTTTTGGGTTTACTCTCCAGTCCAGCTGGTGAATCTGGGAATCTTGAGGCAATGTTACAACTGTCTTATGTACACAGAGCGCCCTCTCCTCCTCCCAACCAGCTCAAATATATGTGAGAGATGCAACTATATAGCAAAACTGGAGGCTGAGCTCTCTCAACCCAGTACTGGTGCAGTCAGTCAGGAGGAGAAGGTAACCACACACCACAAATCCAGTCTCACACAGACCTATCGCAACAGCAAACCAAACACATAAACACACAAAAACATACTCAGAGGCTCTAAATAAAAATCTGCCCAAGCAGCAGAGACCTCCAAAGCAGACATCCAAGCAACCGCTACCCCACAATACCCACGTATCACATAGTTCACAAAGTCAGTGTGCCACACAATCACAGCCCTTAAAGCTAAGGGACACACCTAACACACTTGTAATAGGTGACTCTATTGTCAGACACACTGACGTCCCACTTACCAGGCTGAACAAGGAGAAGGTCACTGTAAGCTGCCTGTTGGGTGCCAGGATCCGCCACATAACACAAGCACTCAGGTCACTCCAAAGCAAGTACAAATATGACACCGTAATTGTCCATGCTGGTGTGAATGACCTGAGACGTACCGCCCTGGACTACATGAAAAGAGACAGAGAAGCTCTCTGATCATGTAGCCCAGGCCAGTACGACCCTGACCTTGAGTAGCATCTTACCCTCACCAAGAATGATGCCACAGTATAAAGACAAAATGATCAATTTTAACAATTGGCTAAAGTATTGGTGTAATTCAAAGGGGATCCAGTGTCTGTCAGCCTGGGATGACATGCTCGACCAGCCACATTGCTTCGCTAGGGACCTGTCACCCCTGGCTTTCTAATATTGTCTAAGGCTCTTGCCACCCCATAGTGTCTTTTTTAGGCAAGGCTCAAAAGACAAACCCACCTCCATAGACAACACAAGGAAAAAGAAACTAAGGGTAATGCTGCTCAACGCCAGAAGTCTGAACTTCAAGATGAACGCACTCGAGGCTCTTCTCAGTATGGAGAATATCGATATCTGTGCAGTAACATAAACTTGGTTCAAGGCTCTCGAGAGCACCCCAGCACTACCAGGTTATACCTCATACCATGCTTTTCGGCCCCAAAACATGGACCGAACCACAAAAGGAGGGGGCAGTATCCATATTCATCAAAGATAACCACACCTCCAGGTTAGTGGCACTGCACGAAGCATCGGAGACCATCCATGTGCAACTAACAATGGGCAAAACTGCCTTTCAGTTTGTAGCCTGCTACAGACCACACTCCCAAACGCAGGAACCCCACTCAGCTTTCCTGAGAACACTGGAGAATATGAAGGTCTCTTCAAACACCATCATATTGGATGACTTCAACTACCCAAACATAGACTGGGAGCACTACTCAAGCCCCAACACCCTTGCCCAATGGTTCCTAGAATTTATAAACTCAAATGCTATGGAACAACTGGTCACCACTCCCACAAGAGGGGAAAACATATTGGACCTGATCATCACCAACATGGGGACTCTATGTTCCATACCAGAGGTATACCCCTCGTTGGTAAGATCTGACCATAAATTAATCTCACTGGACATCCATATCCCGTCCCCACTCCCAGCCAAGGAAACCATGGTGAAGAACTTCTCAAAAGCAAACTTCACACTTCTCAAAACCGACGTGGAATCCTTCAAAGCCCCTGGGCCAGTGGAAAATACGGCCCAAATCACAAAATCCTTTACAAACGCATTCTATGGACACCTACAGGAATGCATGGATCGTGCTATCCCAAATAAAACCAAGACTCACTCCTCCAAAGGCAGAAGACCTGTCTAGTGGACTCCAGCCATAAATAAGCTATACAACAGAAGGAGGAAGCTACTACATGATACAGCAAAATCCCAAAAAGGGAAGGCATCTCTGATCAGTACTAGCAAGAAACTACGATCCCTCATAAAATCATCTAAGGCCAGCTTCGAAAGAAAAATTGCACAAGACGCTAAAGATAATCACAAGGTCTTCTTTAGTTATGTCAGGAACCTGGGTGGCAACTCCCAGATATGCTCTGAGTTAGTGCAAAATGACAAAAAATACACTGAACCCACAGACATTGCCAACATCCTGGCAGACAGGTTCAGTGCAAACTACCCCCCTTCCCCCCCAAAAAGAGCAAATGTCTATCCCAACAGAGTGTAGCCTCCCTGACATCACAGATGCACAGGTGAGAGCTGCCCTCTCCACAGCAAAAAACACAGCATCAATGGGACTGGATGGTGTCCCGGGCTGCGTCTTACATGAGCTCCAAGAAGAACTGAAACCTCACATAAAGTCACTGTTCAATCTCAGCCTTACTACAGGATATGTACCCAAGGAATGGCATACAGCAACAGTGGCCCCACTCCACAAAGGTGGTGCCACAATGGACCCCGGAAACTATTGCCCTATAAGCCTGACTAGCCTGGTCTGCAAAGCTATGGAGTGTATCATCATGGAACTCCTAAACAAAGACATTGGGAAACTCCAAACACTGGATCCTACCCAATTCAGCTTTGTTAAGGGCAGATCTTGCCTCTTGAACCTGTTGACTTCTTTGAAACAGTCACCAAGGCCATAGATGAAGGGAAGGTAGTCCACACAGCCTACCTGGACCTCGCAAAAGCCTTCGACACAATACCCCACTCGGGCATCATAAATAAGCTCACCAGCTTAAATATCAACCCCTATGTCACAAGATGGGTTGCAAACTGGCTCAGGGATAGAACCCACATGGTCAGACTTGCAGGTGCCATGCCAGACTAAACCAATTACAAGTGACGTCCCATAAGGCTCAGTTCTGGGACCTCTCTTGTTCGGTATATATTTCTCTGAGGTACAGGCTAACACGGGAGGACTAAAGCTGACCAAGTTCGCAGATGACTGCAAACTGGGTGCCATAATCAACTCACCGACTGACACAAGCATCCTCCAAAAGGGTCTCACAGAGACGGATAACTGGTGCCAGAGCCATGGCCTAAAGCTAAATGCCAAAAAGTGCATAGTCATCCCCTTTGGGAAAAACAAAGTGCCCACAAATTACCACATAGGTGGTAATCCATTAAGTACATAAGAACTAATTAGGGATTTGGGGACCTAAGTAGATAGCAATCTCTCCTTTGACAATCACATTGCCAAAGTGGTTAGAAAGACCTTCTATATAGCCCACCTTATCACGAAAGGGTTAACATCTAGATCAAGAGAGGTCATTGTGCCCCTCTACTTGAATACAATGCCCCATTTGGGATGTACCTTACCCAACACCTGCAGCAACTGGAAAGACCCCAAACGTACCTCACGAAGAGGATCAAGGGACTCAAACAGATGCCCTACACAGTTAGGCTAAAGAAACTCCAGCTCTATTCAGTTGTTTACCGCCTACTCACTCAGAGGCGATCTGTGCCTGACGTATAAAGCCATGTCCAAACCAGAATTAATGGACATGCTCCATCTCAGGAAATCCAAATCCCTTAGAGCTACACGCTCCAGGGACTTAAACCTCAGCACAGAAATAAATAGGACATGCTGAAGGGACAGATTCATATCCCAGAGGCTCCCCTCACTCTGGAACAAAATCCCAATCCATGTTAGGCAGAGCCCCTCAATGACCCTCTTCAAGAGAAATTTTGATGAGTGGATGGGAGATGGTAGGTTTACTCCTGGGATCTCTTCTGTGTCCCTACTAGACAGACGCACAGTAAACTAACCTTAAAAGGACTATCTTCTGTGACCTACTATACAGAGGCACAGTCAACTAATCTAAAAGGGTGGCGAAAGCCACACACACTTTGGCTAGGCTTATAAATGCCCTAGGGCAGATAGCCTAGTATCAACCTATGAACAGCAGCATGAAGCCATGGTGAGACCACACCTAGTAGTAGCCAGGCAGTAGCCAATCAGGAGAGTCCCCTCTTTTCATCATTCTTGACAAAGCTAATTCATTTCAGTAAGGACAACTTGATTAGCCGCTATCTAACCTAACTTCAGAATGTCTCTTTAAATACTTCATCCATAAATCATCAGGGTCTATTAGTTCCCCTCAAGTGTTTGGCAGTGCCCTGCATAGACAAAGATACCTTGAGTTGACATTTTTCCTGTAAAATCCTCCTTAAAATTTCATCAATACCTAGTTGCACATAGGGAAACTAGTTTGCAGTGATAAGCCCTGCCCCCAGAGTTGCAAATTAGATACTCCTGACATTACTTTATATTCTCACTGCTACAATCTAATCAAATACAAAGGGCCTGTTGCCATGTATATGAACTTTCCCTCTATCTCCATTACCAGCTTGGTGGATATGGTCATCCTGAGGCAATGCAGATATTGTCTCATGTCTACTTACAATCAGCTAATTCACAAACAGATATGGTATGTGACAGATGTATTTACGCAATGCCACGGGAGGCAAAGTTCTCACATAAAAGCACTCCTAATGTCAATCAGGTTGTCAGTAGTACACATACTGCACCCATCACACACAGCTCAAAGTTGACATATAGACTCACATATGCTGAGGCACTTAAATGTAACCCTTCCTAAACCTAAAAAATCTCTGAGATGAAGTACATGTAACAAATACCCTCAAGCAGCCCCAAATGCACTCTTTAAAAACAACACCTACATTCAACACATATAAGCCACATCTCATACAGCCACTTATAAGTCCATAAGGAAAGCCACCATGCAATCCAACATTCTGATTATTGCAGACTCCATTGTGTGACACACTGATGTCCATCTCACCAGGCTGAGTAAAGAGAAAGTCACAGTAAGTTGCTTATCAGGATCCAAGATCCAGCACATTATGTATAGACTCAGGTCAATGGACCACAAGTACCAGTATGACTTTGTCATAGTCCATGTGTGTGTAAATGATTTGAGATGCAACTCCATAGACTATACAAAGAGTGAAACATCATGGAGCTCTAGGAATATGTATCTCAGGCTGGTATGAGCCTAGTACTGAGCAGCATTTTACTTTCTACAAGGAAGATGCCACAATACGAACAAAAGAAGATTGACTTTAATAATTGGTTTAGTTTCTGGTGTCATTCTAAGGGGGTGCAATATTTGTCAGCATGGAAGGAGATGGTCAACAGACCATGCTGCTTTGCCAGGGATGGTCTGCTCCTCTCCCCTCTAGGCTTTCAAAATGCTGCTTTGCCAGGGATGGTCTACACCTCTTCCCTCTAGGCTTTCAAAATGCTGCTTTGCCAGGGATGGTCTTGCACCTCTCCACTCTATGCTTTCAAATTTTAGCTGAAACATTGTCCTCCACCATAGTGCCGTTTTTAAGCAATACCAGAATGAAAGTACTTCCGAAATAACAAATGAAAACCAAGAAAATTTAGATGCGTTACTGCTCAATGCTAAGAGTCTAGACAAGAAACTCCACTCCCTACAACTCTCTCAACCCTAGAAAATACTGACATCTGTGCGTCACTGCGACACGGTTTAAAGCTGCAGAGAGAACACCCGGAGTGCAAGGCTATGATACCTTCCACACATTTAGACCAGCTACAACACAGACAGAAGCTAAAGCTGGAGGTGGTTCAATTTACATCAGAAATAAATATACCTTAAGGCAGGTCAAAAAGGACAATGCACTTGAGCTTCTCCATGTTCAGTTCACCATAGGCAAAAACCCCATACCACTTCCTTGCAAGCTAATGGTCCTCCTCTATAACCCAGGAAACTCATAACATGTATTTAAACTTACTGGAAACACTCACCTTCCAACCCAATACTATATTCATGGGTGACTTTAATTACCCCACTATTAACTAGGAATTATATACAACAGCAAATGTGCTGGCGTAGAGATTCCTGGAGATTTTAAACACAAGTACACCAACCAGGGGAACAAACATATAGGATCTGGTCCTCACTAATAAAGGAGAGTGCTGCACACCCCTTAGTGTAATGTCTTCTCTAAAAAGGTTCGAACATAAAATGGTCTCTTTTGAAAAAAAAAAACTAAAATCTGGAACCGCAGCTAACCCCTGAATATTCAGGAACTATAATAAAGATAACTTCCTAACCTTTTAAAATTTCAAGCTTCTATAAACCCCAAGAACACTGCTGGCAATGTAGAACTGTTCACAGAATCCCTATACAAGCATGTTAATAGTTGCATAGAGGCAGCTGTACTCACCAGGAAATAGTACAGATTCCAGTCAAAACACAAGCCGCTCTCGTGAAATCACAACATCACTAGGCTGTATAACAGTAGGATGAAAATCATGGCAAAAATTAGGAGGCATATCACGCAGCAGGATTAAAGCACTCTAAAACAACTCTGTGAACAGTCAAGGGTCTCTGGCTGACTAAATTTGCAGATGACTGCAAATTCAGAGAGTCCCCCACTGACACGAATGTTCTCCAGGAAGGGCTGACACAGCCATATAACTTCTGTCAGAGCCACAGACTAAAAGCAAATTCCAAGAAATGCATAATAGTATCCTTCGGGAAGTCATCCACCCCTGGTAACTATCATACTGACAACATACCCCTAAGAGCAGACCCAGCAGTCAGGGGCTTAGGGACACACACAGACCGTAATCTAGCTTTTGACCACCATGTGTCTACAGTAATCTAGCCTTTGACCATCACATGTCTACAGTAGTGAGGAAATCGTTGTATGTATAAACAAAGGTATGGCATCTTGGTGCAAGAAGGTCATTGTTCCACTGTATTTGGCATTTATCATACCTATTACTGAGTACAATGCCCCTTTGATATGTACCTAACTAGGCATATCCAACAAATGGAACATTCACAGAGGTTCCTCAATAAAAGAATATAGGACGTAAGTAACATATGTTATGCAAATAACCTCACGGCCCTATCCTTGTATTCAGTCTCCTACAGGTTCTTGAAGGGAGATCTATGCCTAGCATACAAGGCATTGTCAGACCTCACCTTGCTGGACCTCCTGCATATCTGCAAAAACAGCACCAGCACCAGAATTGCCCATTTTAAAGACTTAAACCTTGCCTGTGATATAAATCAGACCTGCTGGAGAGAGAGGTATTATCCCACAGAGACCACCCCTTCTATGGAATAGACTCCCCCATCCATGTGAAGCAGAGTTCTGTCCCAACCCAATTCAAATACAAATTGGATGGGAAACTTTAAAATCATCCCTGGTTTGGCACCTATGTCTCTAATGGACAGAGGTAACCTGTAAATGGTTAATTTCCCAGGCCCCTGCTTACATTTATCAAGGATACCAGAACTTGCCAGAGATTTGGGATGCATGGCTAGGCTTAAACAGGCCCGTGTGGTCGTCAGCCTAGTAAATACCTATGAACCACCATGATGACTTGCATAGCATTACTGATCAGACATACATTTATATAAGCATCGCACTTATCTGGTCCGTAACAGATCAAAATGCAACCATCACTCAGTGTTAGTAGAAGCACCACTCCTCCTCTCCCCACTAACAACCCATGTGTCACCCATAACAAACTATTCCAACAATCTAGACACTTCATAGTAATTAAACAGTTACAACTTACCCTTCATAGAGCTTTGAAATAAGCATTAATATTTTACAGTCTAAAGCCCAACACAATTTCCACACTGCTGGGATTATCAACATTTCTCTATCTGTAGCAGTGCTCACCCAGTACCACTTTCACCAAGTGCTTGCTGTAATACCCAAACATACAATGGCACCATGCCCAAACTGTTACGATTATACTACTGTTTGTACAAGCAGCACACTTCCCTACTGCACCAATGCAGAGGAGAGGCTGCAGCACACACTTGTCAGAAGTAACACACTTCTCCAGTAGCACCAGTGCTCAGACAATAGTAGTAAACACTACAACCACACCATATTTTCTATCTATATCAGTTTACTATTGAAACCTTGAAACTGCACTCATTGATCGGCCTTAACATTGAACCAATATCTTGAAAACTGCAACAGCGATCAACCAGGAAACTTGAAACTGAATACATCGACTCCCGTAGTTCATGTATTCGACATAGCAGGAGGTGACACCAATCACCCAAGCTATGCACCATAATGTACCAAGACACTCTAGAGTCAATAGTATATCACTTTTACTAGCTCCCCTGGACCCCCCATGTGGGGAGCTGTGCCCCCCACATCCCCTACAAATTATATATACCAACTCCAAGATTGCACTACAGTGAGGAAATGTGTTAATTCCCTGTTCCTCACTGAACCACAATCTCCACTCAAAATTCTGAACTCAAATACTCAAACCACACTACTCATGCAATGTAAGAATTAGAGTGCATTCACTGAAGGATATGAAGTCTGAAAATCAAATGTCTGTCATTATTTAGTAGACTCAATCTTCAATGATTTTTTAGAAAACCATTATTTTCATGAGGAAGAGGTCAAGAATGAGGAAAAATCAAAACATGCTGTGAAAATCTGAACATTTGCGAGGTATGATGTATGTGCACATATACACAGATATGTAATTTATATACAATGTACCCCACACATACAGTGTGTACATGTGTGTATATAGAAATATACATTTACAGGGTCTATACTGCTTCATCTAAAATGATTAAAAACAGCACACTGTTTCTGTAGGAGGGTAAACCCCCCTCCTCCCCTGGCTAATTATATACTACAACTCCAGGATTTCACAACAGCGGGAAAAACAGCAAATGCCCACAGCCACGAGTTTATACCAAATTAATTTAAACAAAATGAATGGCACCTATAGCTATATATCCAATGTATGAATGCATGCACAGATCTGAAAAAGTATGGTGATTAATTAATCTCTAAAAAACTTTCAAGGCAAAATCAAGGTGAGTGAGTGACAATTAACTAGTACACAGAAACAGATGACTGAAATTGGTTGTGCTAAAGGAAAAACTACTAGCTAATAAATGTCTTGTTTAGAATTGAACCAATTAAGCACAAAGTCTAAGCAGAAAGGTGCAGATGCCTGTAAACACCAAGAAAATGTCAGTAAGTCAGTAAATGAAATAAAGTTTTAAATGTAAGAAGGGGCACATTGCTAAATATTGTCTGAATAGTAATGCTGTGTCTAAAATGTAATTTTTCTTTTAACCAAGCTGCTAGCAATGAAAATGAGAATGTTGTGCCTTTCAGAAATGTAATCTCTAAGCAGCATATCAATAATGAACTTGTACCAGCAGAGATCAGTCTTATGCCCCCCTGCTTTGACCAAATTAGCCAAGTGTACAGTACTGGTGGATGGGAAGGAAATGAAGGAGGTTAACGGATTCTGACATTACAGTCACACTTATGAAGGAACCTTATAACTGTTTAATGTACGGCAATGGAATAACAGAAGTGACACATTCGTGGAAATAGGATGGAGTAGCCTATAACATGTGTGACCTCAGTGTTATCAGTTAAAGCACTACTTTTAGCTTTAGTTCCTAATCTGACACCCAGTGCTGTAATGTGTCAAGACTGCCCTCTTTTCAAAATACTGTGGAAACTGTGGTAGGGGACACACTTTGAGAGTCTGTGGCCCAAGTACATCTGAAGTAAAAACGGTGGGGGGAGAGCAGTAGTCTCAGACAGTTATGAGTACACCCCTGGTAAGAATGGGGGAGTTAACAGCAGCCTGATACAGTGTTAAAAGATAAAACTAAAGCAAAGCTAGCTAAGAAGGTAACTCATCATTAATTCTTGGTTTTCCTCATCAGCTACATCGATGTGTCATGTCAGCTGCCCCCATCTCTCTCTTTCTTGATTCAATGCCACTCTAAACCTTCAACAGTCATGCCTGAATGCTGTAGGCCTTCTATCACACAATCCATTTACTCCTTTGCCAGATTACCTCAATTTCATTTTGCTTCCTTCTTGTCTGTCCAAAATCATCTTCTGCTTTTCTGCACATGTAATCTGAGTGTATAAAAATTATATTTCTGGCATTGACATAGTCTGTTGCATAGCACAGTACAGGGGGAGCACCACGATTACAGAGGTACACATCATTTAACAGATTACTTGACTAGATAGAGAAGATACACAACCTGGCTTGGAAAGTTAGCCAACATAATGCCAGAAGTACCCAGGGTAAAATGGGTGCTCAGAATGTATTCACTTAAAAGACTTACTCAAAGTATCAACTTTGATATAGACACAACATTGTGGTAACACAAACGCACATTTTGTGGCTTTAGCTGTAGTTTTACATTCAACACTGGGATCATATCAACTTTCTGCTTATTGTTTATTGTTTTAAACAGTTTTTTTAATTCAAAGATCTCTTCAACACATGGCATACACCAATATCATATTTAGTGGATTTTAAACTAAGTGAAAAAAAATAAGTTTTATTTTCCCACTTCCTCTGTGGTAAATAGCTCCATCCAAGAGACACCACAAAAAGGTAACTTTAATCTGCCAAACAGTAAAACACTGCATTAGTTGAGACATAAATTATAACTTGTGTAACACAGCCATCCACACTGCGAGCTGTGTTTTACTAAAGGTGCTAACCACTAAACAAGGAAAGTGTTACTGTAGACAATAAACACGTACACCGCTATACCACACTAAGGTGGGTGCAATGGAAAGGATTTGCAACCTGTACTTTCCTTTTACCATTTTTTTAGGTGAAGTTTAAAAAAATTGTCTTCCATTTTAGTAATATGTTTAATTAATATTGCTACATACACACACACACATATATATGTATTTAGCATTCTGTTAAACAGTCTATATCATTTATGAATCCTGTTAATCTGCTGTATGTTATTATAACTCAGAAGTGTGCAGAACAAATATTATCAGAACACAATATAGACCACAGAATGTAGCTCTTGATTCATCGTGGATGTATATTTCACAACCTGTCTTTCATGAAAATGTAGCACTACTTCTAAAAGCCAGCCCACAGATCCAAAAAAAGTGACTGAATCAGAAAGGACTGCACAGGGGTGGTAGAATGAGTTGAGTAGCCTTCTGCTAAAGGAACGTTTCTTGGGAAGAGGGTGTGGGAATTCTTCTGCCTCCTTCCAGTCTCAACCCCCCATGGTGGATGGCATTTGCAGCATAAGCAGAACAGTACAGGCTAGAGCTGGTGGATCCTTTGCAGCAGTGGGTGTGGAATGCACATATGGAATCGTACAAATCACAGCGACATCACCGCACATCCCATGTAGGAAATGGGCAAAGGATGGGCTAGGAAGTAATGTCTTCTCCTGCTATTAAGATGGTGCCACCACAGGAATTGTCAAATTTTGCTTCATCATGGTTGTGTAAACAGAGGAAATGCACTGGAGTAGGGCTGATGAAAAATAATGGAAGGCACACAAAAATAATGCCTGAAAAAATAATATACATATCACTAAAGCACATTTATAACTAATTTGAGCAGGGTTGTTTTTAAATATTCTAAAAAATGGCAGTGCATACTATTAAAGTATAATTTGTATTTCATGAGCTGTGTGGACTATGAATAGTTAGAAATAAAGACAAAACAATTTTTAAATGACTTTGGACTATTTATGCACATCCAACTGCTAGCCTTTGGAACAGTGGTAAGCAGACACGTATACAGAGTGTTGAGCTCTGCAACACATCCCAAAATATTTTTTTTCATATTTCAAATCTACCTCTCACACTGTTAGCACTGGCAAACAAAGATTTTAGCATGAAATACAAGTGATTTTATTTATTCATAGTTTCACTGAAGGTCATGTGGGATATCAGATTCTACTGGCATGTTTATGACCTACTGGCATTCAAAAAGCTTGACTAACACAATCCACAGGTCATATATAACACTAACTGGTTGATTACTGCACAGGCAGGCACACACACACACACACACACACACACACACACACACACACACACACACACACTTTTTCAAAAGGAAGTTAGCAACTTTATTTCCTAACAAACAAAAGGGGAAGCTTAAGTTATAACCTTGAAAGGTGCTGTGCAATGAATATTACTTTACAGTTGTGATATTTCATTTGTGGCATTTATTTTAGTATTAGTTTCCCTGACCTGCTGTTAATTTCCTCAGCAGAGTTTTCCATGCAGATTGTCAAATCTGAATAATATATGTTTTTCAAATGGTATAGGATCATAGGAGGTTACTAGGCTATTGGCCCTGAGGCCCTTATAAGCCTAGCCAAGAGGTTAGCCCATGTTTAGACAAGTCAGCACCCAGAGCACCTGTCCAGCAGGAGCACGGGTGGAATCCCAGGGGTGTATTTTTTGTTTCCCATCCAGTTTGCGCTTACAAAGGATAATGAGGTACTCTGCTTCACATGGAGAGGGAGTCTATTCCACAGATGGGGGAGTATCTGGGACACAAATCTATCCCTGCAACAAGTCCTATTGATATCACAGACCAGGTTGAGGTTGCGCGTACAGGTTGCTCGAGTGGTACTTGACATGCGGATATGCAGCAGTCCCATCAAGGCGGGGACTGAGATTGCTTTGTATGCCAGACAGGAGTCACCTCTAAGGAGTCTGTATGAAACTGAGTAGAGAGACAGGGCTTTTAGCCTATCTGTGTAGGGTTAGTATTTGTGGCCGTGGATTCACCTGGTGAGGAACTTCTGTGGTCTCTCCAGCTAATTGCATGTGCTTTGTGAGGTACATGCTGAACAGGGGGTTGCACTTAATAATTGGCCTTACAAGGGAAGAATACAGGGAAATTATGACCTCTTTGTCCCTGGATGAGATGCCCTTACTTATGTGGTGGCCCATGTAGAAAGCTTTCCGTACAATGGAAGCAACATGGTGGTCAAAAGTCAGGTTGCTGTCAATCTGGGTACCCAAATCCCTCACTACTGATTGTGTACTTAGGAAGTTGTTATTAATATAATAATATGTGGGGACATCACTCTCCCCAAAGGGGATGATGATGATGCATTTTTTGTCATTCAACTTGAGGCCATGTTTCTGGCACCAGTCATTTGTTTGGGTGAGACCCTCTTGGAGGACATCCACATCACTTGGGGAACTGATGACTGCACCCAGCCTGCAGTCATCTGAAAACCTGGTCAGCCATAGGTTCATAGGTGTGTGCTAAGCTAATGGTCCTGGAGCCTTTACAAGCCTAACCCATAGGATTACCCTGGCATCGTGCCACCCGACCTTGTTCCCAGTGCCTCTGTCGAGTAGAGCCACTGGAGTTACACCCCAGGGTGAATTTCCTATTTCTCATCCACTCATCAAGATTTCTCTTGAAGAGAGCCAGTGAGGTGCTCTGTTTCACATGTATGGGAAGTCTATTCCATAGCATGGGCAGTCTCTGGGTTATGAACCTGCCCCTCCAGCATGTTCTGTTGATTGTGGTAATGAGGCTGAGGTCTCTGGATCATGTTGTGTAGAGGGATTGGGATTTCTTTAGATGTAGCATTTCTAACAGAGCTGGGTCAGACATGGCTTTGTAAGTCAAGCAGAGATCACCTCTAAGTAGGCGATATGAGACAGAGAATAGTTGGAGGTTTTTTGAGTCTGTCCATATAGGACAAGTGTTTTTGGCCTAGGATCCTCTTTTTGAGGTACTTTTGCAGCCTCTCCAGTTGTTGCAGATGTCTAGTGAGGTGCATACCAAATGGGGCATTGTACTCAATGATTGTCTCTCTCTACTCTTCCATCAATAGACCAATGACCTCTTTCTTCCTGGATGCAAAACCCTTAGTAATAAGATGTGCCACACTGAAGGACTTTCTGACCACAGTGGCAATGTGGTGGTCAAAAGAGAGGTTGCTGTCAACCTGTATTCCCATATCTCTTATTATGCCTTCTGCGTTCAATGGACTATCATCGATGTGGTAATTCATGGGAACTGGGTTTTTCCCAAAGGGGATGATGACACATTTTTGGGCATTGAGCTTAAGCCCATGGTTCTGACACCAGCCGTTGGTCTCAGTGAGGCCTTTCTGTAGGATGTCAACATGACTTGGGGAGTTAATAATAGCTCCCAACATGCAATCGTCTGCAAACTTTGTCAGCCAGAGTGCCTGGACTTCAGAGAAGTAGATACCAAACAGGAGAGGACCCAGGACCAAAGACTGTGGGACTCCACTCGTGACTGGTCGGCAGTCTGACTTGGAGTCAGCTCTTTTCATACTGTGGGTTCTATCTGTGAACCAGTTTGCAACCCACCTAGTGATTTAGGGGTTGATGCCTAGCTTAGTGAGTTTTTCTATGGTTCCCGAGTGATATTTTCTAATAAGAAACCGTACTTTTTCAAACTCTTTCAAAGTGACTTGTAGGAAGACTACAGAATATATTACACTATTTGATATTTAAATGTGTTGGATGGAGTAAAACACTGATCCATCAGGACCTTTTTTTAGACTCAGTCCAGGTAACATAAGCAAGAGATAACAGCCAAATGAACATAACAGAATGGTTTGAAAAGATGCAAGACACAACAGTGAGTAAAATACACATTCTATAAAATGCAAACATGCTTACTATTATTTAAAAAAAAGGAAAATTAGGGGGATATCTAAGAGATACAGAGTGATCTTACCGGACTGACTGAATAATCATTTCAGAATTAACTGGGTACATAATACACATTTTTAGTCTATTTTGTTGCCCTTTTATAACCCCACTGTGTGACAACCATATGCCTTCCAACTACTTAACTAACCTATTTGTTATCTTCAGTCAAGCATCAAACAGAGGAGGTCATCAGCCAGCAGCATTTTCTGATAAGCGCTAGCCTCTGATACCCCCTCCCAAGCAAAAGCACACAATTGGCTCAGTGGCAAACCTGACATTAACTGCAAAGTGTACTGTTTTACACAGCCCTATCACACCCCAGTTATTGCTGGCAAAATATGGGGTGCCAGTACAACAGCAAGCCAATAGGCATCCCTCTCCATATGGGTGACCCAGTGTGGTCCACTCATTCACACCTTCAGTGGCTCTTCTAGTGTTGGGTCCATGCTGAGCCTCATCTATCTGCACCATGTAGGTTCATGGGTATTTCTGATCCACCAGGATCTTTAGAAGCCTATCCATATATTTATATGTAGTGTTTAGCCTTCATATTTTAAGTACAAAACTTCAGAGATGAGCAGAATATTTACATGTTGCACTTATCCATGAAGGACAATGATGCTAAACCACAGCTGAATTTGCAGCTATCCATCAATTCACAAATATTACATTTGATTAGTGTAAGTGAAGTACTTTACTTTATGTGGACATGAAGACAATTCTAAAGGCATGGTATTCTGTGTGATAAACATCTATCCCTCCAACATGTTCTATTTATGCTGAAAAGGAGATGGAGATTTTTTGAGTGGGTGTTGATGCTCCCATTGGGCTTGAAAATGTGCAGTACGTCAGATAGGATGGGGTCTGCTGAGGCTGTGCACAAGAGGCAGTGGCCACTCCTCTGTAGCCTGTACAACACTAAGAGAGAAAAAGTTTTTAGACAGTAAGCATAATTTTTACAATTTAGGCCCTTAATTTTCTTAGTAAGAAAGTTTTGTGGGTATGGAAGCTATGTCAAATGTTTGGACAACTACATACTGAATGGGTGCACTATACTCAATGATCATTCTGATGAGAGTGGAACACAGTGAAATGAGCACATCCCTGGACCTGAACACCATAACCTTAGATGAGGTGAGGTAAAGGAGGCAGTCTGGCCCACTGAGGTATCAGTACTTCCTGGGCTGGTGACACGCTTCATGCTGCATCTTTTCTGCAAGTATGCAAGTCAACTACCAGGGGGTGAGGTTAGAACCATAAGGAAAAATGCCAGATGGCTGCATGCATGACAGCCTCCGAGATTTGGCTTGTACCCAATTAGACAGCAAATGGGCTGGCTGACTGGGACGAGCTGATGCCTGGTACACAGCAGGGAGAAAAAATACATAAGGGGAAATAACTCCGATAACTAAAAAAAAAAAAAACAGGAAAGCAAATTAACAGGACAACAAACTGCAAAACTTATAAAAAAAAATAGGTACATGGTTTAGTTTTAAATGAGAGGTAATCTAGGAATTTAACTAAAAAAAACATTGGAGGTACACAGGACAATTTACAGTGTTTAAAAACGTACAAAATCTTTTTAAAGCAAGACTGAGCTCCAAGACACACTATGGAGATGTGTAATGTTAGCACCACAATGGCAGACAGTGTTTTACTACATAGTCCAAGAGTCATCTGGCAATAACTACATTTAACATATATCAGCAGATACTGATACTACTCACAGGGCAGTCAGTACAATTACTTTAAAGGGTTTTGGGGTGCAGTACTCCAGACGCAAGGGAGCAAATATGTTTAAAACCCTAGTGATTCAAACAAAAATATGACAAATATTTATAAGCTGAACATTTATGTAAACAGCATCTTAAAAGGTTTGGGGAGAATACTAAGCCTACCTAAGCATTTAGTGGGAGCAAGAGACAAACTAATCCCTAACAGGGTGCCAATTCATTATACACGTTACACACAAAGCATGCATATCTATGTACAGTTTGGAGGACTTAATATCTGTAGTATCAAACACAGCAGACATGCATTACATGAGCCATAGCCAAAGCCACTAATGGTAAGGGTATCCTTATAACTAAGCCTGAATATGGCCTCCCCATCCTGCAACATCCATCAAAAAATTAACATCCACTCAAACAATCTCCTGCAGTTATATTGTTTCAAAGCAAGCTCTAACACTTAACAACAATACCCGACTCTCTCAAAAGCCAAATGGTAACCCACAGAACAATGAGCTAACCTACTGCTCGTCTAGTTTTTTTTTCAGTCTCTGTCTTGAATTATTCTCCCTCTTGCTGCTAAACAAAAATGCCAGTAAAGCATACACCTATAACTAAGTGAATTTCCCAAACAGCCCTCACCTTACTAATACCTAAAAGCAAACTGTATTGCACTATCCACATGTTCTCCATTCTCACCCCATAACTCCTGGGCACCCTCCATTTTTATCTTAAGCACCTGTCCCCTTCTCCAAATTCAGACCTCAGCTCAAAGCATACTTCAGTAAACAAGCTAATTTCCTGTGCTACTTGGTAGGCCAAATCACCTACCCACTATCACATCTTTGCATTCCTAAAATCCAATAAATCAACTTTGTATGCCAGTATATACTATACATAAACTTAGTCTGTAGCTCTTTTTACATTTGTTTAAAGTTGCTTACTATAGGTTGACTTGTACTTGTAGTATAGGGCAGGTAATGTTGTTATTGTGCTGTAGGGGCGCTGTGGGGGATTAACAACATGTAGTGTTGGTTCTGTATTCTCTGGTCACTTGTTGGTTCCGGTGTACGTATGGCTATGGGGAAGATGTGAACATGTAACATGGGTGCGCACCTGGAGGTTCTTATTAAAGAAAGGCCTTACAACTCCAGAACCGTGTGGTCTCCTTATTTACCAGGATATAACATATTGGCGACGAGGATGGGATGCCTCAGAGTCCGCTGAGAGTGAAAACGGCGGGGTGCAGTTAATGTCGGACGACGAAGAGACTGGGGCTGCCGGAGTTATGTCTGTTTCCATGTTAGGGTCGCTGGTTGCATACGACTGTCGGACACAGACCTGGGAGGAGTATTGTGAAGTGTTGGAACATTTTTTTGAAGCAAACCAGATAATGGACGCGGGCCGAAGCGAGCCATATTGCTGAGCTCGGTGGGCAGCAAGACGACAGTCTGATGAGGAACTTATTGAGTCCTGATAAACCGGGGATAAATCGCTCACGGAGTTGACGAGCTTGCTTCAGTCACATTATAACCCAAGCAGAGTGAGATAGTCCAAAGGTTCAAGTTAAATTCAAGGACTAGAATGGCCAATGAAACGGTAACGGAGTATGTTGCAGTGCTGAGGGAGCTGGCGCAACACTGTAATTATGGTGACAGACTGACAGAAATGCTACGTGATAGGCTCGTATGTGGCATTGCAGATGACCGCATACAACGCAGATTGTTAGCGGAGCCTGAGTTGTCGCTTGAAAAGGCCTTGAAGCTGGCACAGGCCATCGAGACAGCGAATAAAGACATTCGTGATTTACAACCAAGAACAATCGAGGGGTTGGAAGCAGGAGTGCTACCCCACTGCCAGTGCATAAAGTGGTAATGGAGCATAAACCACAAGGGAAGTCTGGTCAGTATGCCTGTTACAGGTGTGGCGGTGAACATCTGTCACGGAACTGTCGCTTCTTAAATGAAAAATGTCATGCTTGCGGAAAAAGGGCCATGTGAAGAAAATGTGCAGGTCAACGCCCTCTAGGGACCAGCAGAGAAAGGGGGAGGAAAAGAGCAGCATAACGGACAGAAAGGGAAACCGGAAAATAAAACAGCAGTATGCACACCACATGCGTGAAGGTACAGATCAACAAACCAGGGAAGAAGAGGAAGTGTTTACTATGTTTAACATGAAAGAGGCAAGGATGGACAGAGTCGATCCCATTACAACCCAGTTGGACTTAAATGGTAAAATGGTGCAGTTTGAAGTGGATACTAGATGTAGTGTGACAGTTCTGTCAAAGGCTGAGTATGGAAAGTTATGGCTAAAAGAAGCTCAGGAGCTGCAGGACTGTTCAGTGACTTTGAAAACATATACAGGTGAAACAGTTCCCACACTAGGGATGGCAAAAGTAACTGTAACACAAAGACAAAGTCAAACAGTTGCCAGTCATGGTGGTGGCAGGTAATGGACCAAACCTGTTAGGCCGGGCGTGGCTAAAGGAGCTGGAAATGGGCTGTCTACAGCTCCATAAAGTAGAACAGCATGTGCTGACCTTGCAAGATGTGCTGGAGAACAACGAAGAAGTGTTCAAAGAGGAACTGGGTACCTGGAGGGGTCCACCAGCAAAGATACACGTCAAAGAAAACGCAACGCCAAGATTTTACAAACCAAGACCCGTACCATACGCAATGAAGAAGAAAGTGGAGACTGAGTTGGAGCGACTCACCAAGCAAGGTATAATTGAACCAGTAAAGTTTTCGGAATGGGCGGCACCCATTGTTCCAGTATTAAAGCCAGATGATACTGTACGCATATGTGGTGACTACAAGCTAACAGTGAACCAAGTTTCGAAGCTGGAGCAGTATCCAATACCAACGGTGGAGGATGTATTTGAAAAGCTGTTGGGAGGTGAAAAGTTTAGCAAACTGGACCTCAGTCATGCATATCAACAAGTCGTTCTGGAGGAAGGGTCTAAGTCATATGTCACCCTTAACACACACAAGGGTTTGTTCCAAGTAAATTGCTTACCCTTTGGTGTTTCCTCTAGTCCAGCTATTTTCCAGAGAATAATGGAGGGACTGGTGGCAGGAATTCAAGGTGGCTGTTTATTTGGACGACATCCTGTTGACGGGTAGGAACAACCATGAGCATCTGGAGACTCTGAACGAGGTGCTGAGGCGACTGCAGAGGCTGGTCTGGCGGGTGAAGCGGAGTAAATGTGCTTTCATGGAAAAGGAAGCAGAGTTCCTGGGTTACAAGGTGGATGCATCGGGCCTACACCCCTGCCAAACAAGGTAAAAGCCATCCAACAGGCACCTGCACCCACAAATGTTACAGAGCTGAAGGCCTACTTAGGCTTACTCAACTATTATAACAGGTTCCTACCAAATCTGTCAACGCTGTTAGCTCCTTTACATAAACTATTAAGGAAGGAGACCCTGTGGACGTGGCAGGAGGAACAGGACAGAGCGTTTGAGCAGTCCAAGGAACTAATGCAGTCCTCAGAGGTTTTGGTGCACTACGATAGTCACAAGGACTTAATTCTGTCATGTGATGCCTCACCTTATGGGTTAGGGGCCGTGTTGGCACACCGTATGCCAGATGGACAAGAAAGATCCATCGGGTTCATGTCACGAACCTTAACACCAGCGGAGTCAAACTATTCCCAGCTAGACAAAGAGGGTTTGGCTGTAATTTTTGGAATTAAGCGGTTCCACAAATACCTCTATGGCAGGAAGTTTACTGTTTGCACTGATCATAAGCCCTTGTTGTCACTGTTCAGCGAGATGAAAGCCGTGCCTCAGATGGTTTCTCCCCGCATTCAGAGATGGGCTGTAACATTGAGAGCTTATGAATATGAGATTGTTTATAAGCCCGGGAAACACCATAGCAATGCGGACGCGCTGAGCCGCCTGCCGCTACCGGGGCATCTCAAGGAAGAGGAAACGGAGGACCGAGTTTTGATGATGGAGGACATCACGTTGGTGTCAGCGAGGGAACTGAGCGAATGGACACGAAAAGACCCGGTGCTGGCTCGAGTGTTTCAGTGGGTCCAGCAAGGCTGGACAACACAACAAACTGATCCAGTTTTTCGCCCTATGAGGTGAGGAAAACAGAGCTGAGTGTGCAAGATGGATGCGTGTTGTGGGGGGCACGAGTGATAATTCCGCCCCCAGGAAGACGTGCACTTTTACAACAGCTGCACCAGGGTCATGTGGGCATCACCCAAATGAAGGCCTTAGCACGAAGTTATTTCTGGTGGCCCAAGTTGGACCACGACATTGAAGTCGCTGTGAAAGAGTGTAACACCTGTCAACAACATCGCAACTCACCTGTGGCGGCACCACTACACCCATGGGAGTGGCCGAGTAGACCTTGGCAGAGACTTCATATAGACTATGCAGGGCCTTTTATGGGGCAATGTTTTTGATAATAATGGATGCTCATTCTAAATGGATGGATGCCTACCCAGTCAAAACAACCACTTCCACCACTACCATTGAATGCCTGAGGAAGAGTTTCAGTAGCCAAGGACTACCAGAGACTATTGTATCAGATAATGCTTCATGTTTCATGAGTGGAGAGTTCAAGGGTTTTCTGGAAAAAAATGGCATCGTACACGTCACATCAGCACCATACCATGCGGCTTCAAATGGCTGTGCTGAAAGGGCTGTCCAGACCTTTAAAGCAATGATGACAAAGGCCGGACACGGAAGTATGGCAGCAAAAGTGTCAAGGGTGTTATTCAACTACAGCATTACACCCCAGTCTAAGACCGGATTGTCACCTGCCGAGATGTTGCAAGGACGGAGATTAAGGTCAACATTGGATCTGGTGCATCCAAACATCCGAGCTAAGGTGGAGAGGACACAGTGGAGGCAAAAAGAACATCATGATCGACGACGGAGAGAGAGAAGTTTCCTTGTGGGAGATGCAGTGATGACTCGAAACTTCAGCTATGGACCTAAATGGATTCCAGGGTTCATTGTCAAGAGCACAGGTCCACTGTAGTACCAGGTGAGGTTGAATGGAGGTTTCTTGGTGAGGAGACATGTGGACCAGATTCTGCGGAGCAAACAGAAGAAGGACTTCATGGAACTGCAAGCCCCGGAAATACCATTAGTTTCGGGAGAAGGGCTCGCAGCGGCAGGAGGATCTCCGATCCTGGGGCCCAAGGAAGACCGCCGGGACTCGGAAGGAGAGGTTCCAGAGGACCCAACCTTTCCAGGGATGGACACACCTGTACCAGAGGTGGTAACTGTGACACCGGAGTCACCTAGTGTGGTACCATTGCGCCGTTCTAAGCGTGCACTGGTTAAACCTAGTTACTTGAAGGACTATCAGTGTTAAAAGTGCATGTATAGGTTAGAAGGACAACATAACTTGATTGCATGGTAACCGTTTAATAACTAGCCGGTTATGTAGAAATTAAGTGACTGGATGGATTGTTTTTTTTTTACTTGCTCCCTCGTTTCTCTTATGTAAGGAGGCGTATGTCACAGCTTAAGAGGGGAGGAATGTAGTATAGGGCAGGTAATGTTGTTATTGTGCTGTAGGGGTGCTGTGGGGGATTAACAACATGTAGTGTTGGTTCTGTATTCTCTGGTCACTTGTTGGTTCCGGTGTACGTATGGCTATGGGGAAGATGTGAACATGTAACATGGGTGCGCACCTGGAGGTTCTTATTAAAGAAAGGCCTTACAACTCCAGAACCGTGTGGTCTCCTTATTTACCAGGATATAACAGTACTCTGTTATTCAGTCACTGTTATTTGTTTCTCTTATTCTGTTCAGTACTTTTTCTACATTTGCAGCTGTATTCACCTGGACTATGACTGAAATCAGTCTGCTGACATCAGTACACTATACCAGTTAACAATCACAGGCATCGGCATCAACCCACAGTTTTCCCCTTTTTGTACAAGGGCTCAAGGTGTTGCATCAACACCTAGATGTTGTAGCCTAAGTGCTTATAAAATCAAAAGAAATGCAGGAAACAATGCCATATACATTAGCAATGATGCATTTAAAGTGGAAATTTATGAAGGATAACACTAGAAAACAGTTTTGCATGCACATATACATTATCAGACAACAACAAATCACGCAGCAGCTAACCTCAGCACAGCCCCCCCATACACACACACACCCGTGCAACATCACCTGTGTACAGTTTGGTGTCAAGAAACTCACAAGGACATTTCAACGTTTTCACCCTCGTTATTCTCCTGCCATGTATCACAAAAGTCTCACTATCTTTTTTGTGGTGTACACAGCTTGCATGCTTGCCAAGGGGAAGCCATCACACAACCTAGCATGACATAAAGGCAACCAACATTTTTGTAGAATTTTCAGTGTTAGTCACCACTCTCAGTTTTGCATCCTGAGCATTTGCCTAGAGAATATCAGTAAAATGCTATAAAACATATGTGCAGCTAAATGGGATCCATTTATCTTACACTTAGTTAATTACTGTAGGAATCATTACATTAGCAGGGAGGATTCAGTATACTAAAACACTACATAACCTGCCCAGCACTCGCATTTTTATTAGTCTGGTAGAAAATCATCTAAAGGGCAAATGGAATCGGTCTCCTGGCCATCAGTCACAGATGACTGAAGTGTGCTTCTAGAAACTTGCCAGATAGCTGCAAGTAACACAGTGCAATGGTGGATGGGAAAATGTGCTACAGCTGCATTTTTAAGTAGAAGTCTTCTACAGTGCTAACGTTCTCCATTAATGAATAAGAACAGTGATGTACTGCAACAGAAAACAGAATGATAGAAGAAATGACCAACCCATACATCAGTGGGCCTATTCACTGAGATTGCTACCTTGCAATGTGTATGCAGCTGATCACAATTTAATATTTGCACTGTTAATATGTTTTAAAATGGTTACCTATTACAGAATCGAAATTACGGAACTTCAAATACCATATGGTCGACACCATATGATCAAAATTCCGTAACTTCAAAATTAAAAAATAAATAAATAAATAAAACAAAACGTACCCTGATGGGTTAAAGCAGGGGGACAAGCCCCCCTGCACACCCCTCCCCCACTACTTAAATATACCAACTCAGAGATCGCACTTTAATGCACTACGGTACGGAAAGGGAAGATCTCCCTTTCCTACACTGTAGTGCGATTTCAGATTTGGTATATTTTAGTAGCGGGAGGTGTGGAGGGTGCAGGGGGGGGCTTACCCCCTGCCTCCACCCATTACTTTTTTTTTTCATGGTCTATTTTGACGATTTCAAATTTTCAATGGTTCGATCATTTAAGGTCGACCCTCAAGTGATTCTCACAATTGAAAATTCAATGTTCCAATAGGAACCCTTTTAAAACACCCCACCATGCCCTTCAACCTCTCAGTGCAGGAATTCTGGAAAAATCCGAAAACAATATGGAGACAAAGGGCCAAAATCAGGGACAGATTTTAAGTACTGCTCTTATAAACTTAAGAAGTTGCTTGAAAAACAGATTTTTGCCTCATGTATTTTTCTGAAGCACATGAAGTTTGAAACTCATGTATGTCACTATTTCCTAAAAAATTCTAATTTTATGAAAACCAAATTAAAAATTAGGGTTGCCAACTGTCCGTTTTTTGACCGGACTATCCAGTTTTCTGACAAATTGTCCAGTTACCAATTCCATTCAAAACCGGACACGTGAAGTCCGAGTTTTGTGCCACTGCCACAACAAGTGGACAGACAGTAGTGGCATAAACGATCCATCCTTGCTTTAGTCTTTTAGTCGTTCACACATTGACACTGTACTGTACTATGTGAACGACAAAGACTAAAGCAAGGATGGATCGTTTCATTTACGGTATGTGGTCATTGCACAAATTGCACAGTCTGTACACAGCAATACAGTTGGCCAGTCACTCAGATGAGTCAGTCAGGTCAGCTGCAGCAGCAACTTGAACTAGTGAGCTTAGTGACGTCAAGGCAAGCTGACGTTTGTTCACGTAATCGCGTGGCAAAAGTAGTTGGCTTGGCATTAGCAATGGCATAGTATTTGTGTAGACTCTATTAACCCAGCTTTTTGTCTAAGTTTAACTAACTCATTATATTTATATAATTAGACTTGTCTGCTGTCACTGTTGGCAGGTACTTTACTTCTTTCTGTCCGTGTCAACAATAATGAGTTTTGGCAGCCCAACTACCCGGTCTACCCTACCAAAGAAGTGAAAAAAACAAAACATCTGTTACTATAATGCAGAGTGGAAAAGGGAATTTTCATGGATACAAAACTGCACGGAAGATACAAAAGGTAGATGCAAGCTTTATGCAGCATCATTCACTGTTGCATATGATGGAAAAAATGCAGTTCCAGCATACCAAAAAGCATACTACTTGTTCCCAAGCTAGTGTGTCATCTCAACAACTGAAGACATTTTTCACATTGCATCTCACAAAGTATCCCTAGCAGAAATTGCTGAAGTGCATCATGGAATTAGACATCATATTTTGTATAAAACACAGGATTGTGGTATCAAAGTTAGGAAGTCTGTAACTGATGACTCAGAAATCGGTAAAGATGGCCTGCGGCCGAACAAAAGTTTCTGCCATAGTCAACTATGTTTTGTACCTATTTTCACTAGAAGTCGTCCTTGACAAGTTACATGCCAGTTTGCCATTTTCCATTGCTACTGATGCATCTAACAAAGGGAACAGTAAATTCTATCCGGTTGGTGTTCAGTTCTTCACCCCGCAGAATGGAATTTCTTTCCATGTCACTGACTTTACAAGGATGCATTCGAAGACTCTAAGTCCGTTAAGAATCAACTCTGTCGTGTTTTAACAGAATGTACATTGTCTTGGCAAAATGCTACCGCTTATGCCGCAGATAATGCATTGGTAAACTATGGCATGAACAACTCCATTTATCAGAAGTTAGTTTCAGAGGAGAATCCTAAAATTATTGCAGCACACTGCAATGACCACATTATGCATAACTGTGTGAAAAATACTTTAAAAGTCATGTCATTTGATGTTGAAAATTTCTTCATGAAAGTGTGCTGAATTCAGTAACTCTGTGTTGAGGCAAGCAGAACTGAAGAGCTGCTTTGATTTCTAAGAGTCTGAATACCACGAGATAATCAGACATGTTCCAACCCGCTGATTGAGTTTGTGCAAGGCTCTTGACTGAACTCTGCTGTGCCGGATGCCTTTGAAAACATATTTCTTGTCTCAAGGAGAAGCTGATTGTCCAAAAGTGATATGGAAAATGTTGAAGGACCAGGAAAATGAACTGGCACCAGACGATAGCCCAACAAAGTCAAAGCTGTATCTGTATTTTACACACTACTTTATGTTGTCCTTTCAAGAGACAATTTTAAAGCTTGAGAACAAATCAACAACAGCTTGTGAACTGTACAGTATAATGGAACAGTTTAAGATGTCTCCGCAGCATAGGACTGATGACAAATCTTTTGGTATGAAGGTAGCATCTGCTCTGCACAAAAGTCATCTACTACAGCATTTCATTGAGACGTTCATAACTGAAGCACTGAATGTCTACAAGCGAGCAATGACATATTTGAACAAATGGTTTGCATTCGAACGTTCCCCATATCGTCACTTCAAGCCACTGTCTTTGACCAGTGTCACAAGTCCGCCTTCACTTGATGAAGTGATTGACATTTGGATGCAAATGCCTCTATTCACCCACCATCCATCCAACAGCCTGCATGATGAAGTGTGAGCTCATAGTGAAGTGTTCGATGTTATCCGTAGCTGTGCAAGCACAGCTGAGGTTTGGTGCAAGTTTTTCGAACACGAGTCTGCACTAAATTTGTTGAAACTTGTTCAGCACATTCTCTGTCTGTTCCAGTCTTGAATGCATCCATTGAGCATGTGTTTAGCATTATGAATAACATTTGGACGGATGAACAACACAGACTTGAGCCAGAATCAGTTAAAAGTTAACTGTCAGTTTTCTTTAACCTACCATATTCCTGCACCGAGTTTAAGTCGGTTATTTCACAGAACAAGCGCCTAACTAGGGCTGCTCAGTCAGACTCCAAATACCACAAATGTGGAACTTCAACTGACATTGATTAGCAAGACTATACTCCATGAGTGAAACATCCAGCAAGAAAAAGTGAACGTAAAAACAGTGAATACCATTTGTCGAAACTACTTTCACAGACAGTGGTATTTGCTTTTTTCTACACTGTTGTGTGATCTCAGAGTTGATATATGTAAGTCTGGGGGTGTGGGGGGTGCCCCCTACAAAATCTAATTTCTTTGTAATGTTTACCAAGGGTTGTTTCTGCAAACAGTTTTCAATTTGTTTCTATGTACTTAAGTAATCTTCAGCAACTAGATATGAATCCGTAAAATAATACAATTCCTACCTTTTCTTTCTACTACCACATGTATGTTGCCATCCCTACTTGTGCAGTCACCAGGATAATAATAACTGTTGCCCTTTTCTAGCAGAATTTAGTGCATCCATAGCTGAGAAGCATTGAAAGAGGTTAGCAGTTCTCCCTCACCTGCGATCTCGAACCTGTATGCAATATTCCTAACAGACTCTAATGGACACTCCTACACACAGTGCCCAAACTGTGACCACATTCCCACTATGAATGTACCAGTGCATGCAAAGTATGGCTGTACAACTCCCTGACCATCACCACAGAGCAGAGCTGCTCCACAAGAGTTCAGACAGAATGAAAGAACAGGTCTGTGGAAACATAATTTCTTGTCCATCCTCTCAGTCCATATAGGTGAGGGTTGCTCCCAAGTCACAAAGTTATGATCAAAAAAATTCCACATGCACAGTGGCACAGAGGTTAAGACTATTTCAAACCCTCAGGTCTACACAGTTCAGTCCCATCCACTGGTCACTGTCTAATGTTTGAATGTTCTGAGTGAGATTTCTTTATCTACTTCAGTCTGTTCCTGCCTTCCAAAAATAAATTAGCTGATTGACTATTTTAGAGTCCATATATATTTAATTTTCCTTACTCTTGTGGCCTGGATCATGGTTGAAACAGGTCAAAGGACCAGTTCATTTATTCAGTTAGTAAATGAATAATGCATAGAAGTTAGCCTACTCCAACACAAATATTAGGCTGCATAATAGACAGGAAGGAGGTACAATGAGGAAGAAGTAGAAGGATGGAGGAGGTTACTAGGGAGCAAGAGGTGGAGTTAAGGAGTGAGTAAAAAAAAAGACATCTAACATGGCACTTAACCACCAGTGGAATCTGGGGAGATGCTTTAGATACTGATTATTGTGAACGAACAAGTCGTAAGCCAATGTTTGAGTTGCTTATTTACATTTTTATAGCACATCGCTCGTGTACAAGGAACACTTTTTAAAATATTAGCGATGTTAACCTGAGAAGACAGAATAACTGGATGTGAGCTGCACCTATCTATTTGGCATATACTTGACCAGACACATACAACAGCTGGAACATATTTAAAGCTTCCTTACTATATCCAGTGTCTAAACACATTGTCTTATACAGATCACCTTAAAGCCCTATCACTATACCGGGTCTCCTACAGGTTACTGAGAGATGATCCATGTCTGGCATACAAGACATCCTTGGATCCAGCACTGATGGATGTTTTGGATATCCACAAATCGAACAGTATCAGAACCACTAGATCCAAGGATTTAAATTGTGTTTGTAGACATAAATAGGCCATGTTGATGAGACACAAATGTGCCTCAGAGGGTCCCCATTAACTGGAACAAGCTTCCCATCCATGTGAAGCAGAGTCCATCCCTAGTACTATTTAAGCATAACTGTGACCAATAGGTGGGAAATTGGAAATCATCCCTGTGGTTGCCACCTCTCCATTTTTTTTCCTTGACTATCCACAAATCAAATCAATTTTCTGCCTGTAGTCAGGAAAACATTGTACAAACTCCAGTATTCTTTTTTCACAAAAGGAAACAGACTCTCAGTGTTTGTTAAACTGGCTGATTTACTATGCTGTTTTACAGAAAAGCATTGTAAATAGGCTGAAAGCAGGCATCCAGAACAGAAAAAGAGTGTGTTCCCATCAGCTGATGTCACAAAATGGGTGGAGCATGTATGGGAGAAGGGGAGAGAATGGGTGGAGTTATGGGTGATGCGAGGGGTGTGACCTTAGTCTGGTTTTAGCCACAAAGAAAGATGGCAACCCTATTAAAAATACAAGGCAAAAATTTGTGATTTGTAGGAAACTCTGGAAAACTGAGAGGAATGGACCCAATAGGGTTAGCACTGTCCAACCATATATGCAGATTCATAACTCTCTCCCTTTGAAAAAAACACCTCTGCCTCCTCTCTCACTCAAAAGTCAAATATGTTCAGGTAAAACAGACAGCACAATTAATACTAGCATCTTAAACTCCTTTCCTTCTTTTGACTGTCACCTTATAACTAGGTATTACCCGATATTCTTCTCCAAATTTAAAAATTACCCACTGAAGAAATTGAAGACATTAAATTGCAATGGTTTATATAACAACCCTATCAACTACAAGTGTCACATCTGAACTACCATTTCATTCAAATAGCTGAACTAAAATCCTTGTTTTGTATCCCTCTCTATTTTTTCTTCACTTCTTCTCATTAAATCATTAATATACATTTTTCAGAATTAAAAGAAGTCTACAGCTCTAATTGTTGTCATTATTAAGTGTAATTCATACCCTTTTCTCTAATAGTCTCCAGTTTTAGGTAGGATTAAGGAGGACAGGGTAAAAACTTAAGTCAAAATCAGGGACTTTTCACCATACCACTCAACTTTTGTAGAATGTCCGTAGGTATTTACTACGCTAACAACTATAATGGGCTTTTTAAACCTAACCATGCATCCCACATCTCTAACAAGTTCTCTACCCTTTAGAAGTGTAAGCAGGGGCTTGGGGAGGTGAACCATTTGCAGGCTGCCTGTGTCCATTAGACATGGGTGCCAAACCAGGGATGAATTTTCTGTTCCTCATTCAACTGTCCAAGTTACACTTGAATTGGGTTAGGGAGGAACCCTGCTTCACATGGATGGGGAACATTTTCCAAAAGTGGGGCAGTCTCTGGGATACATATTTGTCTCACCAGCAGGCCTCATTTACATCACAGGCAAGGTTTAAGTCTTTAGAATGGGCAATTCTGGTGCTATTTGTTTTGCAGACATGAAGAAGGTCCATCAGAGTGGGGTCTGACAATGCCTTGTATGCCAGGCATAGATCTCACCTCAACAGCCTGTAGGAGACAAAATACAGGGATAGGACCTTGAGCCAGTCCGCACAGGACATGTTACTTATGCCCTGTACTATTTTAGTGAGGAATCTATGTGGATGTTCCAAATTGTTGAATATTCCTGGTTAGGTACAAACCAAAGTGGGCGCTGTGCTCTGTGACAGGTCTGAAGAATGCCAAATACAGTGGAACTATGACTTCCTTGGACCAAACCACTGAGGACTGAAGTCACTAAAAATGACATGCATCGCAGTTTCAGACTCCACATCCTTCAGAACATCCACAACACAAATCCTATTATTATAGCATCTTTCTAAGTTTATAAGAGCAGCATTTAACATCTGGACCTCTGTCCCACCCCCCATTATTTTATGCTTTGTCCCGATTTCTTGCGTTAAGAGGTTGAGAGGTATGTTTTGCATTGGATTTTGTTTATATCAGTTTTCTAATTAAATATCATTGATTTTATAGTGCGAGTCTGCTTCTGCTGTTTTGCTTGTCTTCCAGTTTCTGAATGAGGAGATAGACTGGCAAGATAAAACAAAGAAAAATATCCATCAGGGAATGAATTAAAGCATAAGAGATGGAAGAAAGTGCAACCACTGAAACATGTCTGTGTTTTAAGGCTATTATCTTCTAAGAAGGTCACTGCCATCATCTTCTGTTGAAGGTGAAACTTTACATGGGATATTACAAATATTCTCCAATTCAGTTAACTGTAGTCGTGTTATCTACCCATGGGGGGAAAAATAACTAAATGCCTGCTTATTCATTTGCTTTATGAAACATTCCTGAAAAAAGCAAACTACCAAGTCAGACCCTGTTCTTTCTGCACTACGTATTATTGCCTCATTGATGACATTATTTAATGAAAGGTCTCATTAGGGCTGCAAATCGGTTGGCCCCTGGCAATTGGCTATCTCACCATGATAAGATGTACTTGTGCACAACAAAAGCAACCCTTCAGTGCAGCAGCAGGCCCCTGAGTCCAATGCATACAGTGCATAGCGTTTGAAAAAAAAGTCAGGAATCAAATAAAAATGTCCTGAAAGAAAACTGAGCTGAGTAAACACTGCAGCAAGTTTCAGCTTCGTTTGCCCCTTACTGGTGCACACAGACTCGTGCAGTGCTGAACAGGTTACAGTAATACAGTACAAATCACGCTACAATGATTTTGGTGTAAGGAAGAAACAAATGTAGGTAATACACGCGTAAACAAATAGAATACCTACGAACGCTCTACATAAAACATTCTGAAATTAAACCCATTGCAAAGGGAAAGCAATAAGGCAGATTACTTCAAAAACAGTAAATGATGATTCTGAACATGTGCTTGAATGTTCCGATATCCACTATTTTAACTGACAAATTATTCCAGATCTCCACACAGGATAACTGCCTGTGCTTCTAACAGATGTTATCCAAATATGAAATCCTTTGATTAAGGCTTAAATGCTTAAGTTCTTAAAGATACACCTCTCAAGGTGAATTCTGTACATCCAGCAAAATATTTTCAAAATATGTGTGGTGACCTTAAGTGAACATATTCTATTATATGGGTGTACTTGCAATTTTTCTGTTTTGACATGTGTCTGTGAACTTGTAAACCCTGCAAATACTCCCATACTCTTTAACTTAATCAACCCCTATAAAAATTTAAGCACCCTTCACTCAGCCAGTAAATTACTAGCCGCTACCCTAAAATCCAATAACAAATCAGGTGATTCACTATTTACTAACACTACTGGAATCCATTGGAATAAACTTCCTAGTAATCTGACATCACTTTCATCTACCCCTCTTTTCAAAAAGCATCTAAAAATCTTCCTTAACTCGCAATGGCTGTGTCCATGTACTAACACTGGCTGAATCTACTTATATCATAACTAACCTTTTTTCTACATTTAAACACTGTTGTCAAAAATGTCCTTTTGTCTTCTTCCTTCTATTCTATATACCTAATTTGTAAGTCATTCTCTCATGCCTCTCTTTTTTGTTATGTAATGTAAATAAGCTAGACTCGTATGACTTTTCATACCATGTATAACTAAATGTATTGTTTTTAATATCCCTTTATGTCTATAATTTACACGTGTATATTAAGCTGTATCTATCTGCTGTGGAGCTTTTCTCACAGGGCCTCTAATGAAAATGGACATACATCCAGCTAGACTAGCCCGGTCAACAAATGTAAAATAAATAAATAAATAAATAAAACTTGCAACTTTCACAACTATGACAGTTGCTTTTATTACATTTTAAACTGTGAATTGCCACACAAAAGTCATGACCGACTGTTAAACAGTGGGAAAATGTTTTGATAGCTACACTTTTCCCTTCAGATTTAAGGCTGAAAGTAAACCATGCGTCAGTATTGCCAACAGTACTGACAACACATGACCAAAGCCAAAGATAAACTACTTACTAGCTTGAAAAGTGCAACATGCAGGTAGGCCTGGAGTTGGGGGTCAACACTTCTCTCGATTTAGAGCAATACTCCTAATTTCTTTGGCTGTCATGCCTGTCCATCACAGGTCTCTTCTCATGCAATCCATTCAGCGTTTGGCTGGCCATCATTCGCTTCTCTTACCTTCCTCCTGACTCTCTCAAATCTGCTTTATCAAATCACCTTTTGGTTTCCTGCACATGTGATCCCAACTGTAATCTGCTCTCACTGACCTATAAAAATGAGGCTACATTGAGATGTACTCTGCCCTAAATCATATAGCCTACTGCCTTAGGCACTTCATCCCAATTGCTCTGGTTTATATGTTATATAGCAACAATGAATACATCACTTTTGGATATCTTACTTTCAGCTTCTTAGGCAATCTTCTCACACACACTGACCCTAAAAATCTATCACTTGGCTACAGCACCTCTGATTCCAGCTTTGACCTCCTCATTCAGATTTCCATTCCCCTCAACCACACCTCCTAGATACTTGCAGCGGTTAACCTGTTTCTGCTACTTTCCTTCTATCCTTTCTAATCACAACTTTCAGCTGCTTCTGGTTTTCCCCATTTGCTCTTATAACCACCATCTTGTCTGTACTGACAGGAGGTCCATCATAGTGGGGTCTGACAATAACTTGTATGCCAGACATAGATCTCCCCTCAACAGCCTGTAGGAGACAGAATACAAGGACAGGGCCTTGACACAGCCAAAAATAATAAGAGGGAGAGAAGTCCCTATTTTTGAGCCTGATTTTAAATATTGCTCTTATATACTTAGAAAGTTGGTAGAACAAAAGGTTTTGTAGTGGCATGTATTTCCTGAAGAATATGAAGAATGAAAGTCCAAGTCTGTCATTATTTAATGACTTGCTAGAAAACCACAAAATTCACGCTATCCTAGCTGGCACCATTTTGTGTTCTAATTTCACTTTCACTCTGGTCCCAGTAAACTCTGATGCCCCCTATTAGTCTTTTCCTGGGAGTGTTTACATTGAATAAGCAAGTATTTTTTTTTTGTGTTTTTTATTATGACTGTACTAAGCATAACTCCCAAGTGTACCTAATTACGAGGAATGTACCTAATTTGGGGTCTTAGAAAGTCCATGTTCCTCAAAGGTCCACACTGAAAGCATGTCACAAATTCAGTGCTAGGAATTTTTTTAATGGATATCCATGATAAAGAGAACCGAATCATATTAATTTATCAAAATAACTTTTTTACAAGTAAAAATAGCACAATTTAACCATCCTATGAGCTTCCTAGGTGAAGTTGTTTGTAAGCTGTTAGTAAGTGTTCCACATTTTGCCCATTTGTTCCACGTTATAAGAGGAAATGTTCCTCATTTTGGAGATGGAAGGTTGAGAGCTATGGTACTAATTGATGGCTCTGTGTAAGCTTCTAATTTAACAAAAAAGTTAAACCTTTGTTGTTAACTGCAGGCACAGTATACTGTACACAGTGCTGCAGCAGTAGCTTGGACTCTGTATACTGCTGCACTTTGAATGTACTGTAGTTTAGTTTCTACCTGAGCTATGTGATAGTTTTGAGAAGGCATTTTATTTTTACATGAAGTGAATCCAATGTACTTTGACTGTAAGCTGTTTTAGTTCTAATATGAACGATGCATTAGTTATATGAAAGTATTTAATTTTACAGGATGTCAATTCAAGGCTTTTACTGCAGGAATACTATAAAATGCATAATGTTGTAGCTGTAACAATCTGTAGACTATTGTTCCTTTTCCCTCTGTCACCTTTAAGTTTCAAACTCTATTTGAGGCCAAAAGGAAACTGTTGTGCTTAATGTAACTCCATATAATAGTTATCTAATCCTCGCCTCCTAATCTGTTTCTTCCTGTTTCTTTTTCTCCCTTAGTTCTGCTACCCTCCCCCATCTCTAAACCACAAAGCGCTCCCTGCATGATTTTAAACACTCAGGAGTCAGGACTCCAACAACAAAAATCACCTGCAAGCTCTTGGCAAACCTGCCAAAACGCTTTATAAATAAGGAAGTGTGTAGAAATGTTTTCCCTTCAATTGGCTTTTTAATATGCAATGTTATTTGGCTTGAATAGCTGTGTTTAACATAATGTGTTTGTTACACTTGCAATTTGTGTAGTGTGCCCACTCCCCTTCCCTCTCCCATCTTATTTTAATTAGGAATTGTACTTGCAGCAGTTTCTAATTCCACTCTGCTTAGTATCAAACGCCCTTAAGCTAATATTCTTTAGAAGCTGTAACTGTACCCTTACATACCCAATTACTTTTCATCCAATACTTAACTGACCCTATAACCATCATCTTAAATAGATTTATTGCAGCCTCACTGATAGAAACTGAGTACTTACCTGCTGGTTCTTGTTCTCTGGGGTGTCATCCCGCTTCGTTCACCCTCCGGGCTCACTTCGCTCCCCTACCCTGCTCCCTAATTCCTCCCACCCCCACTACCTCAACATTTGAACCTATCCACACCACACCCCTTCCTCTGTTAGCTCCACCCTCCTCATCCATACACCATCTCTCAGCATATTCCTGTTATCACACTAGCATCCTATCCGCATACTACTCCCCTTCCTTTGTATTAGTCTCCTTAAATTATCCACTTAAGTAGTTTAATTAACTCTGTAATAATGCCTTATCTAAACTTGATTCCCCTCACTAATGCTCTTCTCCCTCTCTTTGCTATCATTACATCTGGTCCCTATCCAACCTGTTCTAAGCTCTCCTACAGACACTACCTCTTACACCAGTAACACAAATCACTACCCCCTACCCATCACTGCTCATCTCTTTTACACAGGCAATATATTGTTCTTTAAACCCAAACTGTTTCAAACACAGCTATACCCATTGAACTACTGACAATTTAACCAAAATGAAATCCTGTCTTTGCTATGCAATCTTGAAATTCCTCCAGCTCTGTGGTGACATCCACCCTAACCTTGGTCCCGACATCTCACAATCCACATCTTCAACCCATATTCCAGGTACACAAAATATGCTTAAATGTATCTCAATAAACGCGCACAGCATGTGCAATAAAATTTCTGAGTTGCATGCTTGGATGACTGCAGAATCTTCTGACATACTAGTAATCACTGAAACCTGGCTTAAACCTAACAAAGAATACAAAAGTACTTCCTTCAGGCTTTAATATAATCAGAACTGACCGACTTAAAAGAAAAGGAGGTGGTGTTGCAGTAACATATTCTGCTTCTATTTCCTTAATCCCTCACAACCAGTCCATACCCTCCTTTGACAAAGCCGAACTATTGATCACCTACCTTAAATTAAACAATAATAAAAGTTTCTGCATTATATCTTTATACATACCCCCTGGCAATAACATATCAACTCTGGAAAGTATCCTATCTTGGGTATCAAAAAATCTCTCTCTCTGGAAACAGTAATCTTAGGTGATGTCAACAATGGCAGAAATAACTTACAATTTCACACAGACAGCATAAAACTATTTGGTTCAACTAATTACACACCCAACTTTTACCAATTCTACAATCCAAAATGGCTCAATAATTGATTGGATTCTGGTCTCCCATCCTAAAAATTTCTCTCAATCCGAAACACTTCCAGCCTCCACTAGTGATCACCACCCCATCTGTACAACTAGACTTATTTCATGTAGACAACACACCTACAAGACATTACAAACCCTATCCAACTTTTACAAGCAGGCCTTTACAAATTTATTAAACTCCATACATTGGTCCTTCCCATACCTCTCAACCTGTTAGAACAAAAAATCTGGACAAAGATATAAATAATGGAGGGAAAAATTCCGAAAAATTGGGATACTTTTTAAATATTGCTCTTACAAACAGGTTTTGCATTAGCATGAATTTTCTGAAGGCTATTATGTCTGAAACTCAAATGTTTGTCAAGATTTTCTGACTTCAACATTCAGTGATTTTCCAAATATTTGCCAGAAAACCATAATTTTATGAGAAACAGACCAAAAATATGAGGCAAAAATCTGGAGATTCTGCAAAAATCTGTACAGTTGAGAGGTATGGTCCTTAAACGCTTATCACAACATAATGCAGTTGAACAATTTAATTCTGCATTCCTGAGCACTTCAGACAGTTTAGCTCCTTGCAGAAGGGAGAGAGTCAAAACCAGCTATACTCCTTAGCTTTCTGTCTATACCAAATCACTCATGCAAAAAAGAGACAAGGCTTGGACAACTTACCTAAAACATAAGACTCACAAAAATTGACAGCATTTTAAAGCACTGCGTAACCTTGTAAAGAAACAGGTTAATTTAGACAAAAACAATTCTATGCATAGCCACAAGACAGCACAAATCCAGTCCAAAATCATTCTGGCACAATATTAAAAAATCCTAAACGCAGGAAGTCAGTTCTCCCCCCAACCCTCCTGTGACAGTGCCTCTCCTGATGTAGCAACTCAATTTAACTCTTACTTCATTGACGGAATAGTTTCCATGTTCCATCACTAACAAATTCCCTCCATCTACCTACCTCTACCTCTCAGCCTATTACCTGTCATGCCATGTTTTCCCTTCAACCAGCTCCTACCTTCCTTCATCAAATCCCTCCTGTGCAAGCTCAAGCCATGTTCCCACTCTGCAGGCAATCTTCCTAACAAATTCCTAAAAAATGGCTACTGACTCACTTGCCTACCCAGTCTCAGTAAGCATTAATACATCCATCAAGGAGGCTTATGTCCCCTCCCTGTGGAAACAAATCCTTCATCCCTCCTCTCCACAAAGGTGGCACCTCCACAGAAATCTCTAACTTTAGGCCAATTGCTATTCTTTCACCGCTATCAAAAATTCTAGAAAAATGTACCCAAAAACAACTTCAATACCTACTTGACAATTTTTTCTCTCTCACCCATCATGGATTCAGACCAGCACACAGCACTATCACTGCTCTACTATCCTTTACTGATGCTGCCAATAAAGCTCATGACTCAGGAAACGTCTTTTCTCTGTTCGTAGATCTATCCAAAGCCTTTCATGCTGTCTCCACCCCCCAACTCTTATCCCAACTATTTCTTCTGGGCTTAACCAAAATATCCTTACAATGGTTCACTAGCTCTCTAACAGATATCAATCTGTAATAACTGCTCTCCTTACTTACCTGTTAGCACTGGAGTACCCAAAGGCTCAATACTAGGTCCACTTCTCCAACATTTTTATTAACCATCTTAATACTGCCACCAAACAAGCCACCCTAATTCAATATGCTGATGAGTCTACATTAATCTGCTCTGCCAGGACTTTCTCTCATCTACAGAGTTTAACTCTAGAAGCATTCAATTTCATTGAGTCTTGGCTCACCAACAACCATTTACTACTTAACTCCAAAAAACTACACTTCTACTATTGTTACCAAAACAATTTTTTCCAAATACTTCTAACTTTGCTATTACTTCTATGAGCAATACTTCAATTGATGTGGTTTCACATACAAAACTGTTAGGTGTAACTATTGACAGCAATCTTAAGCTTGACCTACATATCAGCAACATCACAAAAAAAAAAAAAAACTAATCAAAAATTGGTCATGATGTATAGGGCTAAGAAATTAATATCTAACTCCACAACAGTAACCCTTGCCGCCACCTATCTCTTACCTTCCCTTCTATATGCTTCACCTGTTCTATTCATTATTCACTATTCCCTCAAAGCAAAACTTAGTCAATGTTATAATAAAGTAGCTAAATGTGCCACAGGGCAGGCCCACTACTCTCACCATTGCTCTGCTCTCAAGTCCCTAAATTGGCTTGAACTACCCCACCTTCTAACCTGTAGTCATCTAACATTAACTCACAAAGTACAACTCCTCATTTTCGCAAAGTACATCATCACTCCTTCAACACTATATTCCATCTCATGACCTATGCTCCTATCACAACTATCTACTATCTATTTACAAACCTCAAAGATCTACTGGGGTTAGTCTGTACTCTCACACTGTGTTGCCAAATCTTGGAATAGCTTTCCAGAAGCAATCAGACTTGTACCCCACTACTGTTCCTTCTAGTCTAGGCTGGAAGAAAATCTAACTAATAACTGGATCTGCCCATGCTCCTTGCTATCTTAGTTTTTTATTTGTCTTTTCGGCTTTTCCTGGTTAGGGGTCACCACAGCAGAACTCCAGTCCGCTAATGATTAGCAGTAGATTTTTATGGTGCTGAGTTAAAAGCCCGATGGCCAACCTTCAGCGAAGGCACGCCCATTCACACCTGTCTTTCAGAGGCCACTCGACCATGCGGAGGACATGCAGACTCCACACAGAAGGCACTCCAGTCGAGAATCGAACAAGAGAACCTCTTGCTGTGAGGCAACAATGCTTCTACTGTACCACCACGGCACGCTCCTTGCCATCTTAGTACTCTTTTGTATTCCCTTCTTCCACACTCTCAATAGACTTTCTCTGGATACATCCTACTTCCCTTCCTGCTTTGCCTGCTTTCTAGCCTCACTTCTCTTTTAATCCTTAACATTCTAATGTCATTTTGCACATGGGGTCAAGGTGTCACTTCCACAGTTACAATCACTTTGAGCCAGGGTTTACACCACCGGGTGGCAAGCCCTAACCTTCTATCCCAGAATTTGACTGAAATTTACTGTCTAGTTTTCCTGCCAGAAAGTGTGTGGCTTTCACGACCTATACTTATTCTGTTATACATTTTTCATGCAACATTATGTAACACGCACAGTAGAAAAACTCTTCTATCTTGTATACAATTTATAGTCAACTTTATTGCTTGCTTTATATTTTGCTTATTTTCTTTTATTGTAGTCACAAATTGCACTACTTTGTTATTGTCTTAATATTTGTAACCATTGTTCATTTTTTTTTTAAATTCTGTTTAATGTGTAGTGTGGAACTTTTCTCCCCGGGCCTCTGCTAAAAATGGGCTCATACCCAGTCAGACTTTCCCGGCAAACATATGTCAAATAAATAAATGAGGAACAGACCAAAACTATCAGATAAAAATCTGAACATTCTGTGAAAATCTGCAAAGTTGAGAGGTGGTGCAGTACAATGTATTTTTTTTTTCATTTTTCCCCACCGAACTGCAACCATACAATTCCTATATACAAATTAGGGGGGATACTGGGGCAAAGCTTCCATACTGGAAAACAGTAGGGTTTGTCCCCTGTGAAAAAAAAAATATTTTTGCAGTTACAGTTCCCTTCAAGGGTAAAAGTCAATTAAATATAACATTTGTTGATGATTCCATCAAACCTAGGGGAAATGGAAAATTTGAAGTAGACAGAAAACCTGAATAGTACACATCCCTTTTTTACCCACCCCATAGCTTTCCTTAAAAGAAGAGTAACAGCTCTGTGTCAATCACCTTATTTACTGTTTGCTGAGAAGCTGATCTACTGACCCTTTTCAGCCATGACCTGGGCTTAAGAGAGCAAGTTATATCCACTGAGATACATAACACACAAATGCATTTATTTTATTTATTTAGTTTTATTTTACATTTGTTTACCGGGCTAGTCTAACTGGATATATTTTCATTTTCAGTAGAGACCTGGGGAGAAAAGCTCCAATAGTAGCACAAAAAAAATTAAAAAAAAAAAAAAAAATTTTATGATGGTTAAGAGAACCCATCAGTGGAGATACACAGTTAAGTAAATACACCCAGAGAGATACAGGCTTAAGAGAATACAGAAAAAGACAGTATTTAACAGTATATACACATATACACTTAAGGTATATGTTTATGCACATAAATAGTTGGTTAGTGTTTTGCAAATGCAGTTTGAAAGGACTGTACATTCATAAGTTTGACAATTCAGCAAATAAAGAATAGTTGTGTGAGAACTTACCATAACCTACAATGTCCTTCTCTTCCATGTTGCAGTATTCATTACAGTAGGGGGAGGTTGCTGCCTGCAGTGCCGCCATCTGGCCAGTATACCAATGTCTTTGCTCCTGGAGGGTACGTGTGACGTCCCTTGTCAGGACCATAAACCGACATAGGGTACAAAAGTGATGTCTGCACATATCCCCTCTTCAGAATGAGCTGCTGCATACAGTAGCATTCCTGTAGGTTAAGAAAGGGTCATAATAGGGGGACCCTTTCGACTTGCATGTAGACTAGATCCTAGGGTACTAGGTAGTCTGTGTTTAGTGGGGAGACTGGGAGAGAAAATGACTATGTCCCCACAAGTAAGCCAGGGTATGCTAGTTAGGTAAAGTAGAGAGGCAGGTTGGAGGGGGGTGCTGAATACTGCAACATGGAAGAGAAGGACATCAAAGGTATGCTAAGTTCTTACACAACTATTCCGTCCTTCTATTCTCATGTTGTAGTATTCATTAAAGTAGGGAGAGTTACCAGAGCTTTAGGTATAAGCCTGAGTGGAGGATTGGGAGTCCCTGGATGATGAGGCCCTTAAGAACTGACCTGGCAAATCCCGCTCTGGCTCTGGAGGCTAGGTCCAGTTTGTAATGTTTGGTAAAGGTGTGTACTAAAGTCCAAGTGTCAATCTCTAAAATGGAAGCATAGTCACTCCATTTGAAAAAGGCAGCTGAGGAGGTAGCTGCCCTGGTAGAGTGAGGTTTGACATGACCGTGCAAGGATTTTCTATGATAGGAAAAGCACATGCCAATAGATTTAGAGATCCATGAAGAACTAGTCTGTTTGGAGACTGCCTTCCCTTGAGCTCTCGGATGGAAGGAGATGAAAAGTTGGTTAGACTGTCTGACAGGTCTGGTTTTGTTTAAGTAGTACCTCAGTTGCCTGTGGACATCTAAAGAATGGAGCATCCTCTCAGAGGAATTTTGTGGATGAGGGTAGAAAACCAGTAGGTTAACGGTCTGATTTAATGAAAGTTCATTAACCACCTTAGGCATGAATGAGAGGTTAGTCCTGAGGGCAACTCGGTCCTTGTGAAAAATATGATAAGGAGAGGTAGCCATAAGGGCTTGTATCTCTGATACCCTCCTGGCAGTGGTAAAAGCCACTAGTAGAACTGTTTTCGGGGTGCATAGTTTTAGGGATACTGAATGCGCTGGTTCAAAGGGTTGCAATGTAAGTTTTTCTAGTACAAAATTTAGGTCCCAAGGGGGAGATAAAGGCTTTCTGGGGGGTCTGATATGAAGAACCCCTTTCATAAAAAGCAGGACTTCCAATCTCAAAGCCAGAGGAGGTGATATGGGCAGACAAGCAGAGATGACAGATAAATAGACTTTGACTGAAGAGTAAGTTAGTCCTGAGTGAAGTAGCTCACACAAATAGGAAAGGCCCACAGGTATAGAAGTAGTCATAGGGTCCTGTTTTTTCTGTTAACACCACTTGGAGAATCTGTTCCATTTAGATACATAATTTCTCCTGGTACTAGGTTTTCTGGCCTCCTGCAGAACATTGAGTACGTCCTCTGAGTATAGGTGCCTGTGGGGGATTAGAACCCTATCATCTATAAGGCCAGTTTCAGATTGTTCACCTGGGGTGTAGTAAGGATCCCTTGTCCTGTGTGAGCAGGTCTATTTGTTGGGGTAACCTGTGATCAGTGCCTTTGGCTAGTAGGTGGAGAAGGGGAAACCAATGCTGTCTTGGCCAACAGGGGGTCAGCAACAGGATTTTGGGTTTGTCCCTCTGAATTTTCAGGATGACTTTCTGAATTCGTGTGAAGGGAGGGAAGGCATAGAGGTATATTCCCTCCAAAGGAAACGAGAAGGCATCCACTTTTCAAGCTTGTGGATGTGGGTCCCTTGTGCAGAATCTGGGCATCTGTCTGTTCTGGGGGGAGGAAAAGAGATCTGCTTGTGGAATACCCCACCTGTGGATAAGGTCCAGGAATACCTCTCTGTGAAGCATCCATTCATGAGAGGGAGCTGAAGTTCTGCTGTGTGTGTCTGCCATAACACTGTTGAGGTAATATACACTCCTACCAGGTGAAGCTGGAATGACGATTCTAGGTTCCAAATCTTGGTAGCCAGGCTGCTCAGAGGGTAGGACTTTGTTCCCCCCTGCTTGATTATGTAGCACAGGACAGTCATAGTGTCAGTGATCACTTTCCGGGTTCCTGGCCGAAGAGCTGATTTGAATGTTTGTAGGGCTAATAGTAGTGCCCTCATTTCCTTGATGTTGATATGGTCCTTTTGTCTGAAGTTGGACCATTTTCCTTGTATGGTGAATAGTTTCTGGTTTATTAGTAGCACCACCCCACCCCAAGTCTGATGAGTCTGTGGAGACTTGTTGTAGGGGGGCTGGAACCTGTAGGGGGGCTCCTTGGCTGAGGTGAAGTGCTGATACCCACCACTGGAGTTCCCTCTTCAGACACTGAAGTAGGGGAAGGGGTGAGTCCAGGGACTGGGAGTGTTGGCTCCATAAGTTCTTTAGGATCCACTGAATTTTCTGCAGGTGGAGTCTTGCCAGAGGTAATATGGGTATAAGGGATACCATATGGCCTAACATTCTTAGGAAGTCCCAAGCTGGCAAGGAGGAGTTGGTGAGGAGATTGTTGAAGTATAGACAAAGGTCTAGGATTCTTTGGCCTGAAATGAAAGCTTTCATTCTGTCGGTTCTGATCCTGCATCCCAAGAAAGCCAGGTCTTGAGTGGGGTTCAGGTGAGACTTTTCATGGTTTATGGTAAACCCTAAATGAGATAGGGTGGAAATCACCTGTTGTAGGTGGAGTAGAAGAAGGAGTTGGTGGTCCTGATGAAGAATAAGCAGGTCATCTAGATATGAGTATATTTGTATACCCTGTGTTCTGCAGTGAGCAATGAAGGGTGCTAGACACTTTGTGAACACTCGAGGAGCAGTGGAGAGTCCAAAGGGCAAAGCAGGGAATTGAAAATGCCAAGAACCTACTGCAAAGGGAAGAAATTTCCTGTACCCTGGATGTATAGGAATTTGCAGGTAGGCATCCTTCAAATCCAGGGCTACCATGAAAGCCTGTGTGCATATGAGTGGTAAGAGCAAGGGTAAGGTAATCATTTTGAAGCTGGGTACCTTGAGAAAGAGGTTTAGGAAAGATAAGTCTAGAATTTGCCTCCATGGGCTGTCTTTCCTTGGTACCAGAAACATTCTGGAGTATAATACACCAGAAAAAACAAAAAATCACCACTGCAAGCTATAGAGTCAGGCTGACTAAGTGCATGGTACCTCCAAATAAGTCCAAAACTGTTGTTCATGAAAGCAATAAATATTTATTATAAAACACAATGAATGTAACAAGCACTTAGCCTGACTCTACAGCTTGCAGTGGTGATTTTGTTTTTTCTGATGAATTCACTGTTTCTTTACCACATTTGGTGGAGACTGATTCTGGAGTAGAAGCCTATGTTTCTTTATGGGTAGGGTACCTGTTCTATGGTGCCCTGAGCTAGTAGTTGTTGAATGATGGGTGGGAAAAGATGAGCTTGGTTTGCAGGTGGTTGAGGAATACCCTGGAAGGGGGGTAACATCCACAAAGTCATGAAATATCCCCTGAATGATGGAGAGGCCCAATTGTTCTGATGTAATTATCAACCAGGAGGGTAGGGAGAGGGTGAGATGAAGGGATGGGGGTGGTTGGGTCTAAGGGTGGTAAGTCACAGTGGAGGTGGTCTGACTTGGTCAGACTGACTCCAAAAGGAGGTGGTGGTAGAGTTGGTGGGAAACCTAGGAGTAGACCTTTTCCTTGGTTGTCTACATCCCTTCGACTGAGGAGCTGGGTGTGAGGACTGTCTTCTAACAAAGGAAGGTTTTTGTGGGGAGTTCCTGTGGTATCTGAGTATAGGGGATACCAGTAAATGTTTTAGGTTTTGAAGTTCTTTTCCCTTTTCTTGAAGGGATTTGAGAAGCTCTGCTGAGGCTTGGCCAAACAGGGCTTTATTGTCCAGTGGTGCATCAAGCAATTTTGCTTGTACATCCATAGGGAGTGATTGTAGTCTCACCCAGGAATATTGTCTCAAAACTGGACCTGATGCAGCAGATTTTGATGAGGCTTCCACAGCATCATAACTGCTCTTGGGAGTATCTAGTAACTTGGGATGCTGTGGAAAGTAGGGTGTTAATTTGGGCTTTAATGGGAGAGTCAGGAGCCTCAGAGAGGAGGGTAGAAGCTTTGGTGATGGTGTCCAGGACATACCTAGTCATATGTGTTTGGTAGTAATTGAGAGCTCTTATAGCCAAAATAGAGGAGGTATACACTTTCTTCCCTAGTCTGTCCATGAATTTGCTGTCTTTATCCATGAATTTGCTGTCTTTATCCATCAAGAGATCAGCAGAAGGCAACTGTCTGGATGTTTTGTCCGCAGAGACTGCAATAACTGTTGGAGGGTTTTTAAAAAGGAACCGAGTGTCCTGAGGGACCTTATGGAAACGGTCCAGACGTTTTGAGGCTGGTGGTTGTGAGTCAGGGGACTGAGAAGCAGCTAAGAAGGCATCCTGAAAAGCAGGTAACAAAGGGGGCACAGCAGAAGGGGATGGTTGCTCCATTTGAAGTAGGTCAAAGTACCTTTTCTTTGTGTCAGATATTTCTGATGCCTGCCACTTGAAATGTTCCCTCATGAGGGAGATTGTGTCTCCAAAGGTGAATTCTTCCCCTGGGGACTCAGGAGTAATGGAGTCCTCCTCCTCTGGGGTAATGAAATACTTGGAGGAGTCTATTTGTGATTCATAAGTAATAGATTCCTCTGAAGAGGAGTAGTCTTCCTCTGATACCTCTAAAAGGGGCTGAGGAGAGGGAGCAGGAGATAATTGTGTCTGCAAGGCCTGGAACACCTTAAAAAGACTTTGTGAAAATACTTCCCATCCAGGAACCAGTTGAGGCTCAGGATGCTTTAATTTTTGTTTTCTCTTCAAGGGGGCAGCCGGTGGAGAAAGAACTAGACCAGACGTCTGTTTGGGTGGAAGTGTAGGAGCAGGGCCCTCTGACTGAATGATCGCTCCCATCCGCCATCAGGATCTGATGGCTGATTAGCCTCAGCGGACGTAATTAAAGTTTACACCATCCCAGCTTCCAACGAGGTTCCCAGGCCTGGCTTGGAAATAGAGGTCTGAGAAGATTCCAGACTTTCTTCAGCCTCAAGAATCTGCTCGGACACCTGAGGCGCAGAGTGGGATTCTGGCCTGATTTTCTTGGCCTTCTTCCTCGGTGGCTCAGCAGACAGGGCTAGTCCACCTTTCATACTGAGATGTCATAATCTTCGATTTTCCAAATACAGTTTTAAAGCGGCCAGATGGCTGCAAAGTGTTTTTGGGACAAAAGATTTGCAGATGGGGCCGGATGTATGGTTGTGGGCCTCGCCTAAGCAAAATACGCACTTTTTGTGCATGTCCTTGTGAGGAATTTGTCTCCCACAAGCACACTTCCCCTTTCTAGTTGACATGTACATCTTAGCAGTAATCAAAAGACAAAGAAAAATCCAACAGGGCACTTATGTGTATCGGTAGAAGCGGTCTGGTCTGGAGTGGTAGCTTTAACCGGTCATCTGAAAAATAGTGATCTGCTTTTGGAACTGGCAAACAGGAGTCCGACGTTCACTGCAGCAGACAAATTCTGAAGAGGGTACGTGCAGATGTCACTTTTATACCCTACATCAGTTTATGGCCCTGACAAGGGACATCACATGTACCCTCCAGGAGCAAAGACTTTGATATACTGGCCGGATGGAGGTGCTGCAGGCAGCAACCTCCCCCTTCTGTAATGAATACTGCAACATGAGAATAGGAGAACATCGTAGGTTACCAGAGGCAGTAGGGGATAGTCTTTATAACACTAAGTAGTAAGGGTTATCTTTAAAACGGTTACACATGGCTTTCTGTCTTAGATGATTTTTAAATCTCTTAAATCTGTTAGTATTAACAATAATCCCACTTTGATTGAAAGCTGGTTTCGTATGGCAAGATTCAGTACACAGGACACATTTTTTTCCGGCCGCAGTTTTGAAGTGAACACGTGAGGGTAACAGTGTTGCTGAGAACTTCTCAGTGAGTAGGTCTGCTCTTTTAGTGGTAGTTTTCTCCTAAGAGGTGGGCAGTAACAGCTACTGAACATCTTGAATAGAAGAGAGCTGAGTAGAAACCTAGCGCTTTCTGGGACAGGAGCCACTTTACGAGGTTATAATGGCATGTGTGGGAGTCAACTGTTATTCCAAATTTGAAAGCTGCATTTTGCCATCTGTACTCTTTGTGTATTAGTGCTGTATGCATGATAGGCAGTGGCAAACATATTTCAGTTTTCAGACTTGTACATTTTTTGGTAAAGGCTGATCTGCCTGTAGGGGAAAAAGGTAGGAAATCATACAATTTGTCTTTGTTTACCAGGAAAGTTCAACTGGGTAATACCCATTTTCAGCAGAGGCTGAGGCTCGTGGTAGAAAAGCTCCATTTGCTTACATTGCATTATAATAAGTTACAGTTAAACACAGAGTAGTTACATTTCTATTTACACTTATACATAAACAGTAGTTACATTTACACATGCTAAGATTTTACAGAGGTGGAAGTTACTAAAGAGAAAGCCCACTTGCAACTTAGTGGATTGTACAGGCAGCAGTTATGTATAAAAATTGTTTCAGTCAGAGGTTGAGAGTACTTAGAGACCATCATACGGTAACACAGTCTTAAACTTGTGAGGAGTATGTGCAGGACCCGGATTGGTTAAGATGTTGTTTAAGCAGTGATTTAAAACAATCTAGTTTTTCAGACCGTTTTATTTGTGTGGGGATACTATTCCAGAGTTTAGCAATGTATCGGGAGTAATACAAGTCTCCTGCAACATTATTTGACTTGTTTGTAAGTAATAAGGATTTGCTACTAGAGCAGAGGTCCCTTGCTGAACAGTAGTGCAGTAATAAGTTTTGTAGGACAGGGCATTTTTCTGGATGATGAATGAGTGTGTGCTGTAGTTAGTTGTGGATATGTTGGGTAGTTGTGTGATTCCAGCCAGTTTAATTGTTTTAAGCTATGACAATGGTGGGTCTTATGAGAGAGATTGGTGGTAAGTTTACCTACTTTATTGTAGAAGGAGGCAAGTTTCTTTCTTTGAGTACTGTTTGTCAGAACAGGAGTGGTGTGTAAGAGAGTTGGCAATGAGAAGGTGGTGGCTAGAGTTTTTCTTGCAGTATCTGTTAAGGAATCCATTGATCCTATAAGGGAAGCCTAATTTCTGGTGTGTAGATTTAACGTTGTGCATTATATGCTGGTCATATTTGAGACTGTCATCTATTATAATGGCTAGAAATTTACTGTTACAGTTTCAATGACGGTATTATTTGCTGACTTTATGGTAATAGCTTTTGATTTTGGCAAGTTTTTGAGGTAAAAAGCATTAACTTAGTTTTCTTGGGGTTAAGTAGGAGGCTTGATTCTTTGAGCCAGGTTTCTACAGAAGAGAAATATTTTTTTGGGAAATGTCTTGGAGCTTATCTGTTGTTAAGGTCACACATATTAATGTTGATTTGTAAGCATACTGAACTAAACTAGCATAGTGAGAGGATGTGTGGAGGTCATTAATAAATATATTATGTAGGAGAGGACCCAGGATAGAGCCCTGAGAGATACCTGTAGTAACTGGTTGAAAATACAAGTAGCTTGTTGTCTTCCAGGTAAGTAACTAAGAAACCACAACAAGGAGTATTGTGAAAGTCTACCGGACAAGAGTCGAACAAGCAGTTGCAGGTGTGAAACAGTATCAAAGGCCTTTGACAAGTCTAAGAACATGGTGAACACAAGCACACCATTGTTTCTGTGCTGGAAAAATGTAGTAGTGCATTAGTGTGGTGCTGGGATCTAAACCCATGTTGCGTTTCTGACAGCAGATATGAAGTTGGGTATTGTATCAGCTGCATATGGATGTATTTCTCTAATACTTTGTAGGGGGAGAGAAATGTTATTGGTCTGCAGATATGCCACTGTTGTGCAGTGTATGATGTATGATTTTTTTTTTTTTTTTTTTTTACACAGTGATGGGCCTTATCTTTCTGCTATGGACCTATTATTTAATATGGACACAAGGAAGGCTATGACTTCTCTGGCCATTTTTAGGTAGTCTGATGGTAGCCGGTCTACAGCTACTGAAGTAGTTATTAGTGTAAAGAGCAGCTTCATTATGCGTGAGGTAGGTATCGGACTAAAATTGAAGAATTGTGGGTGGTTTTGATTGGACATAGGCAGAGAGAAGGGGCAGATGTATTACTGTCTAAGAGAGATATTATTGATTCTATAAAGCAGGAAATAAACTGGGTAGGGATAGAGTCTGTTGCATTGTCTGTTTTTGGAGAGGGAGTGGTGATCTTGCTAGTGATGACCAAAAAGGTTTTGGGTTGTTTTTATGTTTGTCTTGTAGGTTGGTATAGTATATGTTTGCTTATCTTATTTGACATGGAGTTTTGCAAGGTTTCTAAGATGTCTAAACTGCTGGAAGGCATTCAGGGTTCCATTTGTATACCAATTATTGCAGGCTAGATCCGTTTTTACCATAATTTGTTTGTTTCTTTTGTCAGCTATGGTACAGGGTTGGACTTACTCCTTTATTATGTAGTGGTGCTAGATTATTTAAGGTCTCTAAGAATATGTTATTAAACTGATCAACAGCAGTATCTAGTGGAATTGTCAAGTACATTCCAGTTATATTGTTTTAGTGTTTCATTAAAAACATCCTTGCTGAAATTGGTTGCATTTCATACTTGATTACAGACAATATGTTTACCTAGGTTATGGTGAGCTCTAATGGCATATGTTGGTATGTGGTCACTAATGCAATCTGAGAGGCAACTAACTTAGCAATGTCTAAAATTAAGCTATCAGTATGGGTGGTGACTGTTATTAAAGAATCTAGTGTAGTGCACAAACATTTACAGAGAAATTTAGTACAATATTTCCATGTAAATCGCTGACTGAAAATGTTTTAGAGGGATGTAAGAGTAGTTTATTATTGGAAGACAATTGTCATAAATCTATAATGCTATTTATATAAATATTTTTATGTGATGGGAGATTTGCTGGTTTCTAATAATAGAACATCATTACATTTCTCCAAGTCTTTTGGGTTTCTAATATCATGATGGGAATGGCCACAAAATTAGCATTGTTTCAATCGTTGATGTTAGCTAAAAGTACTCTTTGGCAGCACCTGCAATGTGCCCAGAATCGACTCCTACTGCAATTCATATGGAGTTACATGAATCAGTAGCTTATCTAAATAAGGCTATAAATTATTTGTTATGAGACCCTTTGCTCCTACTACTACTACTACTGGAACCATCGGGGTGACCTTCTCCCAAACTGCCTTCATTTCTGCCTGTAAGTCATGGTATTTTTTCTCTGTGCATAAGACACTATAATCACTGGGTGTAGCAATTTTGGTAAGCAATGCTACTTTTGTCTTCTTTTCAAGGACTACTATATCTGGTTTTCTTGCATCTATGTTTTGAACTGTTGGTAATGGGTGATCCCATGTGATATACACTTCATCATTCTCTATAATGCTTTGTGGCTCATGTTTGCAATACTGCAAAAATGCACGCACTCGAGGCCCTTCTCAGTATGGAGAACATCGATGTCTGTGCTGTAACTGAAACCTGGTTCAAGGCTCCTGAGAGCACCCCGGCACTATTAGGTTTTACCTCATATCATGCGTTCCGGCCCCAAAACCCGGACCACTCCACAAAAGGAGGGGGTGTATCCATATTCATAAAGGATACTCACACCTCCAGGTTGGTGGCAACGCATGAAGCTTCGGAAACCATCCAGGTGCAACTAACAATAGGCAAAACTGCTCTACAAATTGTAGCATGCTACAGGCCACCCTCTCAAACTCAGGAACCCCACACAGCCTTCCTGAAGACACTGGAGGGTATAAATGTATCTCCAAACACCATCATATTGGGTGACTTCAACTACCCGAATATAGACTGGGAACATTACTCAAGCCCTAACTTTCTAGCCCAACGGTTCCTGGAGTTCATAAATTCAAATGCCATGGAACAGCTAGTCACTGTTCCCACGAGAGGAGAAAATATACTAGATCTCATTGTCACAAACATGGGGACAAAATGCTCCACACCGAAGTATATCCCTCATTGGTGAGATCTGATCATAAACTAATCTCACTGGAAATCCACATCCCCCCACCCCAAACAAAAAGACCATAGTGAAGAACTTCTCTAAAGCAAACTTCACACTACTCAAGACTGGTGTGGTATCCTTCAAGGCCCCTGAGTCAGAGGAAACCACAACCCAAGCTGGGGAAGCCCTTACAAATGCCTTCTATGAACACCTCCAGGACTGCATGGATCAGGCAATCCCAAATAAAACCAAGACTCTTTCCACAAAGGGCAAACGTCCAGTCTGGTGGACCCCAGCCATTAACAAACTTTACAATAAGAGGAGAAAGCTATTACTTGATAGAACAAAATCCATAAAAGGGAAGTCACCCCTGATCATTATTAGTAAAAATTACGAGCACTCATAAAATCAACTAAGGCCAATTTTGAGAGAAAAATTGCCATGGATTCAAAGGACAATCATAAGGCCTTTTTCAGCTATGTTAGGAACCTGGGTGGAAACTCACAGATATGCTCAGAATTAGTCCAAAATGATACAAAAATCACTGAACCCACAGACATTGCCAACATACTGGCAGACAGGTTCAGTGCAAACTTCACCCCCTCCCCTAAAGGAGAGATAACTATCCCAGCCGAGTGTAGCCTCCCGGACATCTCAAATGCGCAGGTGAAAGCTGCTCTCTCTAAAGCTAAAAACACAGCATCAATGGGACCGGATGGTGTCCCCGGCTGTGTGCTACACGAGCTAAATGAGGAATTAAACCCGCACATAAGGCAGCTGTTTAATCTCAGCCTTACCACAGGATACGTGCCCAAGGAGTGGCGTACAGCAACTGTGGTCCCACTCCACAAAGGTGGTGCCTCTACGGACCCTGGTAATTACCGCCCCATAAGCTTAACAAGTCTAGTCTGCAAAGCTATGGAGAGGATCATAATGGAGCTCATAAACAAAGATATAGGGGACTTGCAGACATTGGACCCGACCCAGTTTGGCTTTGTCAAGGGAAGATCATGCCTTTTGAACTTGGTCGACTTCTTCGAAATAGTCACCAAGGCCATTGATGAGGGAAAGGCAGTCCATACAGCCTACCTTGACCTTGCAAAGGCTTTCGACACAATACCCCACTCGGGTATTGTAGAAAAACTTACCAGCTTAAATGTAAACCCATATGTCACAAGATGGGTTGCAAACTGGCTTAAGGACAGAACCCACAGGGTTAGAGTTGCTGGCGCTGTGTCAGACTCCAAGCCGGTCACAAGTGGTGTCCCACAGGGCTCGGTCCTTGGCCCCTATTGTTTGGCATCTACTTCTCAGACGTACAGGCCAACATGGGAGGACTTTGGCTGACAAAGTTTGCAGATGACTGCAAACTGGGCCATAGTGGAAAGTGCATCGGACACTGATATCCTTCAGAAGGGACTCACGGAAACAGATAGCTGGTGCCAGAGCCATGGCCTGAAGTTAAACGCCAAAAATGTATAGTCATACCCTTCGGGAAAAACAAGGTAACCCCAAGCTACCATATAGGTGGCAATCCACTAAGCACAGAAGAGGTTATCAGGGACCTGGGGACCCAGGTTGACAGTGGCCTTTCTTTGACACTCACATTGCTAAAGTGGTTAGAAAGACCTTCTACATTGCCCACCTGATCATGAAGGGATTCACATCCAGATCTAGTGAGGTCATTGTTCCCCTGTACTCTTCACTTATCAGACCAATGATCGAGTACAATGCCCCATTCGGGATGTATCTCACCCGACATCTGCAGCAATTGGAGAGACCCCAAAAGTTCCTCACCAAAAGGATAAAGGGACTCCAAAATCTGTCATATGCTGCCAGATTGAAGAAACTCCAGCTCTATTCAGTCGCATACCGTCTGCTCAGAGGTGACATGTGCCTGACATACAAGGCCATGTCCAACCCGGAATTAATGGACATGCTCCACCTCAAAAACTCCAAATCCACCAAAACCACTAGAGCAAGTGACTTAAACCTTAGCACGGATATAAATAGGACGTGCTGGAGGGATAGATTTATCACTCAGAGACTCCCTATGCTGTGGAATAAAATCTCGGTCCATGTGAGGCAGAGCACCTCGCTGACTCTGTTCAAGAGAAATCTAGACCTGTGGATGGGAGATCGTAGGTTTACCCCGGGAATCATCTCTGGGTCACTGCTGGACAGAGGCACAACAAACTAATGGGCACAGTATTTTTTCATATAAGGGGTGGCGTAAGCCACAATAATTTGGGCTAGGCTTATAAATGCCTTAGGGCAGATAGCCTAGTATAAACCTATGAACCTATGAACCTATGAACTTCTCAGCTACTTCAATATTGTAATGTTTGCACAATCCCCAGTGCAACAGTCTTGCCATATTATTATGCCTTTCAGTACATAGGCCCTATGTCATTAGTGTATCACAAACAGCAACAAGATGTGCTACTGTTTCTAGTTCTGTTATACAGAATCTGCATTTGTCTTTCTCCAACATGTTGAACAGACTTTATAAACTGATGTGTATGTTGTCCACTCCTGGGCCACTAACATTAACCTTTCATCTTTTGGTTTAAATTCCCCTCTCCTTAACCATTCCTGTGTCAGATCCTGATCGACATGAGATTGTTCCAGGATTTTCTGTACTTGCAACTATATTTTTACCTTTTACACATTTCTTGCCTTCTTATCTGATCCTTCTCCTTATATTACTTTATTTTTAGGCACATTCAGTTGCTGTCTGATTTTTGTCCACCTCTGGTTTGGTTTCCATTCCTGCTGGACACAAATATGCTTCTGCTAAACTAAGCAGGGAAGTCATCTTAGATTGGTTCCTTCCATGTTTCAAAACTTTTTCAATGTTTGGACCTGGTGAGGTCAGCAGATAAGTATGCAATCCTACGATTACAAATCTACACATGTAATCAATTTTGAAGAGGCCTATACCTCCTTCAGAACGAGGGATATATAATCTTGGTATGCACGGATTTTTACACATCATTTGATAAGCATGAAGCATTTTTCGTTTTCCTGTCCAACTGGTCCAATACTTTTGGGGCCAGTCAATCACCCCAAAACTCTAAGTTGGAACAGTAAGAACAAATTGTTTTACAGCTTGGACTTTGTTCCTAGATGTCAAGGCTGTTTTCAGTTTTAATTTTAGTCCTCTAAGATAATTCTTTACTGAGTTTTGTTCATGTTTTACTGTCGATCCTTCATCAGTTCCTAAATATTTATACACTCCTTCCTGCTAAAGATCCTTTATATCACATTCCTGTCCCAGACAGACATTTTCTTGGTGCTACAGCTTTCCAGTTTTAAACATTGCTTTTCCACATTTATCAAGACCAAATGACATTCTTGTACCATCTAAGAATGTTTTGACTACTTCTATTTGTGATTTCCGCTCCTCTTCTGATGAACTATACAGTTTTAAATCATCCACAAAAAGATACGTTTTTACACTTTGTTGTTGTATGAGAGCCAAATTGTAGCCATGACCTAAACTATTAAGTAGATAGCTTAATGAGTTAAGAGCAATAAAAAAGAGCAGAGGTGACAGAGTCACCCTGGAATAAATATCCCCACCCCCTTTGGATTTTTATCACTGTGATAATTTGTCCTTAAGCGTGGATTAGCTGCAAAGTGGTTTGTCACTGTAATGTAATCGATCAGTGTAGGGTATATCTCATACATCTCTAAGCACTGCTTTGTCCATGAATGTGAGACACTGTCAAATGCTAAATGTCCATGCCATACTTAAATTCTTCCTCTTTTTACCTTTGTTCCACATGACTTTCATTTGTTACCCTTTTGCTCTGTTGCCATGACTGAGTTTTCCGTCATCGGCATCAGTTCCAGTATATAGTTTACACACTGTCAGAAGGCAAGTTATTGGTTTACAGTTTTTAAGATAGCTTGCAGGTACACACTTAAGGAAGAGTATTGTTTTTCCTGTTTTTAACCAGGTTAGTGTGTATTCAAGTTGTGCATGTAAGTAGCTCTTACTTAGGGCTAAATCTTCATGTAACAATGTTAATTTTAGCCAGAATATAGGGCCTGCATCTGGGCCTGGGAGTTTCCATTCAGGAGCTTTTCTTAAATTTATTTCAGTTTCTCTGGCTGTTACTTCACCCCATCCTTGAACTTCTTTTACTTCTATCAGCTCAACATTTTTGTTATGTTCCATAGGGTCTTCATAGATATTTCTCCAACATATGTCTATTTCTTCTTTTTTGGTGGTGTTTCTATTCCTGTAGCTTGAATTGATATTTTGTAGTTTTCCTTTATATTTATCTGCATATCCTTCTACGTTTCTTCTGCCTGTGCTAATATCTTTATTTTATTTGCAATAGTACAGGACAGGTAAGGTTCTGTTCCAATACTGCACACTGCTTTTATCATGTCTACCTTTCTAACTATTTTTGTTGTTCTGTTCCATGTTCTGTACTCTAACAGCAACACTTCCTGTCTTAACTGCTTTATAGTTTTCTTTCTTTGATACTTCCATGATGGCATTTCATTTCTTCTATTCCTTTCCCTTATTACTCTGTATTTTTGTGGTAAAACTATATGTTACTATCTTTGCTGCACAGTAATATATCCTATTACTTCTGTTATATCATGTGAATTTCTGTTAAAGTAAATGAACACAGCAATCGAGACTATTATCAGACTTCTAACATTTTCGGTCTTATTGACTTTCTGAAATCTACTTCTTTCACTGATCTTAATATGTCCATCCAGCTCTATTATAACAAGTAACTCTTGAATATTATCAGTGTAAAGCACTGTATACAAAGATAGTTGATTCTTTGCGAGATCACTTATGAACAGGAAAAGCAAAAGGGGTCCCAGTTCTTACCCTTGTGGAATGCCAGAATTCAGTGCTCCTTTTGTAGATTATTAACACAGCATACCTGTAAAGTCCTATAGCCAGTTAATTGTCTTAGCTCAAAGTTAAATCTTTTGAATTTATTATACAAAACAGTTATGATGTACAGCTTCAAAGGCATGGGTCGTGTCTACAGAAATGCATTTTGTTATAACTCCCTCATTCATCTTACATTAGATAGAAAAAGTTGCTGTTAGCACGGTTGTGCTAAATGCACTGTGGAAAACCACATTGTTGGTTAGTGAGTATGCTAGAGTTGTTAATGTGTTTAAATATTTGCTTGTCAACAAGTTTCTAAAAGATTTTTCTGGTTAGGTTGATACTGAAAACAGGTCTACAGTCTTTTAGATGGGTAGATGAGTGTATTTTGGGGAATGCAATGAAGACTGCATGTTTGAAGGGTACAGGTACAATATCTGAAGATGGTGGTTAGTGGTTTTGCAGTTTTCTCTGCTGATCTACATAGGAGAGTAGGGTGCAGAATGCAAAATTTTGTGGTTGAGCAGTTTATTTCTTAAATCAGGGTGGCCGGGGTTGTTATAATGGTTAAGATGTTTACCTCACAGACACAAGGCACAAGGATAGAGTCCCACTATTGGGGGAAAAAACAGCCAAGTTTAAAATGACCTACAAAAGAAAATGGCCTAATATTTACTTACAGCAAGTTGGGGGTTGGCATAATCTTTAAATTGTTTACCTTACAGACACAAGGTACAGGATTGAATTCTCACTTCTAGGAAGCAAACCTAGGCTTTAAACTCCCCCTTGGAGTTGTTAGGTTCTTAAGTGACTACTAGGCTACTAAGAAATAGTGTGGTGAGACAGTGAGATAAGGGCAAAGTACTGCGATATTTGAAGGGTTAAGGTGCTTACCTCACATATATGACGTGGAATGTTTGATTCTCACCTTTAGTCAGGTGTGTAATAGTCTGTAGACTGATCACCTAGTACTTGCCTATAATTTTTTTGTTTCGCTACTGTAAGTTTCAGTAAGGTACAATGTTGCTGTATATTTTGCTAGCAAATAAATGTGCTCAGTGTCATTATTAAAATTATCCTTTGAAGTGACATGAAATTTGTCAGTAATAATTTGAATTAAGGAGGTGGAAAAGGTTTAGAAATCTTTCGTGGGAAAAGAACTAGAGAGTGAGGTACATGAAGTTGTAGGTGAGTGGTTTGCGGTTTGTTGTAGTTAAGCATTTTCTTTCCAGAATAACTTCAGTGAACTAGTTGTAGCCGACTGTTTTTTCCTTAAATAGTAGGCTTTTGTTTTGTTGGTGGCAATTCTAGTTTCTTTTCTAAGTTTCTGGTAAGTTTGGTAATGACAGACACTTGTAGGGTTTTGATTACAATCTGTCCATGTTCTGTCCTGTATTTTGTCATACATTTCACGCTATTGTTTAGACAATGACATAAGTGGCCCATAAACCTCTTTTTTGTGCTAGGGAAGTAGCTACTTTGAAATGTGGACAGGGTGGAGATAAAATTTAGCACTTGGTTGGGTTCTGTGATATTATATAAATGTTCCCTGTCTATGGAATTCAACATAGTACTAAGCTGATTAAATGTGTGTTCTGAAAATGACTGACCATCCCACTGTTTGTGATGCAGGGTTTGGTGTCCTTAAAGAAGCAGGAAGATGGGACAGGGCAGTGATCTATGATGCTGTTAGACTGAAAAGAAATCCAAGTACATCTACTACTGGTGTTTAAGTCGAGACTGGCAGTACTGTTCATCTGTGGGTTAGATCTACTTGGTAGTTTAGCCAGTTGAGGTTACTCCAGCAATTCAGATAATGGCTTAGATTTGGGGCCTGTTGCATTTACACTGAAGTCATTTAGCACTAGTATATATATATATATATATATATATATATTTTTTTTTTTGGGGGGGGCAACATTAGAAAACATTTGCAGGATAATATTTAGAATTTGAGTTGGTATTGACGGAGATGGAAAGTGTGCTTTAAAAAGGGTAATTGACATATGACAGCTTTACCACTGCCTGGGTTGTTACTGGTTGTACTCATAACCTCCATAGATCCATAAGTATGTAGCCAATGATGTATTCAGTAAGATTCCACCTAAAGTTCTATGGCCAGGTCTGGGATCTAAAATCAATATGCAACTGTTGTGGATATAATTGGATGGGCAAAGGTTGCCTTTTAACAAAGTTACTGATAATAGCTAAAAGTTGTGGTTATTCTATGGTTAACCATGCTGTCGAGCTTGCCCATGTGTTGTTCATACTACAGATGTTTAGACAGACCAGATTTAGGTCTTAATCTCTATGATTAACATCAGAACACAAATAAAATTGTGTAGCAATTTATTGAAGGCCAGGATTACAGTGCATGTGCCCACACATAATAAATAGCCTTTGGAAAGTAAGGTACAGTTTTGTTAATAGTTATTTTAATAAAGAGTGGGTCAGTGGCGTGTTCTGTAGAAAAATGGTTTAAATCAGGAAGCATTATGGGAGGTATAAGTGATAAGTTTAGTATACTGTCTAAGGCATACAGAAGGTCCTATCCAGAAATATGGCTGGTCATGTATAGGGATGCTGCTTCCTGATTTAATGAATGGTGGAACAGTATCTGAGATCAGTGGAAGACTGTATAGCAATGTTACATTGATGTGAGGGGTAATAAAAGTCTGCAGTTTGGTGTATTGTCTAATAGGGTTACATTATTAGTGTTAATGTTTTAGAAGGCTAAGACTGGATATGTTCTTTTATTATAGGAGACTGCGAGAGGTAAGAGAGGATGAGCTCCACACAGCAGACAGTAGCACAAGTGGATATGAGGTTACCTCCTAGGCAGGAGGGAAAGAGGCTTAATAAATAGAAACTGTAAAGCAGTGTATTCAGTGCAGTAAGTAGAAGATAATCTGTTGTGTAGACAAGAAATGTAGTTAAAAAATAAATGAGTTTAGTAAGGAGTTGAGCTGCATGAATTTCAACCTAGAAGAACAGGAGCTGGCACTTAACACGTACGCTTGGAGTTTAGTAAAGGGATAGCCTGCAGCCACCTTGGCTAGAAGTTATGGAGCTGGTATTACCTTGGCTGTCCCATAGGCTGACAGGGAGTTAGTAAGGGCTTATCGGTCTACAAGATGGAAGAATGTGAGACGGAGCCTAGCTTGCCACCAACACTAAATGGAATGTTCAAAGTATTCCAGCTGCAACATACTATGGAATATAGGGAGTTAGTGTGAAGCCTATTTGCTACAAATGCAAGACCACAATTTGTATGTAAGAGAGCTAATACAACATAGCCTGTCCAGGGAAGATTAACAGAGGTCTACGAGTAATTTAATGGAGAGTTGTAAAGTAGGTGGGAGCTTAGTAGAAGGTTATAACTTAGGTTGGAGTATATAACTGATGAGATAAAGATGTGCATAGCTGGCAGTGTGTTAGAGCCTAGCTGTCATCTAGGTTGAATGAAATGTGTTAGTAGGACAGTTACTTTCACCTTGCCTGTCAC